>NC_134355.1:631397846-631767846 GCF_048569485.1 Anomaloglossus baeobatrachus
GCACGGAAAATCTCCAGCCAAGAGGTTAGCACAAAAATTCAGGAATCCAGCACGGCATCTTCATAAAAAAACAAATTTTATTGATCCATTAAAATCCAATAAAACGGACAAGACGCGTTTCGGGGACACCCTTGCTCACAATCCGTGATTGTGATTGTGATTGCCGTGCTGGATTCCTGAATTCTTGTACAGTGGTAGTAGTGGCCAGTACCTGGGCCATCACAGATCAGTGGTTCTTCGAGGAGGGAAGGTAGAATCATTTTCGATCTCGAGAGTTACTGGGTAAATCTCTCTACTGCAGACTGTATAGTATAAGCTCATATAGTCAGCAGGGTCCTCCCTCTCTCTCCTGTAGAGTGTAAGCTCTTATGATCAGCGGGTTCCTCTCTCTCCTGTAGAGTATAAGCTCTTATGGTCAGTGGGGTCCTCTCTATCTCATGTAGAATATAAGCTCTTATGATCAGTGGGGTCCTCTCTCCTGTAGAGTATAAGCTCTTATGATCACTGGGGTCCTCATTCTCTCTTGTAGAGTGTAAGCTATGAGTGTAAGCTCTTATGATCAGTGGAGTCCTCTCTCTCTCCTGTAGAGTAACAAGACAAAACAATCACTGATCTCGGGCAGACCAGCCAGAGAAAACACTGCCAGCAGCCAACAAGGGCGCTCAAGACAGTGAAATCATAGGTGCATTGCCCCCTGGGATACAGTGCCTACAGGTAGTCTTCAACCCCCTGCAGATTTAGCAGGTTTGATAAGATGCAAATAAGTTAGAGCCTGCAAACTTCAAACAAGACCAGGATTTATTAACAGATGCATAAATCTTACAAACCAACAAGTTATGTTTCTTAGTTAAATTTTAATAAATTTTCAACATAAAAGTGTGGGTCAATTATTATTCAACCCCTAGGTTTAATATTTTGTGGAATAACCCTTGTTTGCAATTACAGCTAATAATCGTCTTTTATAAGACCTGATCAGGCCAGCACAGGTCTCTGGAGTTATCTTGGCCCACTCCTCCATGCAGATCTTCTCCAAGTTATCTAGGTTCTTTGGGTGTCTCATGTGGACTTTAATATTGAGCTCCTTCCACAAGTTTTCAATTGGGTTAAGGTCAGGAGACTGACTAGGCCACTGCAACACCTTGATTTTTTCCCTCTTGAACCAGGCCTTGGTTTTCTTGGCTGTGTGCTTTGGGTCGTTGTCTTGTTGGAAGATGAAATGATGACCCATCTTAAGATCCTTGATGGAGGAGCGGAGGTTCTTGGCCAAAATCTCCAGGTAGGCCGTGCTATCCATCTTCCCATGGATGCGGACCAGATGGCCAGGCCCCTTGGCTGAGAAACAGCCCCACAGCATGATGCTGCCACCACCATGCTTGACTGTAGGGATGGTATTCTTGGGGTCGTATGCAGTGCCATCCAGTCTCCAAACGTCACGTGTGTGGTTGGCACCAAAGATCTCGATCTTGGTCTCATCAGACCAGAGAACCTTGAACTAGTCTGTCTCAGAGTCCTCCAAGTGATCATGAGCAAACTGTAGACGAGCCTTGACATGACGCTTTGAAAGTAAAGGTACCTGACGGGCTCGTCTGGAACGGAGACCATTGCGGTGGAGTACGTTACTTATGGTATTGACTGAAACCAATGTCCCCACTGCCATGAGATCTTCCCGGAGCTCCTTCCTTGTTGTCCTTGGGTTAGCCTTGACTCTTCGGACAAGCCTGGCCTCAGCACGGGTGGAAACTTTCAAAGGCTGTCCAGGCCGTGGAAGGTTAACAGTAGTTCCATAAGCCTTCCACTTCCGGATGAGGCTCCCAACAGTGGAGACAGGTAGGCCCAATTCTTTGGAAAGGGTTTTGTACCCCTTGCCAGCCTTGTGACCCTCCACGATCTTGTCTCTGATGGCCTTGGAATGCTCCTTTGTCTTTCCCATGTTGACCAAGTATGAGTGCTGTTCACAAATTTGGAAAGGGTCTTAATTAGTCAAAAAAGGCTGGAAAAAGAGATAATTAATCCAAACATATGAAGCTCATTGTTCTTTGTGCCTGAAATACTTCTTAATACTTTAGGGGAACCAAACAGAATTCTGGTGGTTTGAGGGGTTGAATAATAAATGACCCTCTGAATAAACTTTTCACAATTTAAAAAAAAAAAAAAAAAAAAAAAAGAAATAATATTCTTTTTTGCTGCAGTGCATTTCACACTTCCAGGCTGATCTACAGTCCAAATGTCACAATGCCAAGTTAATTCTGAATGTGTAAACCTGCTAAATCTGCAGGGGGTTGAATACTACTTGTAGGCACTGTATATGCAAATCATAAAAGTCCGTGGAGCCTGTAGAGTGTAAGCTCTTATGATCAGCGGGGTCTTTTCTCTCTCTCCTGTATTGTAAGGTCTTATGATCAGTGGGGTCCTCTCTATCTCATGTAGAATGTAAGCTCTTATGATCAGTGGGGTCCTCTCTCCTGTAGAGTGTAAGTTCTTATGGTTAGTGGGGTTCACTCTCTCTCCTTCAGAGTATAAGCTCTCATGGTCAGTGGGGTTCTTTTTCTCTTTTGTAGAGTGTAGGCTCTTATGGTGAGCGGTGTCCTCTCTCTATCTCCTGTACAGTGTAAGCTCTTATCGGTGGGGTTCTCTCTCACTTTCTCTCCTGTAGAATGTAAGCTCTTATGATCAGCGAGGTCCTCTCTCCTGTAGAGAGCAAGCTCTTATGATCAGTGGGGTTCGCTCTCTCTACTTCAGAGTATAAGCTCTCATGGTCAGTGGGGTTCTTTTTCTCTTTTCTTTTGTAGGGTGTAGGCTCTTATGGTTAGTGGGGTCCTCTCTCTCTCTCTCCAGTACAGTGTAGGCTCTTATGGTTAGTGGGGTCCTCTCTCTCTTTCCAGGACAGTGTAGGCTCTTATTGTTGGTAGGTCCTGTCTCTATCTCCTATACAGTGTAAGCTTCTTATGTTTTTTGGGGTCCTCTCTCGCTCTCGCTCCTGTAGAGTGTAAGATCTTATGGTCAGTGGGATCCTCTCACTCTTTATTATTTAGTGTAAGCTCTTATGGTTAGTGAGGTCTTCTTGCAATCCTGTAGAATGTCAGCTTTTATGGTCAGTGGGGTCCTCTCTCTCTCTTGTAGAGTGTAAGCCCTTATGGTCAGCGGGGCTCTCTTTCAATCCAGTAGAGTGTAAGCTCTTATGGTCAGCAGGGTTCTCTCTCTCTCTCCTGTAAAGTGTAAGCACTTATGATCAGTGGGGTTCTCTCTCGTAGAGTGTAAGCTCTTATGGTCAGCGGAATCCTCTCTCTCTCTCTTTCTCTCTCCTGTAAAGTGTAAGCTCTTATAGTCAGCGAGGTCCTCTCTCTTTCTTTCCCCAATGTGTATTTTCCAAGTAATTACAAGCTTTCCAGTATTGAGATAAGTGCAAATTTATTCCATGCAAATTGATTTTTTGGGGAAAAGTCGGCAACTTTGAATTTTAAAATTCCCTTATCTCTAATCCTGACCTCTGGGACGTCAATCAATCCTGGAGGGGAGTGTTTGTTGACTGGACTGCAAAATTCATATCAGGGAATCTGTCAGACCAGGTTTTCGCCACCTAATCTGAGTGCAGCATAATGTAGAATGAGAGAGCTTTATTTCAGTGATGTGTCATGCACTGGTCTTCTAGCTGTAATTTTGATAAAATCACTGTTTTATCAGTGAATTATCCCTTGAGGACTAGTAAACCTGCTTCCTTATAGTCCTCCATAGTCATGAGCTCTGTATAAACCCACCCCAACTATTGATTAGCAGCATTGGCCTATACACAAAATACACAGAGAGCTGTCAATCAGTGTTGTGGGCAGGGTTATACAGAGCTCAGCATTCAGAGAACTGACAGATCTACAGCAGATAAAACTGTGATTTTGGAAAAAAATAGAACTCGCACACCTTTAGTACCAAACTAATGTACAGGTGAACAAATATGCTGAGGAAAGGAAAGCAAGCAGCCAAGTAAGTAACACATCATACTGCTCTCAATTGAGATAGCGAAAACCTAAGAAAAAGGACTGCCCAGATGACGTTTTGACAATTAACATATTATAAAAGATCAAAAGACTCTGCAAAAAGTCACTGTAATGAAACATACAATCAAAAAATCCCAAATCTAGAGCCAGCATGTAATGCCCAAAAAAGGGGGATAGTGACCAAACAATTCTAATAGATAAAATACTAAATTTTATTGATAAATATATTAAAAATACATGCTAAAAACAAATTCATGACAAATATTATTCATGGACAGAAATATTCCATTAGCAACAATGAAACAGTAAGATAAAGTGCATCGAGCAATGACCAATGGTTAGATGTAGTTTGATAATAAATTATGTTATATCAAGGAGTAGATATTGCAAGGCTATGTTATACAAAGCTGCATGAAAGAAATACTATTTTTCAATGTGAGGGCAATCCCATTATATGTCCTGCATATGTAACAAGTTATATAGACAAAATTAACTACCATGATATATGGTCCTGTTCACTGCATACCCCGACGCGCGTTTCATGCGTTATTCTTCCTCAGGGTTAAATCTGTATTTTTAATATATTTATCAATAAAATTTAGTATTTTATCTATTAGAATTGTTTGGTCACTATCCCCTTTAGTTGGGCATTACTTGCTGGCTCCAGATTGGGGATTTTTTGATTGAATTAACATATTATGCTGGCTATTTTTTAGACGCCCCAGGACAACCCTCTGATGACGCTACTTAGCCATCAAAACTGTGATCTGTGGGTCAATCCAGCAGTAAGTGTTATCTCACCCTGCAGTGCTCCCACAGGTGAAGTGGGGAATTGCATGTGCCGAGTGCTCCATAACCCATTAGACTTAATGGGGGTTCGATGGAAGGACTTCCTACAAGGAAATGTGTTTTCTAAAACAGACAACCCCTTTAAAAGGTATATATTCTGCTGTGTGGATTTTTGAAAACTTTGGCCATTGAGCATGACATTTATATATAGTATATTCTTTCTGTATCAAGATTTATTACCATAAAACTTTATGTGAGCTAATAGGAGAATAGATTGCAAGCTCCATTGGCTCAACAACCAATGCTAATCTGTTTCTCCAAGGTTGTAATAAGTAATGGTGCTTTACAATAAGTGATAATAGCACTTAGGAAGCATTATAAGATACTTAATAACTAGTAGTGCTGGAATACATGACCACCCGGAATAATGCAGCTGTTCTGTATGTCATTCATTCAAGGCAACGCTGCTCTTGAATGACGAGACGCCAAGACTCCTGTCTCATATGAGACCTAAAACATCTCTAATAGACGACACATTCAGGATTTTTTCAGTTGAATCTTTTGCTTTTTCTTACTTTTGGCTAATAATGTTCTTGCTCCCCTAAAAAAATAATTACATTTGTATACATATACATAATATGCATATAGCAGGATCTTATATTGCGCACATTAAGGCTTGTGTGTGACTCGCGCGAGGATCACATCACATGGCATCGCAAACACCGGGCCGGCTGCTCTCCTGACAAGAGCGCGTCAGCTTCATGTACAGTATTTCTATGCAGCTGACCGGCTCCTATCAGGAGAGCAGCGGCCGGGCAATGTGATGCGATGTGATCCCACATACACATTAATGGGATTTTATGACCTCCTGTCCACTGGTGCGTCATTGGGCCCCATCCTCAAGGTCGTCACATCAGTTGGACCTACATCCACTATACATTAATGACAAAGCCTGTAGATGTGCCATAAATATATGAAATTGGAGAAGCCTTTTAACCCCTTCACCCCTGGGCGATTTTCCATTTTTCGTTTTCGAAACTGACTTGAGAGTATGATTCCCTAGGTCCATACCAGTTCATAGATACCAAACATGTATAGTTTGATTTTTATCTAAGTGGTGAAAAAAAATTCTGAAGTTTGTAAAAAAAAAAAAAGGAATTGTGCTTTTGTCTCTATTTTGAGAGACCTAGAGCGTTCTCATTTTTCGGAATTTGGGGCTTAGTGATGGCTTATTTTTTGCATTTTGAGCTGGCATTTTTTAATTATACAATTTTTGCGTAGATGCAATGTTTTAATCGCCTGTTATTGTATTTTAATGCAATGTTGCGGTGACCAAACAAATATACTTTTGGCATTTGGAATTGTTTTCCTGTTATGCCATTAACTGATCAGATTAATTGTTTTTATATTTTGATAGAGCGGACATTTCTGAATTCGGTGATACCAAATATGTGGGTTTATCATTTTTTTTTAATATTATTTTTTCTTTATGGGGCAAAATAGGGATGATTTAAACTTTTAGAGTTAATTAATTTTTAATAATTTTTTAAAACTTTTCTTTTAATTTTTATTGATTTTACTAGTCACCTAGGGGACTTTATGCCTGCACTGTCCAATTGCTTGTGCTGATCAGAGCAGTGCTTCAGCATCGCTCTGATCAGCAGAAATGCTGTGTTCCTGTGAGTGTTGGTGCTCTGCCGGCATTCACAGGAAGTGAATCATGACAGCGACAGGGGTCATCATCTGACCCCGTGCTGTAATGGAAACACATTGGTGCCCCGTGATTGCATCATGGGGCTGTCAATGGTGGTGGGGAACAGCGCGATCTCTGCCGGAACGCGTTAGATCGCGCTGTCAGAGTTTGACAACGCAATCTAAGATGTTACAGGAGTGGGTGGATCTCCGCACCTGCCTGGGGAAATGATGACGGGCTCGAGCGAGACTGCAGTAACCGGATGGAGGTGACCTAGGAGTTATATATATATATATATATATATATATATATATACGTCCTAGGTCGTGAATAAAGCTGTTGAGCACAACACAAAATCTGTAGCATGTGCCATGTATAATGTCTCCTATTGCAGAGGGACCTTTGGACCCATTACGTCTGCTTTCTCTCCACCCTAGCTAGCTTCAACCATTACACATATCTGTCATGATTCATGCATGGCTCTGCTGTTCCTAAGGCGGTGCATGTATCCTGCCTCCAGGAGAGGCCTGTTTATTATAGCCTCGTTCCGGGGGTCACGCCGCCATATCTTGGTGCTGCTGTCTTCGGGACTCCACCAGTGATAATTCTGTCTCTGCTGTGTGCTTCATTCCTGTGAGGTGTTCCCTGGTTTTTGTCCTGCTACGCAGTACTGTTTGTCCTGATCTCTGCTCCTCTTGCTCGACCTGACTTCCATCCCTCTTGTCTGACCTGACCTTATCACCATCCCCCTGACCTGACCTCCCTTCCCCGGCCTGTCCTTATCACCATTCCTCCTGCCCGTCCGTCACTCCTACCCATTCTTTCCTCCATATCTCCCTGTCCTCTGGTCTCCTGTCCTGTCCCATGTTCTCCTCATCCTCCCTTGTGCTTACTTGCTCTCCCAGTATCCGACCTCGGCTCTGTTCTTGGACTTCGGATAGTTTTCTCCTCGGTATAGACGTGACACCCCCGCTTAGACCTTGACTGATTGACTATCCCTGCTCTTGCTAGCGACATCTAGTGGGCTTCTGTCTAACTACACTCAGGAGTTCTTTTCCTACCTGCGTCCTTGCGCCCCCTAGTGGTAGCTTAACAATATATTTTTCAAGTTGTAATGGCAGAAATCAGTCATCTTTCATAAATGTAAACAGATTTTTTAAGAAATTGGTACAAAAGTACTGTTCTGAGCAACATGGGGTGCTTTAAAAAATTTTACCCAAATTTCTCCAAGTCCTTCCACCCCGTCTACATTTCCTTTTCCAATTCAATTCTGTAGTCTGATCATCATTGGTTTCTGATATGTTTTCTTTTTGGCAAAGGAAAATCGAAGATGTGATGCTTGTCATGCCATAAATGCCATGTCTGGTTGTGCCATGGGTAGTGACAGAGGATGCCGGTGCCCCTCTCCTATCCATCAGCATCAAAATCAATTACAATTCTGCCATGTTGTGGATGTAATTCCTTGCACACTTCCTCTCACCTCACAACGGAAAGGACTGCTGTTGGACAAGGCTCGCTCTCTGTCCTTTGAAAGGTCTCGTTGTTCCTTTTTCTTGCTTTTGAATGGAACAATTATCAGTAATTATTGGGAAATGAGCAAGAGTCAAGGCAATTTCATAGCCACCCAGAATAAACTGAGCATTGTTAAAGGGTCATTCTGGGGCTTTCAGTAGTCCCATGTTTTAGATTAACATTCTGTAATAGTTACATTTGACAGTTTCCTCTTTGCAGACTCATTGGAGAACAAGCATTCATGCCGCGGGAGGAGAAATCAGCTCCAAACTCAAACCTTCTGTTCCTTCGTTACCATAATTAAAACATTATATTCCTGGTAATTACATCACTTTATCTCACATTACTAATTTACATTCATCGCAGAACATCTAGAACATCTTACATCAAAAAAGTAGGATTTGTTTACTATTTTTTTTTTTAGGAAATCTGGATTTCTGGTCTGTTGAATGTAATCCGCTATCAATAGACTGGACAGCATTGGGTATTAATAGAATTTTTCAGGATTTTTTTTTCATATCGTGTTTGGCAGTGTTTCATTTTGATGCCACCACCTCATTTGTCTCTATATGAGAAATTAGTTTCAATAAAAATTAATGTAGCTTTAGTTATTGTCTCCAGTTTTGGGAAGAGCAGCCATCTTTATAGGATTAATGTTCTAGAACATTTACCGTGTTTCCCCGAAAATAAACCCTAGCAGGAATTTTCAGCCTTCCTGGGGTAAGGCTTAAATATAAGCCCTACCCTGAAAATAAGCCCTAGTTGCGGTTCAATAATGAAGTGTCCATGCAGCTAAAAAAAATTACAGATACTGCAGGACACTTCATTATAGAAAGCAGGCACCCCAAAAGAGAGAAGAAAGAAGACAGAAGACCGCCAATTATACTTACCAGACACCAAACGGGAGGAACTGTGGTAGAATGCACACCAACACACATCAGATCACACCCACACACACATCAGATCACACCCACACACACATCAGATCACACCCACACACATCAGATCACACCCACACACATCAGATCGCACACACGCACACATCAGATTACACCCACACACATCAGATCGCACACACGCACACATCAGATCGCACCCACACACATCAGATTGCATACACGCACATCAGATCGCACCCACACACATCAGATTGCATACACACATATCAGATCACACCCACACACATCAGATTGCACCCACACACATCAGATCACACACCCACACACATCAGATCGCACACACATCAGATTGCACCCACACACATCAGATCACACACCCACACACATCAGATTGCACATACACACATCAGATTGCACACCCACACACAGAGGTAGACACACAGATAGAGAGACCAACAGACAGAGACAGACAGAGACATACAGACAGACCGACAGAGAGAGACAGACAGACAGAGACATACAAAGAGAAACAGAGAGACAGACAGAGAGACAGAGAGTGACATAGACAGACAGACAGACAAACAGACAGAGACAGACAGACAGAGATAGAGAGTAAGAGAGACAGAGATAGAGAGACAGAGAGAGAGGCGGGCAGGGACACAGACAGACGGAGAGAGACTGATAGGGAGGGACGGATAGAGAGGGGCAGATAGAGAGACAGAGAGACACTTAGTTACTATCCCGGGCAATGCCGGGTACTACAGCTAGTATTCACATAAATTACACTCAATAGAATTTTGGTAAAAAACATTTTCATCACTTTTCTTCATTAATGTATTTCTGTTCCACCAATATTTATATTCAACTCAGATATCAACAATAAAAAATTCTTTATCTTCCTTTCATATATAATTTTGTCGCGGGCGGGGAAGGATGCCGCTGTGCTGCGCTCGCTAATGCTCGGGTCCGGCGCTGATGCGATGGCTGCTCGGTGGCTCGAGCGGTGGGCCGGATCCGGGGACTCGAGCGGCGCTCCTCGCCCGTGAGTGAAAAGTGGTAGTTTGGTTTGGGGATTTGGTCCGTGACGCCACCCACGGGTTGTGGTGAGGTTGGGCACCACCGCTGCTGGTGACGGGGATCCCGCACAGTAGTACTCACTCAGCCACAAAGGTACGCAAAGTCTCTGGTAAACCAAATGGCTGGATGGACGGGTCCCACAGCCGGCTGCTGTGGCTTCTCCTGGACGGTTGGTGGTGGCTGCCTTTCCCTGCACCTTTGTGTATGTTCGGTCCCGATGGATTCCCACTGGTAACCCACTCCCCAGCGTGTGTATGTGCCGGAGGAGCCCTTTTGTCCGCAGGCTCTGGCCCTTGGAACTCTAGCTGTGGCGGTAGCTGTATTTCCTTTTGCTGGTCGGACGGTTGCCTTCAATCGGGTCTTGGCTATTAGGAAACCCCTGGGGTTCCGGTCACTGACGGATTTGACCTCTAATGGCGACTCCAAGCCTGGTCGGGGTCCGTAGGCCCTGCCTGTGTGTGCTGGCTTCACTTCGCTCCCCGGTTCGGTACCGGCAGGCCACCGCCCGTCCCCGGTCCTACGGTTCCACGTTGATCTGCCTCTCCTGCAGACGGCCACCACTGTCTGCCAACCTTGCTCTTAGTGCCCGGGCCAAACACTCGGACACGGTCAGTTTGCTCCTCTCCTACCACTTCCCTAATGAACTCTCTCAACTCTACTCTCAACTGACTTCCTTCTCCCGCCTCCAGGACTGTGAACTCCTCAGTTGGTGGGGCCAACCGCCTGGCTCCACCCCACCTGGTGTGGACATCAGCCCCTGGAGGGAGGCAACAAGGATTTTGTGTCTGGCTGATATGCCTGTCTCAGGGTGGAGGTGTGTGTTGCAGTACCTGTGACAACCTGGCTAGTCCAGGGCGCCACATTCCCCCTTGGTTAAATGCAGACCGTCGGCGGGCTGCCCGTCCACCACTGGTTTTATTTTTCTTTTTAACTGTAAAAATAATAAATAACATGTAACGGTAAATATTAAGCATACTTCAGGTCATCTTGAACGTTGCAAAAACACAGTTATTTACATTTTTAATAACAACGGATGGATGGCTTCCACTCTCCCACCCAAGCAACCTAGCCTTGATGCTGCCCCTAAGAAATGGGCAGCACCCCTTGACCCCAGTCCAGATCCAGGCTGCCCGAGCGAGAACGGGTACGGTGCCTCACACCCGGCTGTCACTTCAGGGGACCCCACGTCCATGGGGGACCCCTGACCCCCGGAGGATCGCCACCGCTTGCGGTAGTGGCGATCCTGGGCCATCTCTTTCCTCCAGGCCCATCCTCCAAATCAGCCTCTCCGGAGGCGGCAACGGAAACATGCCCCAACATATTTACAATCCCACAAGTTCATGGGTGCCCTGCAGGTTCTCAGGCATGTCCATGAAGAGTTCCTCATGCAACGGTACAAAGGGTCCCTACGGGGACAACTTGCCGGCAACGGCCGGGTCAATCACAGTGCCAATCAGGTTACTTTCTCGGTTGATTCATTCATTTACTCATTTACTTAACAGGTTACGGTACTGGTGGTCCCAACGGGGACAACGGTGCAACGGAGGAACCGCTGCCTTATTTCAAGTCCACACCACAGGCCGGAGGAGGGGACTGGGACGGTTCTTGGGCCTCCTGGCCTCCTCTCAGCTTCGCATCCAGGGCAAACCAGCCCCTCTCTCCACAGTGCCGCGTGTATGTTACCAAATCGCCTGGGAACAAGTTGCGGCCCGGGTGGCCCTCCGGTAGGTGGGCATTGACATCCCTATGGGCCACAAACACCTCGGCTTCAAGGCCCGGCTCAAAAATAAATCCATACCCCCTACGGGGGTCAAATCTTCGTACCTGGCCCTCGTATCTCGGGCCTCGTACCCAGAAGGTGGCTCTGCGGAGGTTCTCCTTTTCTTGGATCGTGCGGGCTATCAACTCAGCCTTCCGCTTCTCCCTCTCCGCGATTTCCCGACCCAGCTGGCTCGGCTCCCTGTCCCAATGAGGGGCGTTTGGCTGTCCCTGCGCGCGGGTCGGGCCCCGCAGGACTTCCTCCACACTGCCCACTACTGGCGTTCTCTGTGGAAGGTCCCGCAGTGTCATGGCCTGGGATGCTGCCTCACAGCGGCGACCCGGCGCAGCCTCAGCCGAGGCGTGGGATATGGGTACAGGGGTCCTCACCTGCTGAGCCTCCGCCTCCTCCTGGATGGCACGGATCACCGGAGCCGGAACGGTGCAGGGTGCAGTCACTTTCGATGCCGCCGGTGCATCTTCGCAGACTGACGCTGCCCTCGGGAGCTTCCACGGAAGCAGCGCGGGTCGTCTGCAGACTTCGTCTGCAGGCTGGTCCGCTTGGGCGGACTGGCAGGGTTCCGCTACCTGTTGTAGGGGTAGCGGGCCTAGTGACGGGGCGGCAGCAGCCAACACGGGTAGCGAGGGAGGCAGCAGGGTGAGCGGGCGCAGACCGGACCCCTCAGCCGCGACGACCGATCCCGTAGGAACACAGGGGCGTGGGTCGCTTACCCGCTCCTCCAAGACTTCCTCCACCTCGCGTCTCCGTATGGCCGCCACCACATCCGCCATGTCAGCCTCCCACTCCTCCAGGAGGAGCTGCACTTGCACCTGCAGACGGCTGCTCAGTTGGACGGTCCGGACCTCCACCCACGCTGCGGTGCGGACGCGGGCTCGGGGACTGCGGGGCTACTGGACGGACGGTTCATGCTGGCAGCGGTATCTTCCAGAAACCAAATGGCGGCAGAGTCCTGGCGTCCCTGCTTTTATGGCCTTGGTTTACATGCGGCCAGACGCCATCCGTCCCCCCTTGGTCTTTTCTCGGCACCTCCTCTTCAGGGGCGGGGCTTCGGCTTTCTCGCCTCCACTGCTCGAGAAGACGCTCCAGCGGGAAAATCTTCACGCCCAAGATGGCGGATTCTGAATTTTTTCGGCGGGGCACAAGGCGCACTTCTACCAACCGGCAGAACGGTAAGATCCTGTTCGTGACGCCAAGTTGTCGCGGGCGGGGAAGGACGCCGCTGCGCTGTGCTCGCTAACGCTCTGGTCCAGCGCTGATGCGATGGCTGCTCGGTGGCTCGAGCGGTGGGCCGTGTCAGGGCCAGGTGGACGGGCAGTCCCAGGAGGTGGATCCACTGGGCCGAACTCCTAGATGGTGGTAAGGGGTCCGGTAGCTGGAGCACTATAGGCAGCAGAACAGTCCGTGCACACGAGTATAACGGAGAAGTCCCTGGGACCACGGAGTCACTGATGGTAGTCCGGGTGACGCAGCTCAGGTTCGGAAGCCGAGAAGATGTCAGGCGGGGTCCGGAACCTTTGGAGCGAGATGACGGGTCACCGCAGGGATCCGGGATAGTACGGACTGTCAGGATGGCAGATGGACAGCGTTCGGGGTTCGGGATACGGCAGGACCGGATGGCGAGGCAGGCACGGCTCTACAAGAGAGATAGGTGAGTATATCACAGAGACACCAGGAGACCTGACTCCTAGCTTAAGAAACACGAAGATCAGGCCCCGCCCCCTTGGACATTAAACCCCTTTATACCCTGTACCTGTTTGCATCATTTCCTGTTAATGGACGCTGGCCCTTTAAGAAAGGGTCAATGACCGCGCGCGCGCCCTAATGCGCATGCGCGCGGCCCGAGTGCCAGAAGCCAGAGCAGGAAGCTGCGAGGAGGAAGCAGCAGGGCCGGGCTGGGGCTGAGAAGCCGATGGGCGCCGGGAGCGGGGACCAGGACGCCGGGGACGCGCCGGCAATGGATGTTGGAGAGCGGGGAGCGGCGGTGACCGGACCGAGGAACCGGGAAGCGAGACAGGGGAGCCGGGGAGCGTGACAGGTGAGCCGGAGGGCAGCGCAGGGGACCCGGGAAGCGTGACAGTACCCCCCCCCACGCCCCCTCCCCGCAACCGGGACAGGAAGGCACGGATCAGCGGAGTACCCACATTCTCCCGGGGCTCCCAGGACCTATCCTCAGGACCATACCCTGCCCAGTCCACCAGGAAGAACTGTCGACCCCGTACGGTCTTCATGGCCACGATATCCCTTACCGCATAGATGTCGTCATCGGCAATAGGAGGAGGAGACGAACTGGCAGCAGCGGAGAAGGGACCAAGGACAACCGGCTTGAGCAGGGAGACGTGGAATGAGTTGGGTATCCTCATCGTGGCCGGGAGCTGTAGCTTGTAGGAGACCTCATTGATCTTGTTGAGGACTTTAAACGGCCCGATGTAGCGAGGACCCAGCTTGTAGGATGGTATCTTCAATCGGACGTACTTGGAAGCAAGCCAGACTAGATCTCCAGGAGAGAAACACGGAGGGTCCAGACGTCTCGTCTGCGTGTCTCTTCATCCGCAGGGAAGCACGCCTAAGGGACGCCTTGACAGAGTCCCAAATGGTTGCAAAGTCAGGGGCTACAGTATCAGCAGCAGGGACGTCCGAAGAAGGGGATACAGGCAATGGGACGGAAGGCTGAAGTCCGTAAACGACATGGAAGGGAGAGCTGGAGGACGACTCACTGATGTGGTGGTTATGGGAGAATTCAGCCCAAGGAAGAAGCGTGGACCAGTCGTCGTGATGGGCGTTGACATAGTGACGTAAGAAGGAGGTCAAGATTTGATTGACCCTTTCCACTTGGCCATTAGACTGAGGATGGTAGGCAGAAGAAAAGTCCAGAGTCACTCCCAGATGTTTGCAGAGAGCCCTCCAGAAGCGGGAGGTGAACTGAGTTCCTCTGTCGGATACGATGTGTGATGGAAAGTCATGCAAGCGGAAGATGTGATGTATATAGGCGTCCGCGAGTTCCTGAGCAGAGGGCAGTCCAGCCATAGGGACGAAATGAGCCATTTTGGAGAACCGATCCACCACGACCCATATGACTGTGTGTCCGGAGGACAATGGCAAGTCCGTAATAAAGTCCATCGCTATGTGTTGCCACGGAACTGAGGGTATCGGCAGAGGCAGAAGACGGCCATATGGCAGGTGTTTGGGCGTCTTGTTCCTGGCACAAGAGGAGCAGGCAGAGAAAAAAGCCGCGACGTCCGTGCGAAGGGATGGCCACCAGTAATGACGTACAATCGCACCCCATGTTCTCTTCTGACCAGCATGACCGGCTGTTTTCGAGGCATGACCCCAGTGTAACACTTTTTGCCTGTCAGTCTCAGAGACATAGGTCTTCCCGGGCGGTATCTGGGCCAGGGTGACAGGGGCCACCGGAATGATTTTGCTAGGACAGATGATGGGTTGGGTAGTCTCCTCCTCCTGCTCCATGGGCATGAAAGACCTGGACAAGGCATCTGCTCGCACATTCTTGTCCGCGGGTCGGAAATGGAGCTGGAAATCAAACCTGGCAAAGAATAAGGACCACCTGGCTTGCCGTGGGTTCAGTCGCTGAGCGGACCGCAGGTATTCCAGGTTCTTGTGGTCCGTGTAAATAATCACGGGGTACACTGCTCCTTCCAGAAGGTAGCACCATTCCTCCAGAGCCAGTTTGACTGCCAAAAGCTCTCGGTCACCGATGGTGTAGTTGCGTTCAGGCGCTGAGAAGCTCTTAGAGAAGAATCCGCAAGTCACCATCTTCCCGGAGGAGGACTTCTGCATGAGCACTGCTCCGGCTCCCGAGGAGGAGGCATCCACCTCCAAGGTGAACTGTCGGTTTAACTCCGGACGGTGAAGTACAGGAGAGGAGGCAAATGCCCGCTTCAGAGAGCCAAACGCGGCGTCGGCCGCAGGAGACCAGTCCTTTGGATTAGCCTCCTTCTTGGTCAAAGCGGAGAGAGGAGCAGTCAGAGCAGAGAAGTGAGGGATGAACTGGCGGTAGTAGTTGGCGAATCCCAGGAAGCGTTGGATTGCCTTCAGTCCAGAAGGAGGAGGCCAGTTGAGAATGGAGGAGACCTTCTTTGGATCCATCTGCAGTCCGGTATAAGAGATGATGTACCCCAGGAAGGGGAGAGAAGACTGCTCAAAAACACACTTCTCGTACTTGGCGTACAGACGATTCTCTCTCAGTCTTTGTAGAACCAGCTGTACGTTCTTTCTGTGGGTCTGGAGGTCCAGAGAGAAGACAAGGATGTCATCCAGATACACTACCACACAGACGTAGAGAAGGTCCCGGAAAACGTCGTTCACCAGTTCTTGAAAGACGGCTGGGGCGTTACACAGGCCGAAGGGCATCACGCAGTATTCATAGTGCCCATCGCGAGTATTGAACGTGGTCTTCCATTCGTCCCCAGAGCGGATGCGTACCAGATTGTAAGCACCCCGAAGATCCAGCTTGGTGAACACACGAGCTCCTCTAAGCCGGTCAAACAATTCGGGGATGAGCGGCAGAGGGTACTTGTTTTTTACGTTGATTTGATTCAATCCCCGTTAGTCTATGCATGGGCGTAAGTCGCCCTCTTTCTTCTTGACGAAGAAGAAGCCTGCTCCAGCAGGAGAGGAGGATCTCCGAATGAATCCCCTTGCCAGGCTCTCTGTGATGTAAGTAGACATGACCCTTGTTTCGGCTGGAGACAATGGATATATCCGTCCTTGAGGTGGTGTTGTTCCTGGGAGCAGGTCGATGGCACAATCGTAAGGACGATGTGGCGGAAGTACCTCAGATTCCTTTTTATCAAAGACGTCTGCGAAGGACCAATAGGCCGAGGGCAGTCCTGGTAGGTTCTCTGGAACCGGAGGTCGTCGGATGGGTTGTATGGTCTTTAGACACTTCTCCTGGCACGAAGAGCCCCATCGAGTGATTTCGCCAGTGCCCCAGCTGACTGATGGTTCGTGTGTCCGCAACCAGGGAAGTCCCAGCAGGATTTGATGGGACATGTGAGGGAGGACGTAGAGAGCGATGTTCTCGGTGTGCAGGGCACCGATACGCAGTTCGACCGGCCTGGTGATGCAGGAGATGGTGTCAGAGAGGGGTCTCCCATCCACAGAGGCTATCACGAGGGGCTTGTCGAGTGGAGTAACAGGCACCTGGTACTTGTCCACCGTGGCCTGCTGGATGAAATTGCCTGCTGCCCCGGAATCGAGGTATGCCTCAGCCGTGAACCGCGTCTCTCCCGTTGTCACTTGCACAGTCCACGTAACCGGGTCTGAGAGAGTCCCAGCACCTAGGGTGGCCTCTCCTACCAACCCTAGGCTTTGGAGTTTCCCGGCCTCTCTGGACAGGAGCGTAGCAGGTGTGTGCCCTCTCCGCAGTAAAAGCAGAGACCCTTGGCGAGCCGCTCTGCTCGACGTTGTTCAGACTGCCGCACTCGGTCGATCTGCATGGGCTCGTGGACGGGGGCCCCAGCTGCCGATGACTGAAGTACGGAGGGCTTCTGCGGAGGAGAGGAATGCCGTACCGGACGTCTCTCACGGGACACTTCCTTGGATCGCTCCTGAAAGCGAATGTCCACTCGAGTCGCTAGGGCAATCAGGGCATCCAGGGTGGTCGGTACGTCACGACCCGCCAGCTCATCTTTAATTCGCCCCGAGAGTCCTTCCCAGAAGGCGGCGGTTAGGGCCTCGTTGTTCCACCCGAGTTCCGAAGCCAAGGTGCGAAACCAGATTGCGTATTGACCCACCGTCAGAGTCCCCTGACGTAACCGGAGAAGAGACGAAGCAGACGCGGAGGCGCGTCCGGGCTCGTCAAAGGTGCCACGAAATGCCTGCAGGAACTCCTGAATGTTCGTGGTCATAGGGTCCTCCTTCTCCCACAAGGGGTTCATCCAGGCCAGTGCCTCACCCTCTAGATGGGACATGATGAAGGCGACCTTGGCTTGGTCGGAGGCAAACAAATGCGGCAGCTGCGTGAAATGGAGGGAGCATTGGTTTAAGAATCCCCTGCAGGTCTTGGGGTCTCCGGCGTACCGGGGTGGTGAGGCCAAATGAAGTCTGGAAGTATCTGAAGAAGTCGCCACGGGAGCTGAAGCCGTGGAGTGACTAGTGGAAGCCCGGGATGTTGAAGACGTAACTGCCGCTTGTAGCGTGTTCAGGCGGGCGTCCACAGAAGACATGAATTGCAGCATGCGGGTTTGAGTCTCACGCTGGCGTTGGAGTTCCTCCTGTACGGCTGCTAGTGCTGCAGCGGGATCCATGGCCTGATCTTACTGTCAGGGCCAGGTGGACGGGCAGTCCCAGGAGGTGGATCCACTGGGTCGAACTCCTAGATGGTGGTAAGGGGTCCGGTAGCTGGAGCACTATAGGCAGCAGAACAGTCCGTGCACACGAGTATAACGGAGAAGTCCCTGGGACCACGGAGTCACTGATGGTAGTCCGGGTGACGCAGCTCAGGTTCGGAAGCCGAGAAGATGTCAGGCGGGGTCCGGAACCTTTGGAGCGAGATGACGGGTCACCGCAGGGATCCGGGATAGTACGGACTGTCAGGATGGCAGATGGACAGCGTTCGGGGTTCGGGATACGGCAGGACCGGATGGCGAGGCAGGCACGGCTCTACAAGAGAGATAGGTGAGTATATCACAGAGACACCAGGAGACCTGACTCCTAGCTTAAGAAACACGAAGATCAGGCCCCGCCCCCTTGGACATTAAACCCCTTTATACCCTGTACCTGTTTGCATCATTTCCTGTTAATGGACGCTGGCCCTTTAAGAAAGGGTCAATGACCGCGCGCGCGCCCTAATGCGCATGCGCGCGGCCCGAGTGCCAGAAGCCAGAGCAGGAAGCTGCGAGGAGGAAGCAGCAGGGCCGGGCTGGGGCTGAGAAGCCGACGGGCGCCGGGAGCGGGGACCAGGACGCCGGGGACGCGCCGGCAATGGATGTTGGAGAGCGGGTGCGGCGGTGACCGGACCGAGGAACCGGGAAGCGAGGCAGGGGAGCCGGGGAGCGTGACAGGTGAGCCGGAGGGCAGCGCAGGGGACCCGGGAAGCGTGACAGGCCGGATCAGGGGACTCGAGCGGCGCTCCTCGCCCGTGAGTGAAAGGGGGTAGTTTGGTTTGGGGATTTGGTCCGTGACGCCACCCACGGGTTGTGGTGAGATTGGGCTCCACCGCTGCTGGTGACGGGGATCCCGGGAGCGATGGCAGGGAGCAGCTGGGATGTTGTTTTCCCCCTCCGTGGGTAGGGGTTGGTGGTCCCGGGGCCCGGTGAGATGACGGGGAGGCAGGGTTGGATGGGTGCAGGGTCGCTTGGACTGCGCAGCGCGGTGCCAGACGGCACGGTAGTACTCACTCAGCCACAAAGGTACGCAAAGTCTCTGGTAAACCAAACGGCTGGATGGACGGGTCCCGCAGCCAGCTGCTGTGGCTTCTCCTGGACGGTTAGTGGTGGCTGCCATTCCCTGCACCTTTGTGTATGTTCGGTCCCGATGGATTCCCACTGGTAACCCGCTCCCCAGCGTGTGTATGTGCTGGAGGAGCCCTTTTGCCCGCAAGCTCTGGCCCTTGGAACTCTAGCTCTGGCGGTAGCTGTATTTCATTTTGCTGGTCGGACGGTTGCCTTCAATCGGGTCTTGGCTGTTAGGAAACCCCTGGGGTTCCGGTCACTGACGGATTTGACCTCTAATGGCGACTCCAAGCCTGGTCGGGGTCCGTAGGCCCTGCCTGTGTGTGCTGGCTTCACTTCGCTCCCCGGTTCGGTACCGGCAGGCCACCGCCCGTCCCCAGTCCTACGGTTCCGCGTTGATCTGCCTCTCCTGCAGACGGCCACCACCGTCTGTCAACCTTGCTCTTAGTGCCCGGGCCACACACCCGGGCACGGTCAGTTTGCTCCTCTCCTACCACTTCCCTAACTGAACTCTCTCAACTCTACTCTCAACTGACTTCCTTCTCCCACCTCCAGGACTGTGAACTCCTCAGTGGGTGGGGCCAACCGCCTGGCTCCACCCCACCTGGTGTGGACATCAGCCCCTGGAGGGAGGCAACAAGGATTTTGTGTCTGGCTGATGTGCCTGTCTCAGGGTGGAGGTGTGTGTTGCAGTACCTGTGACGACCTGGCTAGTCCAGGGCACCACAATTTGATCTAATTTAACTATAACCTTTTTTGTCCAATCAATATAGTCTCTTATAATCTTTATAACCTCTCTTTATAATCAGAAGGTTATTATAATTCCAGAGAAGAGCACACTTCAAAAAGCCAAATAACCTTAATTCCCTTTTTGTTACCCTCCTGTATAAGGGCTTCTTGATTCCATTGACAGCAGATGTGAGGAGAAAGAAAGATCATGCATGTTGGAGTTTAACATGTCCAATCCCTTGTTTCTGTAAACAAAGATGGACAGGTAGCAGCACATTCACGTCTTATTCAAAAACCTGCATGTTCAGCCAAATTGAGCATCCATATTTATGATGGATTCAGGAAAATGAGTTGACATTAATGACATGCATTTAAAGGAAACCTGTCACCAGGTTTTTGATACCTCATATGAGAGTATCATAGTGTAGGAAAATAAATCCTGATTCCAACAATGTATCACTTAGTTTTCTGGGTGCAGAAGTTGTGATACAATCAGCGTTTTAACATATAGCATGTGGCAGAGTCCAGACAACTGACCCCGCCCACATCTCTGATTAGCAGATTTCTGTGTACATTGTATATTGCCGCAAAGCTGCTAATCAGTGCTGAAAGTGCAGTTGGACCAGGATGCATGCAAGCAGCTAGTTAGGCAGTGATCATATCCTGCTGATAAAATACTCATTGTATTGAAACAACAGCACACAGCCTAATTAGTGACACATCACTAAAATCAGTGTCTCGGCCACAATGTCATTGTCACGATTCCTGTGTGCAGAGCATCTTGCACACTTGGAGATGCTCTGCTGTGTTTTGATGTTTTATGTGTGTTTTGATTGACAGTGCAGGCTTCCATGCTGTTTCTGGAGGTGCTGATTGTTCAGGTGTTTCATCTTCTGGGTAATTGCTCTGCTTCTTTGGTAAGTGGTTTGGGATGAGCTGGACCGCAGAGTGAAGGCAAAAGGGCCAACAAGTGCTAAGCATCTCTGGGAACTCCTTCAAGACTGTTGGAAGACCATTTCCAGTGACTGCCCCTTGAGGCTCATCGGGAGAGTGCCGGGAGTGTGCAGGGCAGTGGTCGGGGCAGGGGGTAGCTACTTTGAAGAGCCTAGAATATAGGACTTGTTTTCAGTTGTTTCGCACTTTTTTTGTTAAGTATTTCATTCCACATAACAAGCTTTCCCCCCCCATTCACCTTTTGTGCCTTCCCTATTTCCTCATAGACTGTAAGCTTATGAGCAGGGCCCTCACTCCTCCTGGTATCTTAATTTTGTTATTTTGTATTGTCTCATATTGTCTGTACATGTCCCCTCAGAATTGTAAAGCGCTGCGGAATATGTTGGCGCTATAGAAATAAAACTTATTATTATTATTATTATTATTATTAAGCATGCTCCCCAGAACCTTGCCAGTTGTACATTCTGGTTCTGTTGTTGTGCTGTTGGCCTGTGTTCCTGCCTGTGCTCTGATGTTTGTTTCCTGACCCTGGACTGTTGTTTGACTCCTCTCTGCCCACTCCCTGTTCCTGTCGTGACCTCCTGGATTTTGACCTCGGACCGTTACCTGACCACGTCTCCGTTTTCTCCCTGAATCTATTACGTGCCTTACCTGAATTCTGACCCTCGGATTGTGACCTGACTATGCCTCTGCATACTCCCTGTGTCCATAAGTGTCCTCCTGTTAACAAACCCTGGCTTTCCTGACTACTCTACCCGTAGGTAGTGACTAGCATCACAGTCATACAGCCCTTCGATTGCATAGCAAAAATCTGCTGACAGATCCCTCTTAAGGTTAGAACATTTAAATTTACTCTACCATTTGCTGTGAAACAAAGGGCATCACATGATCAATATTTCCTATCACAGCCCCATTGATACAGGTGGTGCGTGGAGGATTATCAATGCATTTTTTTATGTATGCTTGGTTAGTTCACTTTTTTTTTGCTACTTTAGCAAATTTGAATATTCAGAACAAGGAAGACTGTGGGTCTTTTTATGATGGAAAAACACATTTCTGGGTGAAACCACGTGTTTATCTATAAATTTTATTATAAAACAAGTGTCTTGTTATGGCCTTTGAAATACCGTTGGAATGCAGATTAAGTGAGCTGCTTCCTCGAAGATTTCAGACAATTCGAAATGAATCAAAATGTCAATATTGTTTACGGTTTTCTCTGAAAGGCGCAGCCTTGATTTAAGACAATAATGTTATTGTGACGCCCTGGCAAAGCCAGGTTCTCACAGAAAGAGTTAATCCTCCTTGGTAATCTGATCTCACACCGATGCAGCAGGACAAACCACAGCCCCCAGAGTAAGAGAAGAGAAAAAGCAGAGCAGAGGGGAAGGGCTGGAGCAGAGTGTGTGGAGAGACAGACAGTAGAGGAGTCTGGAGTTGTAGCTCCCAGGCTGATAGTGAAGCGTGCTCCGAAAGGGCCGGGACAGGCTGCAGTGAGGAAGGGGCCAGAGGTAGCCGGGGCAGGGTAGTGGCCCACCGGTACCTAGGGTGACCCGGATCACTGCAGGGGAGTGGATTCCCCGTTCCCGGCTGAGGAGAAAGAGGAAGAGATTGGAGAGAGAGGCACCTGGCTGCAGGGAAAGAACAACAGGAGCTGCTGCACCGTGTGTGGGACACTAACACCCCCGTACCGAAGGCTGCGGACTCCGGCAATTCCTAGTTACCAGTGACTCTGTGTGAAATACTTGTGAGTACGCCCGTGCCCTCAGGCACCGCACCGCAGCACTTCGCCCTGCTCCCTGCTTATCCCCGAACGGGCCCCGGGACCAACTGCCCCTACCCACGGAGGGGTTAACATCCTAAGCTGCATCCCAACACCGTTCCCGGGAGTCCCGCACCTTCATCGCAGCGGTGGTGTCCACAATCACCACAACCGTGGGTGGCGTCACGGACAATCTCCCTTACCAAACCCGCTTTTACTGTGGAGCCTGGGACCACAGACCGGGTCACGCCACCGTGATACCCACAGAAGTGACCCCGTGGCCCGGATCTGAGTACCCCCTGGTCCCCGGGCGACACATTATGGCTTTGTTTGATGTACAAATTACACATTCTATTTACTGAGAGCATTTGAACGAACTCCGTAAAGGATTGTCTGCTAGAAGAGACAAAAACATATCGCACTGCCCATGGTTTGTACAACTCGATTCCACAGCGTGATCCAATACACAGGTGAGGTCTCGGGCAGACATCTACTGAGGTGAAAAATATCTTCAGTTTGCAAGTGGACAACTATACCGATCACTCATCAAACTGATGCTGCTGCTATTGACTTGATCTACACATAAAGCATATATACTACGGACAGTGGCGTAACTAGAATTTAATGGGCCCAGGTGCAAAATTTTGACCTGCCCTCCCCTCCCCCCGTCTCCTCTCACCTCCCCCCAGCTCGGAGTACAGGATAATTATGCTGACACTCGGATCTTTCCCTCAGCCCCCTGCCTTCCCATGGTCTTCTATAGATATTTTCCTCAGCACCCAGTTTTCCCATACTCTGATATCCCTCTTTCCTTTAGCACCCAGTTTTCCCATGTTCTGCTATACATCTTTCCCTCAGCATCCAGCTTTCCGATGCTCTGCTTGTACATCTTTACCTCAGCACCCAACTTGCCCTTGATATCAGAGCATGGGAAAGCTGGGTACTAAAGGAAAGATGTATAGCAGAGCATGGGAAAGCTGCATGCTAATGGAAAGATGTGTTATAGAACATGGGAAAGCTGGGTGTTGAGGGAAAGATGTTTAGTCGAGCATGGGAAAGTGGGGTTCAGGCATAGCAAAGGTATAGCAAAGCATGCATAACCTGGGTCCTGAGGGAAAGAGCCTAAAGGCCGCTTTACACACTGCGATATCGGACCGATATCGCCAGCGTGCGTACCCGCCCCCATCGGTTGTGCGACATGGGCCAATCGCTGCTCGTGTCGCACAACATCGCCCGGACCCTTCACACGGACTTACCTTTCCTGCGACGTCACTGTGACCGGCGAACCGCCTCCTTTCTAAGGGGGCGGTTCGTTCAGCGTCACAGCGACGTCACAGCAGCGTCACTGAACCGCCACCCAATAGAAGCGGAGGGGCGGAGATGAGCGGAACGTAACATCCCGCCCACCTCCTTCCTTCCTCATTGCGGGCGGGACGCAGGTAAGGTGAGGCTCCTCGTTCCTGCTGTGTCACACAGAGCGATGTGTGCTGCCGCAGGAACGAGGAACAACTTCGTTACTGCTGCAGTAACGATATTTGAGAATAGACCCCCATGTCACCGATGAGCGATTTTGCACATTTTTGCGACGATGCAAAATCGCTCAAAGGTGTCACATGCAACGGAATCGCTAAAGCGACCGGATGTGCGTCACCAATTCCGTGACCCCAACGAGATCACTTGAGCGATGTCGTAGCGTGTAAAGCCCGCTTAATTCCCTTAGCATCCACTTTTCCCATCCCATGTGTGACGCCCTGGGCAAGCCAGGGGTCACAGGTCATCACACCACCACACCCTACACCCCAGTTAGGAACACCCAAGCTACCAAAATCCTTGTTGCCTTCCTCCAGGGGCTGATGTTCACACCAGGGGGTGGGCCAGGCGGTTGGCTCCGCCCACCGAGGAGTTCACAGCTCTGGAGGCGGGAAAACCAGGCCGTTTATCTCAGGCAGAGCTTGAGTGAGGAACAAGATAGAGTTTGGAGGAGGAAGTGGAAGGAGTGGAAGTTGAAGTCAGACTAGAGTCTGAGGAGGAGTTCAGTTTAGGAGAGTGAAGAGTAAATAGTAGAGTGAGGAAAGTGAAGTGAAGTGGAAGGAAGAAGTAGTGAAGCTAAAGAGAGAAGCTGAAGTGACAGTAGTAAAGCCTGAAGTTGGTCCGCCTGTGTGCCCGGACAGTGACAGCAAGGTCAGGAGACGGCGGTGAGAGTCTGCAGGGGGACTGCTCGGAGGTTGCTGGAAGGACCGCGGATGGGTAGTGGCCCGGCGGTCTGGAGCAGTATACGAAGAACAGTCAGCACCAGGGCAGGGGCCTTTCGGATCCCGGCAAGGCTAGGAGTCGCCATAATTTGCCAAATCCGTCAGTGAAGGGGACGTCTGTCTCCAAACAACCAAGTCCCGATTGAACGCAACAGTCCGACCGTTACGGAAAGACACCGCCACCGCCAGGGCACCAGTTTCTCAGGGCCAGCGCCTGCGGGCAAAGTAGGGCTCCTCCGGCCCATATCCAAGCCGGGGAGTGGGTTACCGGTGGGAACCCATCGCAACCATCATCAACTTAGGTGCAGGACAGAGGGACCGTCACCTACTGGGGAAAGCAAGTGCAGCCGTCCGTGGGAACCGTCTTTCCAGCCGTGTGTTTTACCAAAAACTGTGTCAACGTCTCAGGCTGAGTGAGTACCACAGTGCCGCAAGGCATAGCGCTGCCCCCGCGTCCCTGCGCCCACCAAGCCCTGCATCACCCACCTAATCACTGGGCCCCGGGATCACCAACCCCTACCCACGGAGGGGCAACACAACAACTGGCTGCTCCATACCATCCTTCCCGGGATCCCCATACAGACCAGCGGTGGTGTCAACAAATCACCACAACCGTGGGTGGTGTCACGGACAATAACCAATCCCCACATCCAAAATCCCCTTTCACTCACGGGCGAGGAGCGCCGCTAGAGTCCCCGGGATCCGGCCCATCGCTCGAGCCACCAAGCAGCGGCAGGCCGCAGCAGCCGCGGCAGCCGGACCCGAGCAGCAATGGGAGAGCGCGGCGTCCCCTCCTCCGCCCGCGACAACTTGGCGTCACGAACAGGATCTTACCGCTCTGCCGTTGGGTAGAGGTGCAACTTGTGACCGCCGGAGGTATCCGGCTGAAAAATTTCAGAAGTCGCCATTTTTGGCGCGAAAAGTTCCCGCTCGAGCGTCTTCTCGAGTAGCAGAGGTGCGAAGGCCAAAACCCCGCCCCGATAGAGGAGGGGCCGGAAAGAAGCTAAGGGGGACGGAAACAAGATGTCTGCGCCCGACGGAGCCGCTGGAGGAGCGGCGGTCACAGCCGCATTGGCACCCGTGGATGGGAATGGGCCTGCCCAGGTCCTGGCTGCGCTGGCGGGAGGTGCCGCGGCCCCCGCGCTCGCTCAGGTGATGCCGTTCTCCTTGCCCTATGCGCCCGGAGCTACCTGGCTACCGCATTATGACGGGAAACCTGATTCTTTACAGGTCTTCCGGAAAAAGCTTAACCCGTTGCTAGAGCTGTACCCCCTGACCGATAAGCAACGTGCAGCGGTAGTGCTAGGTCAGTTAACCGGTGCGGCTGAGCAGGAGGCGGAAACCTGGGCCGAGGGGGACCGGCTCTCTGTAGCCACCATCTTTGAGACGCTACAGACTGCCTTTGAGACCCGGACTAAAGCTGAGCTGAGGATGCAGTTTTACCAGTGCCGGCAACGGGCTGTGGATAGCATTCGGGACTATGCTTTACGTCTGCAAACCGCCCTCCGCATGCTAAAGCGGGTGAATCCTATCAATGAGGCGGACAGCAACAAGATGTTAGTAGAGCAATTTGTGCAGGGGATGAGATCCCCTGAGGATCGCAAGCAACTCCGGCTGTGGGCCCTGGAACACCCGGATGTGGACTTTGCTGTGTTAAAGGAACGGGCCATTAAAGCACTACATCCCCCAGCTTCAGAAGTCCTGGAGCCAGCCCCGTGGCCCATTGAGACGGCCCCTGTTGTGGTGGCCCCTGCCCTACCAACCTCTCCAACGCCTGCAGCCCCAAGCAGCACTATGGAGGAACTGGCAGCCCAGGTCCGTCGCATGGACGGAGACCTCGCCAAGATTCTTGCTGCACTCCAACCTTTGACCAGATCTCAGCCTTCAGCACAGATACAGCTTGCCGACAGCCCTGAGGATGTCCCCTGGATGCAGCGGAGAAGTAATAGCAACCCGCGGAGCAGACCTCCAACCTGCTACAAGTGCCGTAAGCCTGGGCATTACATCCGACAGTGCCCGTTAAACGAGCAACCCCTGGGGCCCCGGGCCAATCCTCAAGAGTAGAACCCCGTGGCCCCCCGGACTGGCGGGACCGATATATCGGGGCCCGGCCCATCATCCCCGTGGCTGTGGACGGCGTCCCGGTGATGGCTCTCTTGGACACTGGATCACAGGTAACCACCATACCATACACATTGTACCAGCGGTATTGGGGAATGGACGAGCTGGCACCCCCAGATACTAGTATAACAATAATTGCTGCCAATGGACTCCCATTGACCCAAGTGGGGTATAAACAGGTGGCTATGACAGTAGAGCAAGCTGAACTGCAACACCAGGGTATGATTGTGATCATGAATGAACCCAGTGATCATAACCCGAAGATAGTGCTAGGAACCAATGTGATGGAGCACTGTATGGGTGATGTGTTGGCCCTACTGCAACAGCTGGCCGCCACGGCGGCAGGGGGCCGACAGAGAGCTGTGCAGCGTGAGATCCGAGCCTTGATGTACCGCCAGCATGTAAACTCAACAGGAGGAGAGATTGGTGGAGTGAGAGTGATGGATGTTGCTCCGTTGATTGTGCCCCCTAGGAGTGAGTTGATGATTTGGTGTAGGGCAGCAGTAGGGCCTCAGGGGCGTGACTACCCTGCCATGATGGAGCCCATACCCTCCGAGCACTGGCCCACTGTAATGGCCGCCCGAGGGGTGGTAGATGTGAAGAAGGGGAGAGTGCCCGTGAGGGTGCTGAACTGTGGGGAGGAAGAAGTCAGGCTTCCCCGGTATGCCACCATTGCCAAGCTGCTCACCCTGGATCCCCACACCATCCACGAAGCCAGTCCCTCAGTCTCTCCACCTACTACCAGCACTTCCCCACCTCCAGGGGAGGTAAATGAGTGGCACCAACAGCTACACGTGGGCACTGATGATACCCCTACACATCATAAAGCAGGAGTATACAGGGTGGTGCGGGAGTATGAACAGGTGTTCAGTAAACATCCACTAGACTTTGGGCAGATCAAAGGGGTCCAACACCAAATTCCCACCGGTGAGCATCCCCCTATCAAAGAGAGGTACAGGCCTATTCCCCCTGCACATTACCAGTGTGCCAAATATATGTTGAGGAATATGAAGGAGGCAGGGGTTATTCGGGACAGCTGTAGTCCCTGGGCTGCTCCGTTGGTACTGGTCAAGAAGAAGGATGGTACCATGCGGATGTGTGTGGATTACCGGAAGATTAATCAGATAACCCATAAAGATGCCTACCCACTGCCCCGTATTGAAGAGTCTTTGGCCGCACTGAGAACTGCAAATTACTTCTCTACACTTGACCTCACCAGTGGGTACTGGCAAGTGGCCGTGGCCCCGGAAGACCGGGAGAAAACCGCCTTCACCACCCCGATGGGGCTATGCTAATTCAATAGTATGCCGTTCGGGCTGTGCAATGCCCCAGGAACCTTCCAACGGCTTATGGAGTGCTGTCTGGGACACCTAAACTTCGAGACCGTCCTATTGTACTTGGATGATGTGATTGTTTACTCCCAGACGTATGAAGCCCATCTGGAGCACCTGGCCGAGGTATTCGCATCCCTTGCCAAATACGGGATGAAGTTGAAGCCCTCTAAGTGTCACCTGCTGAAGCCCAGAGTGCAGTACCTGGGGCACGTGGTAAGTGCAGAAGGTGTCGCCCCCGACCCTGAGAAGATCACTGCCATCCAGGGTTGGCCGAGACCAACCACCGTGAGGGAAGTAAGGCAGTTTCTGGGTCTGGTGGGGTACTACCGGCGCTTTATCAAAGGGTACACGAAGATGGCTGCCCCCATGCAAGATCTCCTCATGGGACAGACCAAAGGTGGTAGACCCATCGGAGCCCCACTGGTGTGGGAAGAAAAGCACGAGGAATCCTTCTGCCAGCTGAAAGCGGCCTTGACCGGAGAAGAGGTCCTAGCGTATCCTCACTATGGCTGCCCGTTCATCCTCTACACAGACGCCAGCAATGTGGGACTAGGAGCAGTCCTGTCCCAGGTCCAGGATGGGAAGGAGAAAGTGATTGCTTATGCTAGCCGGAAGCTTCGGCCAACTGAAAGGAACCCTGAGAACTACAGCTCCTTCAAGCTCGAGCTCCTGGCATTGGTATGGGCTATCGCAGAGAGGTTCCGCCACTACTTGGCTGCAGCAAAATTCACCGCTTTCACGGACAACAATCCGTTGACTCACCTGGACACGGCCAAGTTGGGCGCGTTGGAGCAGCGGAGGGTGGCCCGGCTAGCCAACTATGACTTCACCATCAAGTACCGTGCTGGTCGTGTCAACATTAATGCTGATGCACTCTCCCGAATGCCCCATTTGTCAGAGGAAGGGTGCGAGGATGACGACCTCGAGGAGATTGAGTTGCCTGCATTTCACCAGCCACCAACTGAGAAAGTACAGGTACACCAACAACGGGTGGATCTGGACCCACGGCCCAGTCAAGAGTTGGAGGAAGCTCAAAACCAGGCGCCGGCTGTCCGCCTCGTCAAGACCCTGGTGGAACAAGGTGCTGTTGGAATGGACCCTGCCGCCCCAGCTGAAGCCCAGCGCTTGTGGAAGGAACGGAAACGGCTGTATCTACATCAAGGGAAGCTGTACCATGAGCTGATCAACCCGAAGACTCATGAGAAGATCTGCCAGTTGGTTATTCCCCAAGCTGATGTGGCTACCGTTTTGCGGGCATACCATGATGGTGCTGGACACTTCGGGTGGAAAAAGCTGGAGATGCTGTTGAGAGAGCGGTTCTACTGGAGTGGGATGAGGGAGTCGGTAGAAGCCTGGTGCCGAGAGTGTGGTCCTTGCACGCTGAGGAGGAAGGACGAGACCAGCCAGAGGGCGCCCCTACACCCAATCATCACACATCAGCCGCTGGAACTGGTCGCCCTAGACCATGTCAAGCTTACCCCCAGCCAAAGTGGGTATGCCTACGCGTTGACCATCGTCGACCACTATTCAAGATTCATGGTGGTTGTCCCCGTCAAGGACCTAACTGGTCGAACTGCCGCTCGAGCGTTCCAGGCTTATTTCTGCCGACCACATGGATATCCAGAAAAGGTGCTTACTGACCAAGGCCCGGCTTTTGACGCGGAGGTGTTCCATGAGTTCTGTCAGCTGTACGGCTGTAAGAATATCCGGACCACCCCTTACCATGCCCAGACCAACGGCATGTGTGAGAAGATGAACCACTTGGTCCTGGGACTCCTCAAGACGTTACCGCTGGAAGAGCGGAACCTGTGGCCAGAAAAGCTACCCGACTTGGTCGATATGTACAACAATATCCCGTCCAGTTCAACAAAGTGCACCCCAGCATATCTGATGAGGGCTCGCCCCGGCCGCCTGCCGGTGGACCTGGAAATGGGGTTGGAGGCCCCAGAAGCACTCCCTTCGACAGCTGAATGGGAAACTCGGCGGAGAGCACAATACCGGCAGATTCAAGAATATGTCGAGAAGAACTTGAGTCGGAGTCGGGAACTGCAGGAGCAGCGCTTTAATCAAAAGGCGTCTGCTGGCCCTTTTCAGCCCGGAGATGTCGTACTGAAGCGGAAGAAGAGAACCCACAAGCTGGATGATCAATGGGAACAGACCCGTACGTCATACAACCCACAGGATGGGAAGATGGGAAGGCCTACCAAATCAGTCGTGACCAAGGAGGCACTTTGGCCACAGTTTCCCGGGACCATCTGAAAAGGTACCCACCAGCCCTAAGAGCGGCGGCAGAAGTACCGGTTCCCCTACTAGCGGATAAGGCGAAAGAGGTGATCCACACTGCGATGGGAGACTTCCCAGCAGACTGGCCTACACAGAACGGCGCGGTGATTCTTCCAGTGATACTGTTCCCACAACCTGTAGATGAAGAAGTGGTGGAAGCGGTCAACCGTGAGCCAGAACCATTGCCAGTGCCCAGGGATGAATCTGTGCCCAGCTCCCCTATGCCTCCGCCTGCCCCACACGATAGCCGGGAGGAGGAACCGAGTGTTCCCTCTGCCCCACTGCCTAGCCACACTGACACCGGACCCCGGAGGTCCACCCGTCCCAACCTAGGTAGGCCCCCACTTAGGTACAGGGAAACCGTTCTTTAAAGGGGGAGGAGAAAGAAAACAGGTGTGTTAAGTGTGTTTGAGTTTGAAAGTTAAAAATTGAAAATGAAGTAATCAACTGATGGAGTTACCTGATTTACCGTGATTGAGGACCGTTTAAAAAGTTGCATGGAGGACTTTCCATGGACAAGCCCGTGAACTTGCAGGGCAACCACAAACATTAGTGGCATGTGAATAAGTTGTTTTACCGTTACCGTTTCCGCAGTGCCACCTCCGTAGAGGCAGGTTGGAGGGAGGGCCCTCAGCAGAGCAGGCTGGGGCCCAGCCACCACAGGAACCGGTGGCTACCCTCTGGAGGGGAAGGACAGATCCCGCTCGGGTAACTTGTGCTGGACTTGGGTCAAGGGGTGCTGCCTGGGTTTTAGGGGCAGCATCAGGGCCAGGTTGCTTGGGTGGGAGAGAGCGGAGACCGTAACCGTAAACCGTTTTGCAACGTTTAAAAAATGTGCCTCCCGTTGTGGGATGATGTTATGATTTATATGTTACCGTTTACCCTTTTTTACATATTTTTCAGAAAATAAAACCGGTGTTGGACGGGCAGCCCGCGGATGGTCTGCATTTTGCTAAGGGGGAATGTGACGCCCTGGGCAAGCCAGGGGTCACAGGTCATCACACCACCACACCCTACACCCCAGTTAGGAACACCCAAGCTACCAAAATCCTTGTTGCCTTCCTCCAGGGTCTGATGTTCACACCAGGGGGTGGGCCAGGCGGTTGGCTCCGCCCACCGAGGAGTTCACAGCTCTGGAGGTGGGAAAACCAGGCCGTTTAGCTCAGGCAGAGCTTGTGAGGAACAAGATAGAGTTTGGAGGAGGAAGTGGAAGGAGTGGAAGTTGAAGCCAGACTAGAGTCTGAGGAGGAGTTCAGTTTAGGAGAGTGAAGAGTAAACAGTAGAGTGAGGAAAGTGAAGTGAAGTGGAAGGAAGTAGTAGTGAAGCTAAAGAGAGAAGCTGAAGTGACAGTAGTAAAGCCTGAAGTTGGTCCGGCTGTGTGCCCGGACAGTGACAGCAAGGTCAGCAGACGGCGGTGAGAGTCTGCAGGGGGACTGCTCGGAGGTTGCTGGAAGGACCGCAGACGGGTAGTGGCCCGGCGGTCTGGAGCAGTATACGAAGAACAGTCAGCACCAGGGCAGGGGCCTTTCGGATCCCGGCAAGGCTAGGAGTCGCCATAATTTGCCAAATCCGTCAGTGAAGGGGACGTCTGTCTCCAAACAACCAAGTCCCGATTGAAGGCAACAGTCCGACCGTTACGGAGAGACACCGCCACCGCCAGGGCACCAGTTTCTCAGGGCCAGCGCCTGCGGGCAAAGTAGGGCTCCTCCGGCCCATATCCAAGCCGGGGAGCGGGTTACCGGTGGGAACCCATCGCAACCATCATCAACTTAGGTGCAGGACAGAGGGACCGTCACCGTCACCTACTGGGGAAAGCAAGTGCAGCCGTCCGTGGGAACCGTCTTTCCAGCCGTGTGTTTTACTAAAAACTGTGTCAACGTCTCAGGCTGAGTGAGTACCACAGTGCCGCAAGGCACAGCGCTGCCCCCGCGTCCCTGCGCCCACCAAGCCCTGCATCACCCACCTAATCACTGGGCCCCGGGATCACCAACCCCTACCCACGGAGGGGCAACACAACAACTGGCTGCTCCATACCATCCTTCCCGGGATCCCCATACAGAGCAGCGGTGGTGTCAACAAATCACCACAACCGTGGGTGGCGTCACGGACAATAACCAATCCCCACACCCAAAATCCCCTTTCACTCACGGGCGAGGAGCGCCGCTAGAGTCCCCGGGATCCGGCCCATCGCTCGAGCCACCGAGCAGCGACAGGCCGCAGCAGCCGCGGCAGCCGGACCCGAGCAGCAGTGGGAGAGCGCGGCGTCCCCTCCTCCGCCCGCGACACATGCTTGTATCTTTGTCCCCCATCCTCGTTTATGTTCCCATGCTTGTATATTGCCCCGTTCACTTTTTTTCTGTACATATTTCTGCTAAAATAACATTATAGATGTATTAATTTTGCATATAAAAATGGTAGTTGTTTTTTTAATGGTACATATTTGCCATATTTAAGCGTTTTTTTTGGTGCTTTTAGTATTATTTATGCTTTTTAATGTCTGAATTTTATCACTGAAATGTTGCATGTACACAGTCACTTATTCACACAAATGCAGACATGCACACTATATTTGTTATATATTTATGTTATACACTGTATATGTGAGCATTTTTAAACACACTGTATACACAAAGAAATAAGAAAGTTGGATGTCTGACAGCAAACCATAAAGATGAAGAGGCTGGGCCACCATCACAGGACAGCAATGAGGCATCATCAGCTACAGGGCAGTGGGAAAGGGGGCAGGAGAGTGCAGCTGTGGGGGAGGGGGCAGGAGAGTGCAGCTGTGAGAAGCAAATAGGAGGATAGGTGAAGGAGAGAAGAGGGGAGTGGGGGAGGGGCAGGAGAGTGTAGCTGTGAGGAGCAAATAGGAGGATAGGTGAAGGAGAGAAGAGGGGAGTGGCGAGGGGGCAAGAGAGTGCATCTGTGAGGGGCAAATTGGAGGAAGGTGGAGGAGAGAAGTGGGCAGGCGGCAGGAGAGTGCATCTGTGAGGGGCAAATAAGAGGATAGGTGAAGGAGAGAAGAGGGGAGTGGGGAAGGGGAGCATGAGAGAGTCGTGAGGAGCAAATAGGAGGGTAGGTGTAGGAGAGAAGAGGGGAGTGGGCAAGAAAGTGCATCTGTGAGGGGAAAATAGGAGGATAGGTAGAGGAGAGAAGTGGAGGAGGGGGCAGGATAGTCCATATGTGAGGGGCAAATAGGAGGATAGGTGAAGGAGAGAAGAGGGGAATGGGAGACGGGAGCAGGAGAGAGCCTTGAGGAGCAAATAGGAGAATAGGTGAAGGAGAGAAGAGGGCAGTGGGCAGGGGGCAAGAGTGTGAAACTGTAAGGGGCAAATAGGAGGATAGGTGAAGAAGAGAAGAGGGGAGTGTTCAAGAAAGTGCATCTGTGAGGGGCAAATAGGAGGGTAGGTGAAGGAGAGAAGAGGGGAGTGGGGAGGGAGCAAGAGAGTGCATCTGTGAGGGGCAAATTGGAAGATAGGTGGAGGAGAGAAGTGGGCAGGAGAGTGCATCTGTGAGGGGCAAATAGGAGAATAGGTGTAGGAGAGAAGATGGGAGTGGGCAAGAAAGTGCATCTGTGAGGGGCAAATAGGAGGGTAGGTGAAGGAGAGAAGAGGGGAGTGGGGAGGGGGCAAGAAAGTGCATCTGTCAGGGGCAAATACGAGGATAGGTGGAGGAGAGACGTGGAGGAGGGCGCAGGAGAGTGCATATGTGAGGGGCAAATTGGAGGATAGGTGAAGGAGAGAAGAGGTGAGTGGGCAAGAAAGTGCATCTGTGAGGGGCAAATAGGAGGGTAGGTGAAGGAAAGAAGAGGGGAGTGGGGAGGAGGCAAGAGAGTGCATCTGTCAGGGACAAATAGGAGGGTAGGTGAAGGAAAGAAGAGGGGGGTGGGGAGGGGACAAGAGAGTGCATCTGTGAGGGGCAAATAGGAGGATAGGTGAAGAAAAGGGGAGGGAGGAAGAGAGTGCATCTATGAGGGGAAAATAGGAGGATAGAAGAGGGTAGTGAGGCTAGAGACATCATTCAGGGAGCTCCAGTACTCACTTCAGGTCGCACTGTGTCCTCTGGAGCCTCTGCTCCTGGTACTGCTGGCTACAGAGCGATGACATGCAGGAGGGAGGGATACACTCTCCTCAGAAGTGTCATCTATTTCTGCAGCACTCACGGCACAGGCCTCCACAGGAGGTCCATGCCGGTGGGCGGGGCTTACAGCTGTGGCAGTGTCGGGCTGTGCTGAGGCAGAGGCAATGATCAGCTTTGTCCCTTCTTTAGATGGACGGGAGGGGCGGAACTTACATGGAACATACAACGCCTGTGCTGTATGCTGGAGGTGACCCCAGGCCCGGTCGCAGTGGCGACCCCTGCGATCACGATCTGCGGATATATTTTTCACTATATACTTCAATGCTGCCATATTTAACATCTTCCTGCAAAACTCACACATTTTTAAAAAATTGAAAAGAAAAAAAAGCACTAATGTTTTACTTCAAACCAAGTATCATAAATTTAAAGGTTGTATCCGGGAATTTGAAAAAAGAAATACAATGTGACTAAGCACTTCCAGGCAGGTAGTGGCTACTTAACTGCCTGTTGTAACCATGTCCGTTCATCGTCATCAAAATGGGGTCTGTCCCAGTACATCATGCTGCTCTCAGATGTGGTGGCAAAACTCTGTTGATACATTCCCTTTACAGGGAAATGGTCACCAGGTTTTTCCCTTATGAGCTTCAGCGGCCACTAGTGAGCCCTTATTCACATTCTAGAATACTGGATATAAGAGCCCAGGCCGCTCTGTATAATGTATATAAACACCTTTTTAATAGTCACCTAGGGGGCGGTCCAGTTCGATGTATGTCTGGCCTTGGTCCGGTGCCTCCTCCATCTTGTTCTATCATTCTCCTTTTCAGTCCTGTGTGCATGACGCGTCCTGTGTCATTCACACAGGCCTCCATTGCGCTCCTGCGCATGCGCACTTTGATCTGCCCTTCTGAGGACAGATCAAAGTACTGTAGTGGGCATGTGCGGGCGGTCTCTAAACTGTCCTCAAGCCTGCATATTAGGGCTGCTTCTCACTTGCGAGTTTCTTGCAGTAGAGTAATGCGAGAAAATCTCGCATTGGACACATGTTAGTGAATGATTCAGCTCTCATCTGCGATTTTTTCTCAGTCCAAATCGAACTGAGAAAAAAATCACAGCATGCTGCTTTTTTGCGAGTTTCTACTGCGAGTCTCTCCAATGCAAGTCTATGGGAGCGTGTAAAAAATCGGATGTCACGGGACGGCACTCACACCATCCTAGTGACATCCGATTTTCTAAATACATTTCTCGCATGTTTCCTAAAACACTGGAAACGAGTGATGTCTCACAATGTCTGTCAATCACTATTCTCTGTCAGTCGGTCTCTCCCTCTCGGTCTCTATTCTCTCTCTGTCGGTCAGTCTGTCGGTCGGTCACTATCTCTGTCCCTCACTCTCTGTCCATGTCGATCTATCCCTCTCCCCCCTCTCTCATACTCAACGATCCCCGATCACCAGCGCGGCGCTGCACGGCGTTCACACTGCTCCGGCTGCTTCTCCTCTTTTGAAAAAGCCATTATTCAATCTCGTATTCCCTGCTTTACCCGCCCACCGACACCTATGATTGGTTGCAGTCAGACACGCCCCCATGCTGATTGACAGCTGTCTCACTGCAACCAATCACAGCAGCCGGTGGGCGTGTCTATGCTGTGCATTAAAAGAAATATTTTAAAAAAACGGCGTGCGACCCCCCCCAATTTTAATACCAGCCAGATAAAGCCATACGGCTGAAGGCTGGTATTCTCAGGATGGGGAGCTCCACGTTATGGGGAGCCCCCCAGCCTAACAATATCAGCCAGCAGCCGCCCAGAATGGCCGCTTCTAGTAGATGCGACTGTTCTGGGACTGTACCCGGCTCTTCCCGATTTGCCCTGGTGCGTTGGCAATCGGGGTAATAAGGAGTTAATGGCAGCCCATAGCTGCCACTAAATCCTAGATTAATCATTGCAGGCGTCTAGGAGACACCCCCAATGATTAACCTGCAATTTAAAGTTAATAAACTCACACAGTGAAAAAACCCTTTATTTGAAATAATAAAAAATAACAAAGACCCTCGTACACCACTTTATTAAGTACGCAAAAAACCCATCCTTGTCCGACGTAATCCACGGAGGTCCCGCGTCGCTTCCAGCTCTGCTACATGAAGGTGACAGGAGCTGCAGAAGACACCGCTGCTCCTGTCACCTCCACGCAGCAACTGAGGTGAGAAGTGCGATCAACTGATGTCAGTCAGATTATTCGCGGACACCGCTGGATCCTCCAACAGTGACAGCAAGTCGCCCGAGTGACAGCGATGAAGCCACAGGTGAGTTGCGGTCACGGGGGGAGAATACAGCTAGCCGCGGGTAACCTGAGTGACAGCAGCGCTAATCGCGCTGCTCAATTCAGTCACTCAGGGGATTAGCCATCACCGGTGAGTGCTTCACGGGTGACCGCTAATCAGGACGCGACACAGACAGAGCCGCGGCATGACAATGAAGTCGGGTGAAGTTCATCCGAGTTCATTCTGATCATGCGGCTCTGTCTGTGGCTGCTGTTATCTTCCATTCAGCTCTGCTACATGGCTGTCTGCGGCTGCTGTCAACGGCCATGTAGCAGAGCTGAATGGCAGATGACCGCTGCTGAGAAAAAAAAGGATCACACACGGATCACACACGCATTGCACACTCACTGCAATCATGAGAAAAATCTCAGGATCGCAGTGCACTTGCGTTGCACTCTGACCTAACATGAACTAAAATCAGCCGAGTTTTTTTCAGCCAACTCGGACCGATTTTACTCGCATAGATGTGTTTCCAGCCTTACAGTACTTTGCTCTACCCTCAGCCGGGCAGTTCAAAATGCACATGTGCAAGAGCGCAATGGAGGCCTCTGTGTGAATGACACAGGGCGTGCCGTGCACACGGGGCTGGGAAGGAGGATGGCGACTGCACAAGATGAAAGAGGTGCCGGACCGAGAGCAGTGACATCCATAAGACCGGACCACCCCCTAGGTGAGTATTATACAGGTATTTTTTCTGTTAAACAGAGCGGCCTTGGCTCTTATATACAGTATTCTAGAATGCTCTATATAAGTGCTCACTGGTGGTGGCCGCAGATTATAAGGGAAAAACCTGGTGACAACTCCCTTTCATTGAATACTTCAATCAAAAGATTATAATACAAAAGGTGGTTTGAAAGGGAAGGTATCGTCAAAAAAAAAAAAAATTCAATAACTGAAAAAATGTAAAGTAATAATATTTAAATGTTTTGCTTAAATATTATTTGTTTTTTATTGTGCAAAATAGAAAAAAAAATTAAAAAAGTTTGATATTTTCCACTGTTAAACACTAGGGGGAGCAGCTTCTGAAATCCTATCCTACAGAAATCCTACTGTAGAAAAAGCTCAGATTACAACTACAGTAAAAGTGGGCGGAGTCTGCTCTCCTGTGTGTGATGGCACACCTCTCCCCTCCTAATCTGAGTGTTTACTACAGATAACAGAGAATGACATGTAGGGACACAATGCACAGCCATTTTGTTGGTGCCAGAAATGTCTAAAGTGTCACCAAGGACAGCAGGAGTATCAAACAGGATAGGATTAGGTACACGGCTCAGCAGACAGTATCACACAGGATAGGATTAGAGACACGGCTCAGCAGACAGTATCACACAGGATAAGATTAGATACACGGCTCAGCAGACAGTATCACACAGGATAGGATTAGATACATGGCTCAGCAGACAGTATCACACAGGATAGGATTAGATACACGGCTCAGCAGACAGTATCACACAGGATAGGATTAGATACACGGCTCAGCAGACAGTATCACACAGGATAGGATTAGATACACGGCTCAGCAGACAGTATCACCGACACACACGGCTCTGCAGACAGTAACACACACACGGCTCTGCAGACAGTATCACCAACACACACACGGCTCTGCAGGCAGTAACACACACACGGCTCTGCAGACAGTAACACACACACGCACACACAATGCTCTGGCAGCACACACACACAAAATGCTCTGTCACAGACACACAAGCACGCACACACATATTGCTCTGCCAGCACACACACAAAATGCTCTGCCACACGCACGGACACACAGTGCTCTGCCAGCACACACACAAAATGCTCTGCCACACACACAAGCACGCACACACATTGCTCTGCCAGCACACACACAAAATGCTCTGCCACACGCAATGCTCTGTTAGCACACACACAAAATGCTCTGCCACACGCACACGCAATGCTCTGCCAGCACACACACAAGCACGCACACACAATGCTCTGTCACACACACACAAAATGCTCTGCCACACACACACACACAGAATGCTCTGCCAGCACACACAAAATGCTCTGCCACACGCACACACAATGCTCTGCCAGCACACACACAAAATTCTCTGCCACACACACAAGCACGCACACACATTGCTCTGCCAGCACACACACAAAATACTCTGCCACACGCACACACAAAATGCTCTGCCAGCACACACACACAAGCACGCACACACATTGCTCTGCCAGCACACACCCAAAATGCTCTGCCGCACACACATTGCTCTGTCAGGACACACACAAAATGCTCTGAAACACACACGCATACATACACACACACAAGCACGCCCGCTGCGGCCGGGGAGGGAGGGGGGCCGTACACTACTCACACACAGGCCGACAGGTGACAGGCCATGGGGGGAGAGTGTGGGAGTATTATCAGAGACGGTAGCATCGGTGGCGGGGGGAGGGGCACCGGTACACTACTCCCCACGAGCCGAACGGGTGACAGGGGGAAAAGTTAAGCACACACACAGCATGACCGCTGTGAGCTGCAGATGGATGGCACTGATCTCCTCCCTCTGCTGTGATCTGGACAGCCCAGGGGGCGCGTCCATTTCACATCAGGGAGATCTCCTGTAATAAGCCTAGGGGTCGAATTCCGACTATCAGAGTGTATGCACAGGGGCTGCCATAAAGCAGTGAGTAACTGTCGTTACACACGCAGCAAATCCAGCATGGCAGCCCCCAGTGCCTCCAGTAAAATTAGAATTAAATAAAAACTAAATAAGCATTGATTTTAATTTTGTATTAAAAATACTTGATTTCATAATCACTATTTTTAATACAAAAATAAAAAACCGCGACACCTTCCCTTGAAAGAGTCAATTGTCCTGGAGGACCGAGTATATCTTTATGTTATGTAGATAGACCATTGCTTTCACTAGGAATCGTGTAATGATACAGGGAGGTGCCAAATTGTGAGTCAAATGTTTACTACTGATTACTCATTACTGATTATCTCAGACTACAGTAGATTTCTGGGGTCTTCAGCAGTAGGACAGTGCATAATCACTAGAGATTCAAAACTTTTAGTGATGCGCTTCATGCGAATTAAAAAAAATGGTATCCATCTGTGCCGCCCCGCGCATTACCTTCAGGTGCAGGTCGTCGCAGGGTCGCCACAGGCTTGGAGATCTTCTGGTCACAGGTAGGTTGATTTCTGTTGGATTCGTGATGCCACTCTCGGTATTGCGGTCAGGGCGACCGCCACTGCAGATTAGGGGGGCTGATGTTGAATACAGTTAGATGTAGTGGCCTCCCGAGAGTGAGGCTGGCCCCAGGGCCCAGTTTGGGTGTGTAGAACCACAGGTCGCAGAATGACTCACACGCATAGCCAGAATGTCTTTCAGGGTTTTTACTCACGTCAGGTGGCAGGGTGAGTAACCCGGACGTAGCTGGGATGCACAAAGCAGGAACCAGGCTCCTTCAGGCTGACTTGTGAGGGTGGCTACTGACTCTCCTTCCTAGCCCTTGTGTTTTTGTGGTGACCCAGACTTGTAGTCCTACGGGGTCACCCAGGGAAGGTGCTGCTGCCTGTTCTCCCCTTTTTCGGCCCGTCTGCTTGTAGCCTGGACCAGCTCACTCCGGCTGCTTGCCTCTTGTGAACTATGGGCCCTCTCGTTGCTACGTGGCTCCGGACTCTGTGGTGTTATTGTGGAGGGTATGAAGTATCCCCACCTACAGGTTTGGCAGGCCAACTGAATGGGCCCCTGCGCCGGGGACCTGTAACCCCGTGTGGCCTGGTCTTTTCCTGGCAGTCCCCGTACTCAGCTACCCCTTTGCACTCCAGCCTTGGGTGGATTTCGGGCGGCACTACCAGGTGACCGTTCTCCTCCGTCAGTAACCACTGCACCTGCGGTGTCTGACTAGTGACAGCCTCCAGGTCTCCTCCTTTGCGACTGCTCTCCCTGAGCTTCACTTCAGACTGGCTCACTACTCGCTCCCTTCTGTGCCTACCTATGCAACCTAGCAAACAGACTCTCTACCACACCCCTTGAGTGGAGATGGAGGCCTCACCCCCTCCTGGATTCTCCAGGAGTCCCTTCAAAGGTCAATGTGGGAAACCTGATTACTATGCGCCTGTGTAACCACACCTCGGTCAGCCTTCTAGATTATCGGTGTTGTACTGCCCCCAGCATGGGAGCAGTACTCAGTGGTGCCTGACCAGGTCAGGGGCGCCACACATCCAAACTTAAATTGGTTGTTCAAGAGTACGATATTGATGATCTATACTTAAGATAGGTCTGAATCATCAATATCAGATTGATAGGCATCTGACTCCCTCTTTGATCAGTGGGAGGTCTTGTATGGAGTCAGAAGACCAGAACTGATTGCGTAGGTGCCAGGTGTTGGTAAAGGTCATCAATATCACACTCCTGGAAACCCCTATACCAGATTTCACAATACAAATGGCATTACATTATTAAATATATCTCTTAGACCTAATGAGACAGGTGTAATTTCTTTGAGGATCCATGTCAGAATGGCTGTACAATCCTGGTTCAAAGATTAAAGTTAATCTTTATCCACCTGGCCTAATTGGCAACTCCTCAGTGACTCTCCCTCCTGATGCAGCTTAATCTCCACCCTCTTAAGGTGGCTTTACACACTGCAACATCTCAAACGACATCGCTGTAACGTCACCGGTTTTGTGACGTAATAGCGACCTCCCCAGCGACATTGCAGTGTGTGAAACACATCAGAGACCTGGCCCCTGCTGTGAAGTTGCTGATCGCTACAAATCGTTCAGGACCATTCTTTGGTCCTTTGTTTCCCGCTGTGCAGCAAAGTCTCAGTGTGTAAAGGGGACTTAAAACACTGGAAACGAGTGATGTGTCACAATATCTGTCAATCACTATTCTCTGTCAGTCGGTCTCTCCCTCTCGGTCTCTATTCTCTCTCTGTCGGTCCGTCACTATCTCTGTCCCTCTCTCACAGTCTGTCGGTCATTTTCCCCTCCTCTCTCATACTCACTGATCCCCGATCTCTGGCGCGGCGCTGCACAGCGTTCACACTGCTGCGGCGGCTTTTCCTCTTTTGAAAAAGCCAGCCGCTCATTAAACAATTTCGTATTCCCTACTTTCCCCGCCCACAGGCGCCTATGATTGGTTGCAGTGAGACACGCCCCCACGCTGAGTGACAGGTGTCTCATTTTACCCAATCACAGCAGCCGGTGGGCGGGTCTATACTGTGCAGTGAAATGAATAATTAAATAATTTAAAAAAACGGCGTGCGGTCTCCCCCCCAATTTTAATACCAGCCAGATAAAGCCATACGGCTGAAGGCTGGTATTCTCAGGATGGGGAGCTCCACGTTATGGGGAGACCCCAGCCTAACAATATCAGTCAGCAGCCGCCCAGAATTGCCGCATACATTATATGCGACAGTTCTGGGACAGTACCCGGCTCTTCCCGATTTGCCCATAGCTGCCAATAAGTCCTGGATTAATCATGTCAGGCGTCTCCCCGAGATACCTTCCATGATTAATCTGTAAATTACAGTAAATAAACACACACACATGAAAAATCCTTTATTAGAAATAAAAAACAATAACACATTCCCTCATCACCAATTTAATCAGCCCCAAAAAGCCCTCCTTGTCCGGCGTAATCCACGGACCTCCAGCATCGCTTCCAGCTGTGCTGCATGCAGGTGACAGGAGCTGCAGAATACACCGCCGCTCCTGTCAGCTTCACACAGCTAATGAAGACAGCCGCGTGATCAGCTGAGCTGTCACTGAGGTTACCCGCTGTCACTGGATCCAACGGTGGATGCAGCGGTGGATGCAGCGGTGGCCGCGGGTAACCTCAGTGACAGCTCAGCTGATCGCGCTACTCACCGCCGCTCCGGTCAGCTCCAGGCAGCAACTGAGGTGAGTAGCGCAATCAGCTGAGCTGTCACTGAGGTTACCCGCGGCCACTGCTGCATCCACCGCTGGATCCAGTCACAGCGGGTAACCTCAGTGACAGCTCAGCTGATCGCGCGGCTGTCTTCATTTGCTGCGTGGAGCTGACAGGAGCGGCAGTGTATTCTCCTGCTCCTGTCACCTGCATGCAGCACAGCTGGAAGCGACGCTGGAGGTCCGTGGATTACGCCGGACAAGGAGGGCTTTTTGGGGCTGATTAAATTGGTGATGAGGGAATGTGTTTGTGTTTTTTATTTCTAATAAATTATTTTTTCAGTTGTGTGTGTTTATTTACTGTAATTTACAGATTAATCATGGAAGGTTTCTCCGGGAGATGCCTGACATGTTTAATCTAGGACTTATTGGCAGCTATGGGCTGCCAATAACTCCTTATTACCCCGATTTGCCAACGCACCAGGGCAAATCGGGAAGAGCCGGGTACTGTCCCAGAACAGCCGCATCTAATGGATGCGGCCATCCTGGGCGGCTGCTGACTGATATTGTTAGGCTGGGGGGCTCCCCATAACGTGGAGCTCCCCATCCTGAGAATACCAGCCTTCAGCCGTATGGCTTTATCTGGCTGGTATTAAAATTGGGGGGGGGGACCCGCACGCCGATTTTTTTAATTATTTAATTATTTATTTCACTGCACAGTATAGACACGCCCACCGGCTGCTGTGATTGGGTGCAGTGAGACACCTGTCACTCAGCGTGGGGGGCGTGTCTCACTGCAACCAATTATAGGCGCCTGTGGGCGGGGAAAGTAGGGAATACGAAATTGTTTAATGAGCGGCCGGCTTTTTCAAAAGAGGAAAAGCCGCCGCAGCAGTGTGAATGCTGTGCAGCGCCGCGCCGGAGATCGGGGATCGGTGAGTATGAGAGAGGAGGGGAAAATGACCGACAGACTGTGAGAGAGGGACAGAGATAGTGACGGACCGACAGAGAGAGAATAGAGACCGAGAGGGAGAGACCGACTGACAGAGAATAATGATTGACAGATATTGTGACACATCACTCGTTTCCAGTGTTTGACTAGCTAGGTCGTTCTACAGGTCCGGATCGCTGTTGCATCATTGGCCAGGTTTGCCTGTTTGACAGCTCACCAGAGACTTTGTAGTGATCCCGGCCAGGTTGGAATCGCTGGTGGGATCGCTGAAAGTCTCAGTGTGTAAAGGGGCCTTTAGTCTCCTCAGTATCTTTCCTCCCTGCTGAGATCTCAAACTGCTCAATACAAGCTGCAGTTGTCAATTAAAGGCCGAATACCCTTGGACTTATGAGGTTTCCCACACTCAAGATGGACTCATACAATGTATAACTGGAATGACATAAGCCCCAACGTATGTTTTGGTGCAAAGCCTTCATCAAGGAAAGACATCAGACCAGCAGCAATCATGCTTTATACCCTCAAGGACCAATGTAAATGGTAGGAGCCATTTCTGGCCTGGAGTGGCCAACCCTGATCAGAGGCATATGTGAAGGCCACTGTACAGGGCAGGCCCAAATCTTAAAATGTTCTAATTTGCTTAAACCACAAATTTTATGAAATTCAATGCAAACTCAATCCTCCGAGGATCAATTTGCTCAGTTCAACTTACTAATCTCCTTTCATAATTGGACTTCTTCTTTTGGACTTTTTATGATACCACTGCTTTAGGAACCTGTTTGTTCTTATCAATTTAGGGCCAAATGCTGTTTTCTACTGTTGAAATTTGGGCACCGTTATCACTCCGTGCACTTTTCTATAGTCATATAACCTGACCATGAGGGTATTCTGTTTCCTATGTCTGTTTATGACTCCTAACATTCAGTATTCCCCTCCCACTGTGTCTGTCGACCTTTTTTTGTGTATTTCTGCTTTTTAACCTTTTTTGTATCATTATGTACACAATATAGATTTATATATTGAATTTTTTTCTTTTGCTTATGCACTACTTCTTTGTCGGTTTTAATGTTGAGTTGAGGGGGCACTAATGGAGCATTTTTTTATAGAGGGGTCACACATAGGGCGTTATTTCTGGAGGGGACATTAATAAAGCATTATTGATGGAGGGGCATTATTTGTGAATGGAATAATATTAATGCTGTGGTCACTAACGAAGCAATAATACTTAAAGGGGGAACTAATGGGGCATTAATACCTGAAGGGGGCACTCAGGAGACATTCTGAGCACCTAATTTATTAAGACCAACTCCAATCAGAATATACAGTTAGGTCCAGAAATATTTGGACAGTGACACAAGTTTTGTTATTTTAGCTGTTTACAAAAACATGTTCAGAAATACAATTGTATATATAATATGGGCTGAAAGTGCACACTCCCAGCTGCAATATGAGAGTTTTCACATCCAAATCGGAGAAAGGGTTTAGGAATCATAGCTCTGTAATGCATAGCCTCCTCTTTTTAAAGGGACCAAAAGTAATTGGACAAGGGACTCTAAGGGCTGCAATTAACTCTGAAGGTGTCTCCCTTGTTAACCTGTAATCAATGAAGTAGTTAAAAGGTCTGGGGTTGATTACAGGTGTGTGGTTTTGCATTTGGAAGCTGTTGCTGTGACCAGACAACATGCGGTCTAAGGAACTCTCAATTGAGGTGAAGCAGAACATCCTGAGGCTGAAAAAAAAGAAAAAATCCATCAGAGAGATAGCAGACATGCTTGGAGTAGCAAAATCAACAGTCGGGTACATTCTGAGAAAAAAGGAATTGACTGGTGAGCTTGGGAACTCAAAAAGGCCTGGGCGTCCACGGATGACAACAGTGGTGGATGATCGCCGCATACTTTCTTTGGTGAAGAAGAACCCATTCACAACATCAACTGAAGTCCAGAACACTCTCAGTGAAGTAGGTGTATCTGTCTCTAAGTCAACAGTAAAGAGAAGACTCCATGAAAGTAAATACAAAGGGTTCACATCTAGATGCAAACCATTCATCAAGTCCAAAACTAGACAGGCCAGAATTAAATTTGCTGAAAAACACCTCATGAAGCCAGCTCAGTTCTGGAAAAGTATTCTATGGACAGATGAGACAAAGATCAACCTGTACCAGAATGATGGGAAGAAAAAAGTTTGGAGAAGAAAGGGAATGGCACATGATCCAAGGCACACCACATCCTCTGTAAAACATGGTGGAGGCAATGTGATGGCATGGGCATGCATGGCTTTCAATGGCACTGGGTCACTTGTGTTTATTGATGATATAACAGCAGACAAGAGTAGCCGGATGAATTCTGAAGTGTACCGGGATATACTTTCAGCTCAGATTCAGCCAAATGCCGCAAAGTTGATCGGACAGCGCTTCATAGTACAGATGGACAATGACCCCAAGCATACAGCCAAAGCTACCCAGGAGTTCATGAGTGCTAAAAAGTGTAACATTCTGCAATGGCCAAGTCAATCACCAGATCTTAACCCAATTGAGCATGCATTTCACTTGCTCAAATCCAGACTTAAGACGGAAAGACCCACAAACAAGCAAGACCTGAAGGCTGCGGCTGTATAGGCCTGGCAAAGCATTAAGAAGGAGGAAACCCAGCGTTTGGTGATGTCCATGGGTTCCAGACTTAAGGCAGTGATTGCCTCCAAAGGATTTGCAACAAAATATTGAAAATAAAAATATTTTGTTTGGGTTTGGTTTATTTGTCCAATTACTTTTGACCTCCTAAAATGTGGAGTGTTTGTAAAGAAATGTGTACAATTCCTACAATTTCTATCAGATATTTTTGTTCAAACCTTCAAATTAAACGTTACAATCTGCACTTGAATTCTGTTGTAGAGGTTTCATTTCAAATCCAATGTGGTGGCATGCAGAGCCCAACTCGCGAAAATTGTGTCACTGTCCAAATATTTCTGGACCTAACTGTATATATATATATATATATATATATATATATATATATATATATATATGTACACACAGCATATCATAAAAGTGAGTACACTCTTCACATTTTTGTAAATATTTTATGATTTTCTAGTGATGAGTGAGCATGCTCAGCATTGCTCGATTCTCGTTATCGTATGAAACGCTCCATATGCTCGATTTTTCGGCCAGCATATTCTAATTTTTCCGGAAGCCCTGAGAGAGATATCTCATTCCCGACCCTACTGATAGACGCTTCCTGAAGAATACTCACATACCCATTGACTTCCATTATGCTCTTTACGCGAGCCGAGGCCGTCTGAGAGCCTGACCTGCTTGATTTAAATACCGAGCACTCGAGCATTTCAGTACTTGCTCATCACTAATCTTTTCATTGGAGAACACTGAAGATAATGACAATTTGATACAATGTGAAGTGTAACCTGTAAATAACTCAACACACAGCCATTAATGTGTAAACCACTGGCGACAAAAGTGAGTACACCCCTAAGTGAAAACAGCTAAATTGGGCCCAAACTGTCAATATTTAGTGTTGTCACCATTATGTTCAAGCCCTACTTAACTCTCTTGGACATAGAGGTCACTAGAGCTTCACAGGAGTCACTGGATCCTCTTCCATCCTCCATGACACCATCACAGTCCTGGGAGGGTGCCCCACAGCCAAATGACACCGGGGAGGGAAAATAGCTAATTGGGCACAATTTGGAGATTGTCACCTACAGGTGTACTCACTTTTTACTGCCAGCAGTTTAGACATTATTGGCTGTGTGTTGAATTAAGGAGGCTCACAAAATTTATGTAGGTATTATTTAGTCCTACTATAGCAGTATGTGTTATCATGTACACCTGATGAATTAAGTATTCACCATGTCACCAATTTTATAAATAAAAATATTTCTAAAGGTGCTGTATTGACATGAATTTCTCACCAGATGTCAGTAACAACCCATCCAATCCACATAGGAAAATAAATCAAACCATAGATGTCCATGAATTAAGCTATGTGTAATAATGAGAAATGACACAGGGTAAAAAAGTATTAGGCTATGTGCGCACGTTGCGTATTTGCATGCAGTTACGCTGCGATCTGCACCGCAGCGTAACTGCATGCGTCCTGCGTCCCCAGCATAATCTATGAAGATTATGCAGGAGACGTGCGCACGTGGCGTATTAGAGTGCAGTGCTTCGGCTGCTGCCCGAAGTGTGCGTTCTAAGAAGTGACATGTCACTTCTTTCCTGCGCTCTGCATGCAGCGCCCGCTCTGTCTATGGGAGGGGCTGCAGTCAGAGCGCATGGAATCGGCTTTTTTTTTTTGTTTCATTACGGACTCTTTCTGCAGCGATTTGAAGCGCACGTGTGCTGTTCAAATCGCTGCAGAAGTTTCTGCAGGGACAAACGCTACGTGCGCACAGAGCCTAAAACACGCTTACTGAAATGTGTTTAATACTTCGAACGTAAGCCTTTGTTGTTGATGACAACTTCAAGACGCTTCCTGTATGGAGAAACTAGTTCCATGCATTACTCAGGTGCAATTTTGGCCCATCCTTCCACTTTTGGCCCACCACAATACATCTTTGATGATGATGGTGATGATGATGATGATGATGATGATGATGAAACACTCAGGTGCTAACTGCTGCATCTTTCTGCAGTGTGCAGACCACCAAGGAGGGCAGGGGTGAGGAGTAGGTAGATGATGAGGTCCTATACTCCACATGGATTCAAGGTCATCTGAGTGACGTGCCCAGTTCGGAGGAAGAGGAGGTGGTCACAATACCCCAGCTTCACAGCAAAATAGGGAACAGAGTGCAAGAGCACAGCAGCCGGCCCCTAGCCAGTCCATCAGCTGCTACTGGCCACTGCGTCTATGGACAGAGCACACTAAAGACAGCTCAAAGGAGAATCGTGGCATGGCATTTCTTCAGGCAATGTGCTGACGACAAGACACGGGTGGTGTGCACACTGTGCCCTCAGAAACTGGAGAGAGGTGTAAATGTTCTAAACCTGAGTACCACCTGCATGACAAGGCATCTCAACGCAAAGCACTGTAGCGCCCCTGAACCACTCAGGGTGCTACAAGGTTCTGCATCCCCTCAAGGATGCAGGGCCTACCCCCTTAAGGACCCAGAACCCCAGTGCCGGTAACACCAAAAACCCAGGTAATCCCAGTTTTCCCCAATAATCCCCCATAAAATGGTACCCAGCTAGGGCGGGACCATGGATGGCTGCCTAGAGGTGGAGCCACTCCAGTCCACTAGTTAACCAGGTGGGAAGGGCAGACTGTGGAGACTGTGGAACACACAAAGTGAGAAAGGGAGAAGGGAGACTGCAGTGAGACAGAGCAGTTAGCAGTCTAGAGTTGACCGCAGAGGTGTGGAAGTGAAGTGACTCCCTGACTCGGATTGATGGTGACCTGGTACCCAGGAGAGGTGATTGTGTGGCGCCCTGGACTAGCCAGGTCGTTACAGGTACTACAACACAACACCCCCCCACCCCGAGATAGGCAGATCAGTCAGACACAAATCCTTGTTGCCTCCCTTCAGGGGCTGATGTCCACACCAGGTGGGGTGGAGCCAGGCGGTTGGCCTCACCCACTGAGGAGTTCACAGGCGGGAAAAGGAAGTCAGATCAGTTTAAGGAAGGAAAAGATTGAGGAGTAAAGTGGTAGTAGAGGAGCAAACTGACTGTGTCCGGGTACGTGGCCCGGGCACCAAGAGCAAGATTGGCAGACGGTGGTGGCCGTCTGCAGGAGAGGCAGATCAACGCGGAACCGTAGGACCGGGGACGGGTGGTGGCCCGCCGCTACCGAACCGAAGTGAAGTGAAGGGGAGCGAAGTGAAGCCAGCACAAACCGGCAGGGCCTGCGGACCCTGACCAGGCTTGGAGTTGCCATTAATAAGGTCAAATCCATTAGTGACCGGAACCCCAGGGGTTTCCAAACAGCCAAGACCCGATTGAAGGCAACCGTCCAAACAGCACAAGGGAAATACAGCTACCGCCACAGCTATAGTTCCCAGGGCCAGAGCCTGCAGGCAAAAGGGCTCCTCCGGCCCATATACACGCTGGGGAGCGGGTCACCGGTGGGAAGCCATCGGGACCGAAGATACACAGCAGGTGCAGGGAAAGTCAGCCACCACCAACCGTCCGGGAGAAACCACAGCAGCCAGCTGCGGGACCCGTCCATCCAGCCGTTTGTTTTACCAGAGACTATGCCTCCATTTGTGGCTGAGTGAGTACTACCGTGCCGTCCGGCACCACGCTACGCAGTCCAAGCGCCCCCCCTGCACCTTGTCAACCCTGCTTCCCCGTCACCTCACCGGGCCCCCGGACCACCAACCCCCCTACCCACGGAGGGGGAAACAACATCCCAGCTGCTCCCTGCCATCGCTCCCGGGATCGCCGTCAACAGCAGCGGTGGTGTCCAACCTCACCACAACCCGTGGGTGGCGTCACGGACCAAACCCCCAAACCATATCACCCCTTTCACTCACGGGAGAGGAGCGCCGCTCGAGTCCCCGGATCCGGCCCACCGCTCGAGCCACCGAGCAGCAGCAGCGCCGATGGATGTGATGGTAACATAAATTCAGCCTCTTTTTTACTAGTGAGAGCAACACCACCCAGCTCCCCTTTTTGGACGTTCTGATCATGAGAGATGACTTGGGGAACCTCTCCACAAGAACATATAGAAAACCTACATCCACAAACTCATTATTGCGTTGGGAGAGCAGTCATCCACTCCCACAAAGGAGAGGTATCCCAAAAGGACAATATTTTAGACTTAGACGCAACTACTCTACGGACCGTGAGTTCCGGGAGCAGGCAGCGGATCTAAGGAAACGTTTTAGGGAAAGGGGGTACCCGGATGGGATCCTAAAAACAGCATACCAAGAAGCATGTAAAAAGGATAGAACAAGCCTTTTGGTCCCCTCCCAGATACGACCTGATGAAAATAAAATCAGATTTATCACTACATATAGTAATGGATCAAAGGCCCTATACTCCATTCTGAACACGCATTGGCCGGTCCTCCAGATGGATCTGGACATTGGGGACCTGGTAGGGGGGCACCCTCAGTGTACGTATCGACGTAACAGATCACTGCAAGATAGACTAGTCCACAGTCACTTTAATCCGCCAAAAAGAACTACATGGTTGGAACATGGAATAGTGGGTTCTTTTAGATGTAGTGGTTGCATTGCTTGCCCGGTTATTAAAACTGGAAAGGACTTTCTAAGTCATAATACGGGTAAAATATACTCAATAAGGTCATTTATAAATTGCCGAACATCCGGGGTAATTTACAAAGCCACCTGTTCTTGCCCTGTTGAATACGTAGGAAAGACAAAACGAGAGTTACGGCGCAGGGTTGGAGAACATCTGCGGGATATAATCAATAAACGAGACACCCCTCTGGCCAAACACATTAACCAAGCACATGGGGGGGATACAAGGGGTCTCACGTTCATGGGCATTGACTCTGTCGCCCGCCCCTCCGGGGGGGTGACTGGGACAAGAGCCTTTTGCAGCGTGAGGCCTTTTGGATCTACACTCTTAGGACCCAGGTCCCCATGGGATTGAATGAGATCCTCACTTTCAGCTGCTTTTTGTGAAGGGATAATATAGGGCCAGATAGGGTGAGCCACCGTAGAGCGGGGACGCCATGACGTGACGGTTAGGGCGCCGACCTCCGCAGGCAGGTAGTCTCGGATGACAGTTTTGAACTAGGGTCATCCCCCTTTTTTCTTTTTTTCTTTTTTGTGCGGTCCGTTTGGAGGATTGATCAATGCTGTTCAATAGTAATAACTTAAAAATCATCTAACATCCCTTAATATCAATTTTTGCCTTTTTATACTTTAATATCTTGTCCCTGTTAGTCAGGAGCTTGCCAAAAAATACCATAAGATGTTCTGTATCCAGTATTTATGGATCAGTTGTTTTTCGGACGGGGCTCCGTCCATTTTATTATCACCTAGGTTTAGTAGAGAGAATGGCTATACCCAAATATAATACCTCCCCCCTTTCTCTGTATATCTGAATTCCCTCAAAATAATATGCTAAGAAGGGGACCTTTAGTGATATACATAATTAAGGGGATATGGTTGTGATTTTACGTAATGGGAAAATCACACTATATTCTATACTACTTCATTTTTCTAACTGATATATATATTCCACATATAACCTCCCTTTTTAGGGATTAAGCCTGACCGCTGATTGCTTTGCTTGTTTATCCCCATAATACGTCCACTATTGCCTTGAAAATAAATGAAGGACTGGGGGCGTGGCCCGAACGGAGGTCACATGACCGCGGCTTCCCCTAAGATTATTGGTCCTCATGTTCCTTGCTGGCAACTGGGCTTGGGGGCGCGGCTAAAACAAAGATCACGTGAGCACGCCAAATATGGTCATGGTCCAGCATGCATCTGACCAGGAAATAACCTGGGCATGTGACCGTGAGTCATGACGCGATGGTCACGTGTAAAAACAAGAATGACGCGGTGTTATGACTCGGCGGCCATGTGACTAATGTCACATGGAGCGCGATTTTCAAAATGAGGCTAATTAGGACCGGATAAAAATGCCGGCGATCAAGTAATCTATGTGGACTTCACAAGAAGCGTGGTCCCCGTACCCGGTGTGTTATGGAAGTGCACACCTAGGACAATATAGGTCCCATGCTCCTCTGATAAGGTAACATCAGTTTATGATTTGGGGATTTTTATAGTAATGTCTTTTCTCTACTTGAGCACCACTTAGACTGGTCAGTAGCTCATTATACCCCTTTTTCCATACTATAGCCTCCAAATGGTTAATTCCCCTGATGAATCGATAAGAGGAAACGCGTTGGGAAGAAAACAAGGAGGGCATAGAGCATATTCTAGCTATTATCTCTGGGCTGAATAAACAATGTGTATCATGCCCTACTAAGGTAATATCTACTCTTTCTTCTGTCAGAGAGGACGGGTGAAACATGATATCCTGCTTCTGTCAGATGCAAAATAACAATTTGAGGTAAAAACAGATATTTGTGTAATTGCACTACCCTTTGGTTAAGAGCATTTGTTAATGAGGTACCATGAGGGTAATTGATATCTGACCTATCTCCTTCTAGTAAGGTGAAGAATACCTACTGGAATTGAATACTCAATTTGTTTGTGTCCGTCTATTTGTGTGGTCACTATTTCACGGGTGAATTTTTAGACCTTGAGTCAATTTTAATAAATAGAATTAAAAGCTAAATTTTAACTTTATTACCCAGTGTAGTGGAAGGCCCGCGGGGCCCGACCCGCGCACAGGGGCAAGCAGCAGCCCCTTACTGGGACAGGGAACTGACCCCGCTGGGCCGAGAAATTGCGGAGAGGGAAAAGCGGAGGGCTGAGCTGATAGCCCGCACCATACAGGAAAAAGAGAGCCTCCGCAGAGCCACCTTCCGGGTACGGGACCCAATCCACAGGGGCAAGTAAGAAGGTTTGATATCCGTCGGGGATATGGATTCATTTTTGAGCCGGGCCTGGAGGCCGAGGTGTTTGTGGCCTGCCGGGACGTTAATGCCCACCTGCCAGAGGACCATCCGGGCCGTAACCTGCTCCCAGGGGATCTGGTACAATACACGCGGCACTGCGGAGAGAGGGGCTGGTTTGCCCTGGATGCCAAGCTGAGAGGAGGCCAGGAGGCCCAAGAGCCGGCCCAGTCCTCTTCTCCAGCCTGCGGTGTAGACCTGAAGTAAGGCAGCGGTCCCTCCATTGCACCGTTGTCTCCGTTGGGACCACCAGTACCGTAATACGTTGAGTGTGTGAATAAGTAAATGAATGATGAAAGTAATCAACCGAAGATATTACCTGATTGTCGATTGTGATTGACCCGGCCGTTGCCGGCAAGTAGTCCCCGGGGTGGGGGGGTGTTGTGTTGTAGTACCTGTGATGACCTGGCTAGTCCAGGGCGCCACATTCCCCCTTGGTTAAATGCAGACCGTCCGCGGGCTGCCCGTCCATCACCGGTTTTATTTTATTTTTTTTCAAAACTGCAAAAGGTAAAAAGTAACACATAAAAACATTCAATAAAGCATATTTATGAACTTCCCTTAACGGGAGGCACGGTACTTCAACGTTACAAAGGGTAGACATTTTTTTATTAAAACGGACGGCTTCCGCTCTCCCACCCAAACAACCTGGCCCTGATGCTGCCCCGAAGAAGTGGGCAGCACCCCTTGACCCCAGTCCAGATCCAGGCTGCCCGAGCGGGAACGGGTACAGTGTTTCGCACCCTACGGTCACTTCAGGTGACCCCACGTCCAAGGGGGACCCCTGACCCCCGGAGGATGTCCACCGGTCCTGGTGGTGGCCGGGCCCCAGCCTCCTCTGCTGCGGGAAAAAGGAGGAATTTCTCCGCTCACCTGCTGTTCCGACTGCTGCTCCTAACGGGTGCTTGGGATCCACCGGTAAGTCCTGACCGGTAAGGTACGCCAAGGGAAAAGAAAATTGAGGATCCAGCACGATTTTTCTTATTTAGGTAAAAAACATCAAGGCTTTATTTGAAAAGGTTAAAAATAGTAACAATGTGAAGACCTAGATAATGATAACAAAAAAGGGGGGGCTTAACGCGTTTCGGACTTCATTTTTAAAAACATGCGGAGTCCTTAATCATAAGTGATTCACATTGTTACTATTTTTAACCTTTTCAAATAAAGCCTTGATGTTTTTTACCTAAATAAGAAAAATCGTGTTGGATCCTCAATTTTCTTTTTCCTTGGCGTCCTCTGCTGCGGACCCTTCCTCCAATCTGCCTCTCCGGAGGCGGCAACGGTTTCCATCCCACAAAACTATTTACAAGCCCACGAGTTCGTGGGTGGCCTGCCAGTTATCGGCCATGTCCATGAGTAGTTCCTCATGTGAGTGGTAAAAACACACTCCGGGGACAACTTGCCGGCAACGGCCAGGATAATCACTGTAGCTAATCAGATGATCTTCGGTTGATTTTTGTCATTCATTCACGTATTTAGACACTTAACATATGACACCTCTAAATGGTAGTTTCCCTGTACCTAAGTGGGGGTTGGCCTAGGTTGGGGCGTGTGGACCTTCTGGGCCCAATGTTATCAGTGGAGGGCAAGGGGACAGAAGAGACAGACAGTTTCTCTTCACGTCTACTGTGTGGGGTCGGCGGAGACTCAGGGGGACTGGGTACAGGTGCAGCCCTGGGCACTGGTTCACTGGCGGTTACTTCTGTCTCCTTTTCCTCCACGGGTTGTGGGAACATTATTACCGGAATAAGCACCGCGCCGTTCTGTGTAGGCCAGTCCGCTGGGAAATCACCCATCACTGTATGGATCACCTCTTTTTCTGTCTCCCCGGTTGGTCTGGGGGCTGGAACTTCAGCTGCCACCTTCAACGGAGAAAGGCACCTCTTCAGGTGACCCCTGGAAACCGTGGCCGAAGTCTTCCCCTGGTCACGACTAATCTGGTAGGCCTTCTCATTCTCCCATTCAGTGGGTTGTATGACATACGGGGTCATTTCCCACTGGTCATCAAGCTTATGGGTTCTTCTTTTTCGTTTTCGCACTACATCCCCAGGTTTAAAGGGGCCAGCTGGAGCCCGTTTGTTGAAGTACTGTTCCTGCTGTTTCCGGCTCCGACACAGGTTCCTTTCTACGTACTCCTGGTCCTGTCGGTACTGCACTCTCCGCCGAGCGTCCCATCCAGCAGTCGAAGGGAGGGCCTCTGGAGCTTCCAAGCCCATTTCTAGGTCCACCGGCAACCGGCCTGGCCGAGCCCTCATCAGATATGCTTGTGTATGTCGCGGGCGGGGAGGAGGGTGTCAGCACACCGCGCTCACCCCTTCTGCTCGGGTTCGGCAGTTGCTCCTGGTGGCTCGAGCTGTGGGCCGGATCCCGGGGTGTCTCGAGCGACACTCCTCGCCCGTGAGTGAAAGGGGGTGTTTGTTGGGTGTGGGGATTGTTATAGTTCGTGACGCCACCCACGGTTGTGGGGATTGCACCACCGCTGCTCAGTATGGGGGTCCCGGGGATGGTGATGCGGAGCAGCCAGGTGTTGTGTTGCCCCTCCGTGGGTAGGGGTTGGTGATCCCGGGGCCCAGTGAAGAGATGTAAAGTGTAGGGCCCGGTGGGCGCAGGGACGCGGGGGCAGCGCTGTGCCTTGCGGCACTGTGGTACTCACTCAGCCTGAGACACGGACACAGTTTGTACGGTAAACCAACGGCTGGTAGGACGGTCCCACAGACGGCTGCACCTGCACTCCCGGTAGGTGACGGTGACGTCTCTCTTCCTTGCACCTGTGTTGTCTGATGGTAGCGGTGGATTCCCTCCAGTTACCCGCTCTCCGACTGCAATCTGGGCCGGAGGAGCTCTACACTTTGCCCGCAGGCGCTGGCCCTGGGGAAACTGGTGCCCTGGCGGTGGCGGTGTCTCCCCGGTAATGGTCGGGCTGTTGCCGTCAATCGGGACTTGGTTGTTGGGGGATCTACGTCCCCTTCACTGACGGATTTGGCAAATCTGGCGACTCCTAGCCTTGCCGGGGTCCGAGAGGCCCCTGCCCTGGTGCTGACTGTCCTTCGGAACACTGCTCCAGACCACCGGGCACACAGCCAACGGGGTCCTTCCAGGAACTTCCAAACGGTCCCCCTCCAGACAGTCACCGCCGTCGCTGACCTTGCTGTTCTGGCCCTACACAAAGCTGGGCTCTCAGGCTCTGCACACTCTCTGCTCTGTCACCACTTCTTGCTCTCCTCCTTTTCCACTTTTCCTTCCTTCACTTTCCACTTGCTGTTTACTTTAGCCCTGCCTGGGCTACTCCTCCACTCCTTCCACTTCCTCCTCCCTGACAGTTCTGCACTCTTGCCCTGCCTGGGCTAATCTGCCTGGTTACTTCCTGCCTCCAGAGTTGTGAGCTCCTTGGTAAGCGGAGCAAACCGCCTGGCCCACCCCCTGGTGTGCATCAACAGACTCCTGGAGGAAGGCAACAAGGATTTCTGGTTAGCAGATGTGCCTACCTGGAGTGTGGGGTGTGGTGGTGTTGTGACCTGTGTCCCCTGGCTTGCCCAGGGCGACACATGTACATTTGGTAGAGCTAGAGGGGATGTTATTGTACATATCGACCAGGTCAGGCAGCTTTTCTGGCCACAGGTTCCGCTCTTCTAACGGTAATGTCTTGAGGAGACCCAGGACCAGATGGTTCATCTTTTCACACATGCCATTAATCTGGGCATTGTAAGGCGTGGTCCGAATCTTCTTGCAGCCGTACAACTGGCAGAATTCTTGAAACACCTCCGCTTCAAAAGCCGGACCTCGATCGGTAAGCACCCTCTCCGGGTACCCGTGCGGTCGGCAAAAATATGCCTGGAATGCTCTAGCGGTGGTACGGCCGGTCAGGTCCTTGACTGGGACAACCACCATGAATCTCGAATAGTGGTCTACGATGGTCAGGGCGTAGGTGTACCCACTTCGGCTAGGGGTGAGTTTAACGTGGTCCAGGGCGACCAACTCCAGCGGCTGATGAGTGATAATTGGGCGTAGAGGAGCCTTCTGGCTGGCCTCGTCCCTTCTTCTCAGTGCACAGGGACAACACTCTCGGCACCAGGCCTCCACAGACTCCCGCATCGCACTCCAATAGAACCACTCTCTCAACAGCATCTCCAGCTTCTTCCACCCAAAGTGCCCGGCACCGTCATGGTAAGCCTGTGGGCACACTAGCCTGAGGAACCACCAGTTGACGAACCTTCTCATGGGTCTTCGGGTTGATCAGTTCCCGATACAGTTTCCTCTGGTCCAGATGCAGCCGGGCTCGTTCTTTCCACAGCCGTTGGGCCTCAGGAGGAGCAGCAGGGTCCATTCTAGTGGAACCTTGATCAATCATGGTCTTGACCACTTGGATGGCAGGCGCTTGGTCTTGGGCTTCTTGCCATCCCTGACTGGGTAGCGGGTCCAGGATCGCCTCTTGCTGCTTGACATGCCACTGCTTGACTGGTGGCCGGTGAAATGCAGGCAGCTCGATTTCTTCGAGATCATCGCCTTCCGGCCCCTCATCCGATAGGTGGGGCATCCGGGATAGCGCGTCCGCGTTGGTGTTCTTGTGGCCGGCTCGGTACTTGATCGTGAAGTCATAATTAGACAGCTTGGCCACCTACCACTGCTCCAACGCGCCCAGCTTGGCCGTGTCCAGATGGGTTAACGGATTATTGTCCGTATAGGCGGTGAACTTAGCTACTGCGAGGTAATGGCGGAATAGCTCAGTAATGGCCCACACCAGGGCTAGGAACTCAAGCTTGAAGGAGCTGTAATTCTCAGGGTTCCTCTCCATGGGCCGGAGTTTTCTGCTGGCGTAGGCAATCACTTTTTCCCTTCCGTTCTGGACCTGGGACAGGACGGCTCCCAAGCCTACATTACTGGCATCGGTGTAGAGGATGAATGGGAGATTATAGTCGGGGTACGCCAGGATTTCTTCCCCGGTCAAGGCCGTCTTCAGCTGGCGGAAGGACTCTTCGTGCTTCTCTTCCCATGCCAACGGGGTTCCAGAGGGCCTGCCACCCTTAGTCTGTCCCATGAGGAGGTCTTGCATGGGGGCGGCCATCTTCGTGTATCCCTTAATAAAGCGACGATAGTAGCCCACCAGGCCCAGGAACTGTCTCACCTCTCTCACCGTGGTCGGCCTCGGCCAGTCCTGAATGGCAGTGATCTTCTCGGGATCTGGGGCGACGCCTTCCGCGCCCACCACATGTCCAAGGTACTGCACCCTGGGTTTTAGTAGGTGGCACTTAGAGGGCTTCAATTTCATCCCATATTTTCCTAGGGACGCGAACACTTCAGCCAGATGTTCCAGATGGGCCTCGTACGTCTGGGAATACACGATCACATTGTCCAGGTACAGTAGGACCGTTTCGAAGTTGAGATATCCCAGGCAGCACTCCATGAGCCGTTGGAAGTTTCCAGGGGCATTGCACAGCTCGAACGGCATGCTGTTAAACTCGCAGAGTCCCATGGGAGTGGCGAATGCCGTCTTCTCACGGTCCTCTGGCGCGACCGCTACCTGCCAGTACCCGTTGGTAAGGTCAAGGGTAGAGAAGAAGTTAGCAGTTCTCAGTGCAGCTAGCGACTCTTCGATACAGGGGAGAGGATAGGCATCTTTATGCGTGATCTGGTTGATCTTTCGGTAATCCACACACATTCTCATGGTGCCGTCCTTCTTCTTTACCAGCACCAGTGGGGCTGCCTAGGGACTACAACTATCCCGAATGACCCCTGCCTCCTTCATGTTCCTCAACATGTCTTTGGCGCATTGATAGTGTGCTGGCGGAATGGGCCTATACCTTTCTTTGATGGGTGGCTGTAGGCCTGTAGGGATATGGTGTTGAATCCCCTTAATCCTCCCGAAATCTAATGGGTGCTTGCTGAAAACCTGTTCATACTCTTGCACTACCCTGTATACCCCCTCTTTGTGATGCGTGGGTGTGGTTTCAGTACCTACGTGTAGTTCCTGGCACCACTCCTCTAACTGTTCAGGTGGTGTATGGTTACTGGCAGGGGATGCTGAGGTAGGAGGGATGACTTCGTGAATGGTGTGAGGGTCTAGGGTGAGCAACTTGGCAAGGGTAGCGTAACGGGGGAGCCTGACTTCCTCCTCTCCACAATTCAGCACTCTTACAGGCAATCTCCCCTTTTTAACGTCAACCACCCCTCTGGCCGCCATCACCGTGGGCCAGTGTTCAGACGGCGTGGGTTCCACCATCGCCGGGTTGTCGCACCCCTGGGGGCCTACTGCTGCCCTGCACCAGATCATCATTTCACTTCGGGGTGGCACTACTAAGGGGGCCACATCCATCACCCTCACTCCACCAATCTCTCCGCCAGTCGAGCTCACTTGCTGCCGATACAGAAGGGCCCGGATCTCACGCTGCACAGCCCTCTGTCGGCCCCCTCCTGCTGTGGCGGCCAACTACTGCAACAAGTTCAGCACCTCACTCATACAATGCTCCATTACGTTGGTCCCCAAGATTACTTTTGGGGTATGATCACTGGGTTCATTCATTACCACAATCATCCCTTGATTCTTTAACTCCGCACGTCCCACAGTCAGGGTCACTTGCTTGTATCCCACCTGGGTTAGCGGGAGTCCATTGGCTGCGATCAGGGTCAGGCTACCATCAGAGGGGGCAAGTTCGTCAGTGCCCCAATACTGCTGGTACAGTGTATATGGTATAGTGGTTACCTGTAATCCTGTGTCCAAGAGTGCCATGAGCGGGGCGCCATCCACTGCCAGGGGGATGATGGGGCGAGCTCCGACGTACCGGTCTCGCCAATCGGGGGGGCCGTTGGTGTCTACTCCTGAGGATTGGCCCTTGGCCCCAGGGGTTACTCGTTTAACGGGCATCGCCTAGAGTAGTGGCCAGGCTTGCTGCACCTGTAACAGATAGGAGGCCCATACCGTGAGTCATTGGTCCATCTCCGCTGCATCCAGGGGACGTCCTCCGGGCTGTCGGCGAGCTGGATCCCTCCTGGGGGCTTGACTCTCGTCGGGAGCTGGAGTGCGGCGAGGATCTTGGCTAGGTCTCCATCCATGCGGCGGACCTGGGCCGCTAGTTCCTCCATCATCCCGATGGGCGCTGCAGGAGCCGGTAGAGCCGGGGGTGGAGGTGCCACCGTGATAGGAGCGGTCTCAGCCGGCCACGGGGCCGCCTCAGGAGCGTCTGGCGTTGGGGCCTGTAGGGCTTTGATGGCCCGCTCTTTCAGTACTGCAAAGTCCAGATTGGGGTGTTCTAAGGCCCACAGCCGCAGCTGCTTGCGGTCTTCCACGGACCCCAGCCCCTGCAGGAATTGCTCTACTAGCATCTTATTACTGTCCACATCATTAATAGTGTCCACCTGCTTCAATGTACGGAGGGCTGTTTGCAGGCGCAGGGCATAGTCTCTTACATTGTCTGCAGGCCGTTGTCGGCACTGATAAAACTGCATCCGCAGCTCCACTTCTGTGCGGGTCTCAAAAGCGATTTGTAGTTTCTCGAAAATGGTAGTCACCGAGGCCCGGTCCGCGTTGGTCCAGGTCTCCGTCTCCTGCTCAGCCGCGCCGGTTAGCTGCCCTAACACTACCGCTGCCCGTTGCCTATCAGCCAAGGGATATAAATCGAGGACCGGGCTAATCTTTTTCCGGAACACCTGCAAAGCATCAGGCTTCCCATCGTACTGCAGTAGCCAGGTAGCACCGGGCACATAGGGCAGGGAGAACGGCATCACCTGGGCGACCGCTGGGCCTGCGGCCCCCCCGCTCCTGCGGCCGGAGCATGGGCTATCCCGCTTCCAACCACGGGTGCGGTGGCAGCTGCAACCGCCACTGCTCCAACAGCTCTGTCGGGCGCAGACATCATTTTCCCGTCCCCCCTTGGTTCTCTTTAGCACTTCCGCTTGTTGGGGGCGGGGCTTCGCTTTCACGCCTTCCCTGCTCGGAGAAGACGCTCGAGCGGGAAATTTTCGCGCCAAGATGGCGGCGCTTCAAAATTTTCGGCCGGACGCCGCCGGCAGAGATCACAAGGCGCACTTCTACTGGTAAGTAGATGGGTTCAATCCTGTTCGTGACGCCAAGTTGTCGCGGGCGGGGAGGACGCCGCCGCTGCGCGCTCGCTAACGCTCGGGTCCGGCGCTGCTGCGGCTGCTCGGTAGCTCAAGCAGTGGGCTGGATACAGGGACTCGAGCGGCGCTCCTCGCCCGTGAGTGAAAGGGGTGGTTGGTTTGGGGGTTTTTGTCCGTAACGCCACCCACGGGTTGTGGTGAAGGTAGGCACCACCGCTGCTGGTGACGGGGATCCCGGGAGCGATGGTAGGGAGCAGCTGGGATGTTGTTTTCCCCCTCCGTGGGTAGGGGTCGGTGGTCCCAGGGCCCGGTGGTGTGATGGGGAGGCAGGGTTGGTGAGGTGCAGGGTTGCAGGGACAGCGCGGTGCGGTGCCGGATGGCACGGGTGTACTCACTCAGTAAGAGATGCACAAAGTCCTCGGTAAACCAAACGGCTGGATGGACGGATTCCGCAGCTGGCTGCCGTGTCTCTCCCCGGACAGGTGATGGCGGCTGTCTTTCCCTGCACCTTTGTGTAGTTGTTTGACTACGGTTGATTCCCAACGGTAGTCCGCTCCCCGGTGTATGGATGCTGGAGGAGCCTGTTTGCCCGCAGGCGCTGGCTCTTGGGTCTCTAGCCTTAGGGGGTAGCTGTATACCCTCACGGTGTAGGCGGTTGCCTTCTATCGGGTCTTTGGCTGTTAGGAAACCCCTGGGGTTCCGGTCACACTTGGATTTGACTATTGTCGGCGGCTCCAAGTCTGGTCGGGTCCGATGGCCCTGCCTGTGTGTGCTGGCTTCACTTCGCTCCCCGGTCGGTACCGGCGGGCCAACGCCCGACCCCGTCCTACGGTTCCGCGTTGCTTCACCACTCCTGCAGACGGACACCACCGTCTGCCAACCTTGTTATTAGTGCCTGGGCCACAAACCCAGACACTCTCCACTTCACTCCTCTCACTTCAACCTCCTCCACTGAACTCCAACTTCTAACTGACTCTTTTCCCGCCTCCAGGCCTGTGAACTCCTCGGTGGGTGGGGCCAACTGCTTGGCTCCGCCCCACCTGGTGTGGACATCAGACCCTGGAGGGAGGCAACAAGGATTTTGTGTTTGGCTAATGTTACTGTCTAGTGGGGGGGTGGGGTGCGGGGGTGTGAGTGTTATCTGTGACGAACTGGCTAGTCCAGGGCGCTACAGAGTACACACCTGAAAACCCAGGAAAGATCTGAAGCTCCTCATGCGGCCTCTTTCTCCCCCTCCTGAGCAACAGGGCCACCTGCCTCCCTGAAAAGAGAGAATATGACTGCACATCTAGCAGCAGTGTCACCAAGCATCTCCACACCATCCCATGGAAGCATTCAACTGTCCATCCCCCAATCACTGGAGAGAAAGAGTAAGTACCCTCCTACCCATCCAGAAGCAATATTCCAGAATGACAACATTTTTTAAATTGATTGCTTTTGAAATGCGCACTGCACTGCTGAAGTGTGCACTGCGCAATGCCGTCAGTGGAAAAGTCTACAAAACCACCAATACGTGGATCAGTAAGAACGGACAAGGATGTTATATCTAACTCAGGGCTGTATTTTGCCTTCATGCTGCCCTAGGCACTTTAAGTGGTCGCGCCCCTTAGTGACAACGTAAAACTGAGTTTTCGCTCACGACATCTGTTTAAGGAAATTCTACTCTGTAAAACACTTTAAAAAGTATCAATGAGAAATGAAGGACACTACCCCCCCCCCCAATGGGGATCACCAAAGACACATCAAAACATAGCATGAGTATAAAATATTCCCATCACACCGTCCCCACTTATATACTGTGACACTGCCCCTAATAAACTAAAACACCACACTGCCCTCACTTATAAACTACTGTATACCCACCACACCTTCCTCGATTATGAAATATGATCTGTACATTGTGAGGAGGGAGCAGCATGATGTGAGGACAATGTTCCATGCATACTGCTCCATCCTCACAATGTCCCATGCATGCTGCCCCCTCCTCACAATGTCCCATGCATGCTGCCCCCTCCTCAGTGTCCCATGCATGCTGCCCCCTCCTCACAATGTCCCATGCATGCTGCCCCCTCCTCACAATGTCCCATGCATGCTGCCCCCTCCTCACAATGTCCCATGCATGCTGCCCCCTCCTCACAATGTCCTATGCATGCTGCCCCCTCACAATGACCCATGCATACTGCCTCCTCCTCACAATGTCCCATGCATGCTTCCCCCTCACAATGTCCCATGCATACTGCTCCATCCTCACAATGTCCCATGCATGCTGCCCCCTCCTCACAATGTCCCATGCATGCTGCCCCCTCCTCACAGTGTCCCATGCATGCTGCCCCCTCCTCAATGTCCCATGCATGCTGCCCCCTCCTCACAATGTCCTATGCATGCTGCCTCCTCACAATGTCCCATGCATACTGCCTCCTCCTCACAATGTCCCATGCATGCTTCCCCCTCACAATGTCCCATGCATACTGCTCCATCCTCACAATGTACCATGCATGCTGCCCCCTCCTCACAATTTACCATGCATGCTGCCCCCTCCTCACAATGTCTCATGCATGCTGGCCCCTCCTCACAGTGTCCCATGCATGCTGCCCCCTCCTCACAATGTCCCATGCATACTGCTCCATCTTCACAATGTCCCATGCATACTGCTCCATCCTCACAATGTCCATGCATACTGCTCCATCCTCACAATGTCCCATGCATGCTGCCCCCTCCTCACAATATCCCATGCATGCTGCCCCCTCCTCACAATGTCCCATGCATGCTTCCCCCTCACAATGTCCCATGCATGCTGCCCCCTCCTCACAATGTCCCATGCATGCTTCCCCCTCACAATGTCCCATGCATGCTGCCACCTCCTCACAATGTCCCATGCATGCTGCCACCTCCTCACAATGTCCCATGCATGCTGCCCCCTCCTCACAATGTCCCATGCATGCTGCCCCCTCCTCACAGTGTCCCATGCATGCTGCCCCCTCCTCACAATGTCCCATGCATGCTGCCCCCTCCTCACAATGTCCTATGCATGCTGCCCCCTCACAATGTCCCATGCATACTGCCTCCTCCTCACAATGTCCCATGCATGCTTCCCCCTCACAATGTCCCATGCATACTGCCTCCTCCTCACAATGTCCCATGCATGCTTCCCCCTCACAATGGCCCATGCATACTGCTCCATCCTCACAATGTCCCATGCATGCTGCCCCCTCCTCACAATGTCCCATGCATGCTGCCCCCTCCTCACAGTGTCCCATGCATGCTGCCCCCTCCTCACAGTGTCCCATGCATGCTGCCCCCTCCTCACAATGTCCTATGCATGCTGCCCCCTCACAATGTCCCATGCATACTGCCTCCTCCTCACAATGTCCCATGCATGCTTCCCCCTCACAATGTCCCATGCATACTGCTCCATCCTCACAATGTACCATGCATGCTGCCCCCTCCTCACAATGTACCATGCATGCTGCCCCCTCCTCACAATGTCTCATGCATGCTGCCCCCTCCTCACAGTGTCCCATGCATGCTGCCCCCTCCTCACAATGTCCCATGCATACTGCTCCATCCTCACAATGTCCCATGCATACTGCTCCATCCTCACAATGTCCATGCATACTGATCCATCCTCACAATGTCCCATGCATGCTGCCCCCTCCTCACAATGTCCCATGCATGCTGCCCCCTCCTCACAATGTCCCATGCATGCTTCCCCCTCACAATGTCCCATGCATGCTGCCCCCTCCTCACAATGTCCCATGCATGCTGCAACCTCCTCACAATGTCCCATGCATGCTGCCCCCTCCTCACAATGTCCCATGCATGCTGCCCCCTCCTCACAATGTCCCATGCATGCTGCCCCCTCCTCACAATGTCCCATGCATGCTGCCCCCTCCTCACAATGTCCCATGCATACTGCCTCCTCCTCACAGTGTCCCATGCATGCTGCCCCCTCCTCACAATGTCCCATGCATACTGCTCCATCCTCACAATGTCCATGCATGCTGCCCCCTCCTCACAGTGTTCCATGCATGCTGCCCCCTCCTCACAATGTCCCATGCATGCTTCCCCCTCCTCACAATGTCCCATGCATGCTTCCCCCGCCTCCCCCAGTCTTAGCCTCAGCCTCCCTCCCGCCTCCCCCCAGTCTCAGCCTCCCTCCCACCTCCCCCCAGTCTCAGCCTCACTCCCGCCTCCTCCCAGTCTCAGCCTCCCTCCCGCCTCCCCCAGTCTCAGCCTCCCTCCAGCCTCCCCCCAGTCTCAGCCTCCCTCCAGCCTCCGCCTCTGCCTCCCTCCAGCCTACCTCCAGCCTCCGCCTCTGCCTCCCTCCAGCCTACCTCCAGTCTCAGCCTCTGCCTCCCTCCAGTCTCAGCCTCTGCCTCCCTCTAGCCTCCCCCCAGTCTCAGCCTCTGCCTCCCTCTAGCCTCCCCCCAGTCTCAGCCTCTGCCTCCCCCCAGTCTCAGCCTGCCTCCCCCCAGTCTCAGCCTCTGCCTCCCTCCAGCTTCCCCTCAGTCTCAGCCTCTGCCTCCCTCCCCCCAGTCATGTATGAATAAATTCACTGCACTCGTTATTGAACGTGAAATAATTTTTAATGAAACGTGGAAAAGAAAAAATATCCAACGACGTTTCGACCCACCGGGTTTTTATCAAGTCGCTAGAGTGAAAATACAAACAAATAATCAAAATTAAAGAAAGTATATACAGTAATTCCTAATATACAATATAAACGTATACAAAATATATGCAGATAAAACAGATCAAAATATCAAGATATGGTGGTATGTAGATATTGGAACAGTTGCTATGGCAACATAGTAACAAGTAGAATTTTATATTCCGTTCAAAATTACAAGTATCAGCCTCTGCCTCCCTCCCCCCAGTATCAGCCTCTGCCTCCCTCCTCCCAGTATCAGCCTCTGCCTCCCTCCCCCCAGTATCAGCCTCTGCCTCCCTCCAGTATCAGCCTCTGCCTCCCTCCAGTATCAGCCTCTGCCTCCCTCCAGCTTCCCCCCAGTATCAGCCTCTGCCTCCCTCCAGCCTCCCCCCGGTATCAGCTTCTGCCTCCCTCCAGACTCCCTCCAGTCTCAGCCTCTGCCTCCCTCTAGCCTCCCTCCAGTCTCAGCCTCTGTCTCCCCCCAGTCTCAGCCTGCCTCCCCCCAGTCTCAGCCTCTGCTTCCCTCCAGCTTCCCCTCAGTCTCAGCCTCTGCCTCACTCCCCCCAGTATCAGCCTCTGCCTCCCTCCCCCCAGTATCAGCCTCTGCCTCCCTCCCCCCAGTATCAGCCTCTGCCTCCCTCCCCCCAGTATCAGCCTCTGCCTCCCTCCCCCCAGTATCAGCCTCTGCCTCCCTCCCCCCAGTATCAGCCTCTGCCTCCCTCCCTCCAGTATCAGCCTCTGCCTCCCTCCAGTATCAGCCTCTGCCTCCCTCCAGTATCAGCCTCTGCCTCCCTCCAGCCTCCCCCCAGTATCAGCCTCTGCCTCCCTCCAGCCTCCCCCGGTATCAGCCTCTGCCTCCCTCCAGACTCCCTCCAGTCTCAGCCTCTGCCTCCCTCCAGCCTCCCCCCAGTATCAGCCTCTGCCTCCCTCCCCCCAGTATTAGCCTCTGCCTCCCTCCAGTATCAGTCTCTGCCTCCCTCCAGTATCAGCCTCTGTCTCCCTCCAGCCTCCCCCCGGTATCAGCCTCTGCCTCCCTCCAGCCTCCCCCCGGTATCAGCCTCTGCCTCCCTCCAGCCTCCCCCCGGTATCAGCCTTTGCCTCCCTCCAGCCTCCCCCCGGTATCAGCCTCTGCCTCCCTCCAGCCTCCCCCCAGTATCAGCCTCTGCCTCCCTCCAGCCTCCCCCCAGTATCAGCCTCTGCCTCCCTCCAGCCTCCCCCCAGTATCAGCCTCTGACTCCCCCCCCCGCATGCGCAGATCTCCGGTCTGCATTAGAGACACCCCCACGCTCCTTTATGAATCTTCAGCTCTGCGAACACTTACCTGATCCAGTGCCCGCCGCCATCTTCCTGGCTCACGTGAGTATCCTTTTCTGATACCGGCTTATATCGCGTCGTCCTCTGCGGCGTCCTGCTGTGAACTCTGCATGTGACGTCCACACAGCAGTGGACGCAGAACAGAGGAAGGAGCTGATTGGCGCGCACCTGTGACCCTGGAAGTGCAGGCGCCGGCAGTTCCGGGGTCAATCAGCTCCCTGTGCTCGGCGGCCGCAGTTTGTTTGTATTCGCGTCTTAATTGATGTGGACACAAATAAATGGATGTGCACCTCCCCCCCCCTCTCCCCTCTGGAAAAAAATAAAAAAAAAAATAATAATTTTTTTTTTGCTGCCTGAAGGTGCCGCCCCCCGCAAGCTGCCGCCCCAGGCACCGGACCACGGGTGCCTAATGGTAAATACGGCCCTGATCTAACTGACCATTTAGTAAATGTAGGGGTGGCAGGCCATGAGGTGTAAAGCATTTTGGCGCATATCTTACCACCATCGAAGATTGCTGGACATTTGTCCGTGTTGCCTCCTACACCACTTCTTCCACCTCCTCTGGTCAGCATAACACTTGCACGAACAATGTCAGGGGAAACGACAGCAGGCTGTTTTGAAACTCATCTGTTTGGGGGAAAAATCCCACAAGGATCTTTTAAAGCCATAAATGTGGAGTCTACTATGTCTGGGTGTTTGTCTCCAACAGGCATATACTCCTGAAAATGGTACACGACAGAGCACGGTGACTCCGTCTGCTCCATTATAGTCAATAGCCCCGTCGGCACATACGTCTGAAACCCATTTTGCGGGGGGTTTGGATAGCAGCCCCGATGGGATCACTGAACGGGAAGGGGAACGCAGTGGGAATGTGGCCTAAGAATTAATAATATAATGAGTAACAAAGAAGAAAAAATATTGTTACTAACAAAAAGTATTAATCATCTAAAATGCTGTGATGTGCTAAGATTCTATCAAATGTTTCTAGAAAAGAATAAATTCCTTAAAGTGTAAACATCTCTCCATAATAATGAAATATTTCATACCATTCCTTACTTCACTTACTCTTCCCTCGCTCTCCAGTGTAATTGCCCACGTGATTTAATATAGTCAGTAAACCGTTATTTAACTTTACCTGTTATTTATTTTACCCGGAGGATACTAAGTTATTTTCAATGTATGAAAAACTATAGGATAACACAAAAAATATTGTCACCGTCAACATGCTTAATATTAATTAGATGGACTCTCATTTTTTCTTTTGTGCATCCTGGTATTATTATTTAAAGAGATTTGATGAAATAAAATCCACTGTTCCATGTTACCGCTGATTGCAAGTTGATGAGAGAACAAAGCTGGCTAGGGGCAAACATATCATTGTTGCAACCTGTGCGGCTGCGAAAGGTCCCAAGAGGTAAGGGAGCCCATTTCTACCTCCAAAGCAGGTGACATTGTGTATTATATAATAATGTATGTAAAGCGCTGTGGAATTAATAGTGCTATATAAATGAATGAATATTATATATAACTAGAAGGTGGCCCGATTCTAACGCATCGGGTATTCTAGAATTTACTGTGTAGTTAATGTATGATTTTTGTTATATATATAGATGTTGTTGTGTGTAGTTGCCAGTGTTTGTGTAGGGCGCTGTACATGTTCTGGGTGTTGTCTGGGTGTGTGGGGAGGTGAGAGCGGTGTTGTTTGTGTGTTGCGTTGTGTGTGTTGCGTTGTTTGTGGAGCGCTGTGTGTCTGCAGTGTTGTCTGTGTGTGGTGCTGTGTGTGTTGTGCGGTTTGTGTGTGTGTGTGTGTGGGGTGCGTGTGTGTGTTTTGGGGGAGGTATGTTTTGTGCAATGTGTGTGTGTTGCGCGATATGTGCGTATATTTGTGTATGCCGCGGTGTTTGTGTGTTGGGTGTTGTATGTGTGCGGCATTGTCTGTGTGTGTGGGTGTCTGTGTAGGGCGGTGTTGTGGCTCCCAGTGTGTGTGTGGTGTGTTGTGCGGTGCGCGTGTGTGTTTTGGGGGGAGGTGTGCCCCCCATCGTGCTCCATCCCCCATGATGCGCACCCCCCATAGTGCTCCATCCCCCATGCTGCGCACCCCCCATCGTGCTCCATCCCCCATGCTGCGCACCTTCCATCGTGCTCCATCCCCCATGCTACGCACCCCCATTGTGCTCCATCCCCCATGCTGCGCACCCCCCATCGTGCTCCATCCCCCATGCTGTGCACTCCCCATCGTGCTCCATCCCCCATGCTGCGCACCCCCATCGTGCTCCATCCTCCATGCTGCGCACCCCCCATCGTGCTCCATCCCCCATGCTGCGCACCCCCATCGTGCTCCATCTCCCATGCTGTGCACCCCCCATCGTGCTCCATCCCCCATGCTACGCACCCCCCATCGTGCTCCATCCCCCATGTTGCACACCCCCCATCGTGCTTCATCCCCCATGCTGCGCACCCCCCATCGTGCTCCATCCCTCATGCTGTACACCTTCCATCGTGCTCCATCCCCCATGCTGCACACCCCCATCGTGCTCCATCCCCCATGCTATAATTGTCCTCCTATTATACTCAGAGAGGAGTATAATAGGAGGACTATAATAGGAGTAGTAGTCATGGGGAAAGAGGAGTATAATGGGAGGAGTAGTCCTGGGGGGGGAGGTGTATAGGTGCCCAACGAGTGGGCCAACGTGTGCCGTAGGCGGGGCCAATCGGGCCAACGTGTGCCAGGGGCGGGGCCGAGCGGGCTAACATGTGTTGGGGGCGGGACCGAGCGGGCCAACGTGTGCCTGGACCGAGCGGGCCAACGTGTGCCGGGGGCGGGGCCGAGCGTGCCAACGTGTGCCGGGCCTGTAACCGGCTTGTCCTTGTCACAGCCCTGAGCTGCAGCACCAGCGGGTACAAATATCGGAGGGACAAAATAGAAAAGAAGTGCAAAATAAACTGCAGGAGCAGCGCTGGAGACCAATCCCTAATCCACAGGATACACAATCCAGGAGACCACCCAAAATGAGATAAGAACATGGAGATTTACCTTTATTCATCTCAAGAATCTCAAAAAATATCTAGATGTATGCCGGCTCCCTGCACATGTGTACCGGGAGCCGGTGTACGCTGGTAACCATGATACACATCGGGTAACTAAAGGAAGCGCTTCCTATAGTTACCCAATGTATCATGGTTACAAACGTACAAAGGCTCCGTCACGATCCCAACATCGCAAGGTTATGTCTGGGCTGGGTTGCCGCTGTGGACTCCTGGGAGTGCACTGCAGCAGTCACCTGGGAGTCGGGGCTTCGTTTGAATTCGGGGGAAGGGGCATGGCCGAGCGGACAATGCGTGCGGAGGGCCGGGGCGAGCGGCCAATCCGTGGGGGGGGCGGGCCAGGGCGAGCCCAGCGGCCAATCCGATGGTTGTCACTGTAACGACACTGTCACTGTAGCGACACAATTTTGGAGCAAGACAGACAGACAGAATAAGGCAATTATATATATATATTGTGAGGTAGCACGGTCGGCTGCGCAGCAGAAGACACGGGATCCAGGCATTAAGGTTCACAGCACACGGTTTAATGTCCAAACAAAAGTCCACAACAATATACATGTGCCTCTCCAGCAGAGACTCAGGGAGTTCTGTTCACTCCCTCACACCTGGCACACCTGCCCTTGTTCCTGTTTCCATTTAACCCTTCCTTCAGCCTGTAGGGAAACAGCATTAACCCTAGAGTGGATTTACTTTCTATCATGGAGTGAGCACAACCGGGGCGAGACATACCGGCCGTCATAGATAACCCCGGTCACAGTCTCACAATATATATATATATATATATATAGATAATTTATATAACACTATTAATTCCACAGCACTTTACATACATTGGCAACACTGTCCCCATTGGGGCTCACAATCTAAATTCCCTAAATTCAGTATGTTTTTTTTGGAGTGTGGGAGGAAACCAGAGGAAACCCATGCAAACACAAGAAGAACATACAAACTCCTTGCAGATGTCATTCTTGGTGGGATTTGAACCTGGGACCCCAGCACTGCAAGAATGCAGTGCTAACCACTGAGCCACCATGCCACATTATGATGAACTATTGGACTGCATAGGGCAGGGGTCTCAAACACGCGGCCCCCGGGCCGCATGCGGCTCGCCAGTCTGATTTATGCGCCCTGCAGACACACAGTGCAGAACACTTGATATTTGCCCTCCACTGCCTCCAGTCATTTAGCAGTCGCCAGCCGCACTTTCACATTGCAGCTGCGGCCGGCTGCACTTCTGCATTGGACACGCCGCCAGGGAGAAGCAATCAAAGGCGGCGTTCAATCAGATGTCATGGCAAAGCAATCGATGGCGGCGTTCAACTTGAGCTCAGCAGCGCAACCCGAGCACCGGTGACGTCAGCTGCTTTGCCGGCGGGTGCAGCGGCAGGAACAAGAGCATAGGGCACGTTAGAACGTTTGTGGTGTCTGTGTTTGTGTGGTGTGTGTATGTGTGTGTGTATGATGATGGCTGTGTGTGTGTATAATGATGATGATGATTGACGTGTGTGTTTGTATGATGATAAAGGTGGCTGTGTGTGTATGATGATGATAAAAATTATTTTGATGATGATGGTGACTGGAAGACCGGAAAATGTTACTTTCGGTCTCAGCCTTCTTGTCGGTCTGGACAGACGCTCATGTGTTCAGAGCGATGAAGCTGAGCTGATATTGACTTTGGATTACGTCAGAGGGAAGCTTTTTTTTTTTTCTAAAAAAGATGGAGTCCCTAAATGTGTTTTTTGTTTAATTTCTAATAAAAATATTTTTCTCTGTGTTGTGTTTTTTTACTGTTTACTAGAAATTCATGGTGGTCACATCTAATTTGACATGACGCCATGAATTTCGGGTTTACTACCAGCTGAGAATACAAAGCTGGTATTAACCCCATTATTACCCAGCGTGCCACTGCCACCAGGGACGCTGGAAGAGCCAGGCAAAGCACCTGGAAATGGCGCTATGATGAATGCGCCATTTCCAGGGGCGGTTGTGGGCTGCAATTTTCAGCGTGGGGCCTTACCACGCTGAGAATCCCAGCTTTCAGCTGTCTAGTTTTACCTTGCTGGTGATCAAAATATGTCGGAAGCCCACACATTTTTTTTTTCATTATTTAATTAAAAAACAATTGGGCTTCCCTGTATTTTGATTGCCAGCTAAGGTAAAGCCAGGCAGCTGGGGGTGGCAGCCCGTAGCTGTCCGCTTTATCTGCGCTGAGAATCAAAAATATTGCGGAGCGCTGTCATTTTTTTAATGTATTTCTTTTTACACTACTATGTGTGACAGACCCAACAGCCAATCACGGATGCTGTGACAGAGAATGAGTGTCTATGCTTGGCAGTTGGAATAACCTGGAATCTGCTTATACATTTTGATGCTGATGACAATCACAGATGCCAACTCTCTTTGACAAATAAATAATATAAAAAAATGACGTTTTCGCTTCACGGTATTTTTGATTCTCAGCACATACTAATGTAGCATTGTTATAATAGTTGAAATAATTGATTAAAAATTATATTGTATTGTATTAAATTTGAAAGGAATGCGGCCCTCTGCCCTAAATTTTTTTTATGTGCGGCCCACTTACTCTGAAGAGTTTGAGACCCCTGGCATAGGGTCCATATATTCTTCATGCACAGGGGTCCCCTTCTGTTTGTGTTCACCAGTGAAACAGGCCATAGAGATAAGATTTTTGCCAGCCACATGAAAAAGATTTAATTGGTTGGGAGATTGGCTTAGTGGAGTCTTCCCACCTCATGCCCCAGAAGACCCCCTTACCATTTTAAAGGGGTGGTCCACTACAAAGCATAGTGGCCACATCAATGTAAATCTGAGACGCAAGGCTTTTTCTAAATACCTAAATACCTGCTGTTGTCCATTCTGCCTGTGAGCGGCGCTATCGCAGTTCGCCCCTCACCCATCACGTGACCCGGGCTGCAGTGACCTCTGATGTCCGGTGATGTCATGTCAACTTCCAGAATTGGAAGTTGACCCGGCATCACTGAGGCAGGACCCAATCTACGTGAGTCAGTGGGCTCTGGGCGGAGTTTCACCACAGATCAAAGCCCAGCATTACTCATGCTTGTGTAGTACCCAGCGGACAGGGGGAATAAGGCACGGGGTCTCGTACCTGAGTTACTTATCGCCGGGCCGGTGTGGTGATCTGGGATGTCACGGTGGCCTGCCTGGATTTGTACCCCGAAGTGTACACCAATAAGGAGGAAGGATGATGAGGATTGTAGTAGGAAGATTATCGTGATGCCACCTGTTGTACACAGCCGGAGATTAGCTGTCGCTGTCCTCCTGGGCGGATGGTAATAGCAGCCGAAGATGGTATTGCTCCCCACATTTGGAGAGGGCCCCAGGAAGGATCAGGAAGGGAGTAGTGATGGCGATCACTTTTGGCGCTGAGGCGTGGGGCGGCGGCGCCAGTAATAAGAGTCTGTGTCAGATGCTGTGGTTCCAGGTGCCTTTACTCACTCTTTGTGCTGCTCGCCCGGGTAGTACCAGTCACCTGCTCTGATGTGCCCCGTCGACCTCGGATAAGTTAGAAGCAGTCACTGGTGTTTGAAAGAAGAAAGTCCTTTGACAGAGTTGCCCTTCCAGCCGTGGGGAACTTGGCTGAGTGCTCTGCTCCAAGCCACAGGCCCCGTGAAGAGAAGAAAGATGTGGTGTCGTGTCTCAGAACTGGTGTCCTGGGTAGACTGACTGAAGATTGTGTGAGTGTGCTCCTAATTCTACCCCAAGTAGAACTGGCCCCCCAGGTGGCTGGCTTCATTGACTGGGGAAGTCCCATGACTCATGATGGCCACCTCCCTGCCTACCCTGAGCCATCCCCCCCTGTGAGAAGGCTCCTAAGCTTTACGGAAGGTGTGAATGTGGAACACCGGTGATTATCCCTTAAATAACGTGCGATACTCTGTGGTGACTGGAGCCTCAGGGGCACCACATTCCCCCACAGCAAATGGAAGCACTCTTGGGCTGCAACTAAACAAAATTAGTACACAGCAATTTTTAATATACAATATAACAAATAACATTCTTCCCTTTATGGGAGGCACCATCAATGAACACTTTCAAACATTTTCAACAGTTACCCGTCAGCAATATCATAATGCAATCAATGTCAACATTTGCATATGGAAAGGAAAAACAGTTATTCTTGCTTGCCTGCTGGTGTTGCCAGAGGGCTGGTCCCAGCCCCCTGGCTCTGGGCATTCAATGCACACCCAAGAGCAAGGTGTCCAATTTTGTCGCAGCGCCGGCAGATTGGCTGCCCATCAGCATCATAACGATCAGGAACTTATGGCAGCAGGGTCCTCCCATGTCGCCGCCAGGGGACGTCATCAGCACTAGAAGCCAGTTCAATGGTTACAGGTGGCTGAGTCCCTTGCTTGGATTGTTCCGCTTTGGTCAAAGTAGCCATACCTTTAATAAATTCCAGGATCTGGAGCCGCAGTCGAAACAAGCTGTACAGTCTATCTTTGAAGTCACTCAGGTATGAGATCCTCCTCATTGGACATGTCCTTGCAGGCAAAGGGTTTCCGTTGCTGGCAGTGGGGCTCTCTTTCGCACGCTTTTCAAGCTCCGCCCATGATGGCATGCCCCCTCGTTTCCCACTCTGTACCAGTAATGGCGACTGTCCTTTTTAAGCAAAAATGTTAAACACAGTCCAGTAAGGAGCACAGTACTCAGGATGGTAATAGTATCCGAAGATTGTATCGCTCCCCACAGGTGGAGCAGGCCACGGGAAGGATCATGAGGAGAGTAGTGATGGCGATGGCTTTTGGCGCTGAGGCGCGGGGCGGCGGCGCCGGTAATAAGAGACCGAGTCAGATGCTGCGGTTCCAGGTGCCTTTACTCACTCTTTGTGCTGCTCGCCCGGGTAGTACCAGTCACCCTCTGTGATGTGCCCCGTCGACCTCGGATAAGTTAGAAGAAGTCACCGGTGTTTCAAAGAAGAAAGTCCTTTGACAGAGTTGCCCTTCCAGCCGTGGGGAACTCGGCTGAGTGCTCCGCTCCAAGCCGCAGGCCCCGTGAAGAGAAGAAAGATGTGGTGTCGTGTCCCAGAACTGGTGTCCTGGGTAGACTGACTGAAGACTGTGAGTGTGCTCCTACTTCTACCTCAAGTGGAACCGGCCACCCAGTTGGCTGGCTTTAGTGACCGGGGAACTCCCATGACTCATGATGGCCACCCCCTTGTCTACCCTGAGCCATCCCCCCTGTGAGAAGGCTCCTAAGTTTTATGGAAGGTGTGAATGTGCAACACCAGTGAAAAACCCCTCCTTACCCGAGGTGAATATCGCACCTTAAATTAGGTTCAATACTCTGTAGCGACTAGAGTTGAGTGCGGTTCGTGGTTCGTGGTTCTCCAGTTCGCGGCTCGAGTGATTTTGGGGGCTGTTCTAGATCGAACTAGAACTCGAGCTTTTTTGCAAAAGCTCGATAGTTCTAGATACGTTCGAGAACGGTTCTAGCAGCAAAAAAAACAGCTAATTCCTAGCTGGCTTTCCGCTGTAATAGTGTAAGTCACTCTGTGACTCACACTATTATGACATTTCAGTGTGCGGGAACAGCGCATTCAGATCACTGCTGTATGGATAATGGCGATCGCCATTTTTTTTTTTTTCCTTGTCTTCCTTCCCTAAGCGCGCGCGTGTAGTGGGGAGGGCCAGCATGTCAGCCAATCCCAGACACACACACAGCTAACTGGACTTTTAGCCAGAGAAGCAACGGCATGTGTGATAGGATGTCCATGTCACATGTCCCTGCATTATAAAACCGGACATTTTCCTCCAGCACGCCATTATCTGCCTTCTGCGTCCTTGGTGTCAGACATCACTGGCGCAGCTCCTATCACCGATACTGCTGTATACGCTCCATACACAGCACTGGACAGCTTAGGGAGAGCACTTTCTATCAGTCCTTTTAAGGGCTCGTACCGGCAGGGTCAGAGCCATAGGTGACAGAGTTTAAAACAGAGTTTAACAGCTACACAAGATGACAGCGTCTGTGTAGCTAAGGTCAGGGATTTCCTCGCTGCATTTCCCCATTAGGAGGGATAGAAAAACAGGCTTCCTTTCCTCTACCCAGAGACCCACAACCCTGGCACTGTACCCTCCTGCCCTTTGCACACTCCAACTCATTGTTACTAAGCCATTATACTAGCAAACACTGAGTGAACCTAGTGGCATCCTAAACGTGGCTATTGGACTTCTGTATAGTCCCACTAGTGCAAAGATATTTGCAGCACGTCTGCCTGCATTGCACACACCAACTCATTGTTACTAAGCCATTATACTAGCAAACACTGCTGCCAGTTTAAGGGCCGTAGTTGCATTGTCAGGGATAATTATTCTTTATTATTCTGCTGTTAATAAAGCTAGACCACCGCTGCAATCTACACCACCTCTCAATTTTTACTACCACATTTTAAGTGCACAATCTTGTCGCAATCAACATGAGTGGCAAAATGACAGATGCTGGTGGAAAGGGGAAGAGGCGTGTTGGAAAAGGAAAAAAAGGGTTTGTCCGTGGGGAAGGTGGCAAAGCTCCATTAACATCTGCTGAAGATAGACCATCTACCAGCAAAAGTAAGATGTCTACTACTTACTGTGGACAATCCTATGTGCTCCCTTTTTTACGGACACGAACAACAGGAACAAAGGTAGATGATGGCCAAAAAAGGAAAATGCTTGAATGGATCTCAAGTGGTCCAACAAGTGCCCTCTCAGCCACCTCAACTACCGCATCCAAAAAACACCAGTCCTCTGAGTTGTCATCCCAATCAAACTTGCTTTCTCCCAGCTCTGAAGTCTCCATCAGCCCTGCACAGTATGGTGGAAGTGAGATGGCTGAGTCTGCAGAGCTGTTCAGTCACACTATAGCCTGGGAATCAGAGGTCTGCTCCCAAGCTACAGTGAGTACAGACCAGGAAATGGTCTGCAGTGATGCCCAGAACCTTTGTGACTCTGATTCAGGCCGTGAGGACCAAGTTTCTGAGCATAATGTTGACCCTTTGTCACAAACTGTAACACCTGTGGTTATAGACAATGAGGAACATACTGATGACGATGAGACGCAGATACCAGATTGGGATGACAACTTAAATATTCGGTCAGGGCAAGAAGAGGCTCGGTCTGAGGGTGAGGGGAGTGCAAACACAACAATTGATGAGGAAGTTCTAGATCCCACCTACTGTCAACCCACAGTCAGGCACTCGAGGAGGTCAACAGAGGCGGTGGAGGAGGATGCAACCGACGACGAAGTTACCTTGCGCCTTCCTGGACACAGTCGGAGCACTGGTAGCACGTCTACAACTGCATCATCAGCCACCACTCTGCCTCTGAGCACTAGTCGGGGGGGCTCAGCAGGTCGCATGCCCTCTAAGCCTTGCCTAGCCTGGTCCTTTTTTGACATAGCAAAAGATCGCCCAAATTATGTGATCTGTAAAATTTGTTGTGATTCTGTTAGTAGAGGTCAAAACCTCAGCAGTTTGACAACTTCTTCCATGAATCGTCACATGAATAAATATCATAGGTCCCAGTGGGAAGCTCACCGTGCTGCAATGCGGCCTAGCGGAGCGAACCATCCACGGCCTGCCCCTTCCAGTGCATCCACGCGCTCTTCATCTTCTAGGACTGTGGGGACAGCTGTCACACCTGGTTTTCCACGCACAACTTCCACCACTGTAACCGCAACAGGCAGTTTGCTTGGTAGGTCGTCAGTTGGTTTGGAAGGGGAAACAAGTGCGTGTGTACAGCTCTCTGAGACATCGATAGCACCAACGTTGGATGAAGGCAACATCATGTCTCCGACTGCACTTTCCTCACAAAGCTGCATTTTTCCAGGGACACCCTACTCAACACCATCTACAAACAGCAGCCAGATCTCTGTCCCTCAGATGTGGACAAATAAAAGGCCATTTCCTGTGACCCATGACAAAGCTAAGAGGTTGACTTTATCCCTCTGTAAGCTCTTGGCTACCGAAATGCTGCCTTTCCGCCTGGTGGACACACAGGATTTTAGAGACCTTATGTCTGTCGCTGTGCCCCAGTACCAGATGCCCAGTCGCCACTACTTCTCTAAGAAAGGTGTGCCCGCGCTACACCAGCATGTCGCACACAACATCACCGCTTCCTTGAGAAACTCTGTGTGTGAACGGGTGCATTTTACCACCAATACTTGGACCAGTAAGCATGGACAGGGATGTTACATGTCGCTGACTGGGCACTGGGTAACTATGGTGATAGATGGTGAAGGGTCTGCTGCACAAGTCTTGCCGTCTCCACGACTTGTGTGTCAATCCTCTGTCTGTCCAACTTCCGCCACTGCTTCTGCCTCCTCCACCTCATCTGTGTCCTCCACCTCCGCCCCAAGCCTGCCTGGTCATGCCACCAGCGTTCTCACTGCACAGAAGGAATCACGCACCCCTCATTACTATGCTGGCAGCAGAGCGCAACGTCATCAGGCGGTCTTTAGCTTGACATGTCTTGGGAATAAGAGTCACACAGCTGAGGAGTTGTGGTCAGCTCTGCGGTCCGAGTTTAATAAATGGTTGTCTCCACTCAACCTGCAGCCTGGTAAGGCCATGTGCGACAATGCTGCAAACCTGGGTGCGGCCCTTCGCCTGGGCAAGGTGACACACGTACCTTGTATGGCTCACGTGTTGAACCTTGTTGTCCAGCAATTTTTAACACACTATCCCGGCCTAGATGGCCTTCTGACCAGGGCACGAAAACTGTCTGCTCACTTCAAGCGCCGCAGCTGAGCGACTTGCATCGCTCCAGAAGTCTTTCGGCCTGCTGGTTCATCGCCTGAAATGCGATGTGCCGACACGCTGGAATTCGACTCTCCACATGTTACAGCGACTGTGGCAGCACTGCCGAGCCCTGGTGCAATACGTCATGACGTATAGCCAGGGCCAACGAGATGCAGAGGTGGGGCAGATCACCCTGATGGAGTGGTCTCAGATCAAGGACCTATGCACCCTTCTGCACAGTTTCGACATGGCGACGAATATGTTTAGCGTTGACAATGCCATTATCAGCATGACAATTCCAGTCATTTACATGCTGGAGCACACGCTAAACACTATTCGGAGTCAGGGGGTGGGACAACAGGAAGGGGAGGAACTACAGGAGGATTCATATGCGCAAGACATAATAACATCTCCAAGGTCCAGATGTTCATCATCAACAACGCGGCAGGCATGGGACCATGGGGGACAGGGATCAACAAGGGCGCATGGTAGCAGGCAAAATGTTGAGGAAGGTGCAGGAGAACATGAAGAAATGGAGGACGAACTGTCCATGGACATGGAAGACTCAGCGGATGAGGGAGACCTTGGTCAAATTTCAGTTGAAAGAGGTTGGGGGGAGATGTCAGAGGAAGAAAGAATGGGTAGCACCTCTATGCCACAAACACAGCGTGGACTTGGTCCGCATGGCTGCGCAAGACACATGAGTGCTTTCTTGCTGCACTACCTCCAACGTGACTCTCGTAGTGTCAAAATTAGAAGTGATGATGACTACTGGCTTGCCACACTATTAGATCCCCGGTACAAGTCCAAATTTTGTGACATAATTCCAGCCATAGAAAGGGACGCACGTATGCAGGAGTATCAGCAGAAGCTGTTACTCGATCTTAGCTCGGCTTTTCCACCAAACAACCGTGCAGGTGCAGGGAGTGAATCTCCCAGTTGTAACTTGACAAACATGGGACGGTCTCGTCATCTTCAACAGTCTACCCGTACCAATAGGACTGTATCTGGTGCTGGTAACAGCAATTTTATGGAATCTTTTCATAATTTTTTTAGACCCTCCTTTGCAAGGCCAACAGAGACAAGAAGTCTAACACATAGTCAACGGCTGGAGAGGATGATACAGGAGTATCTCCAAATAAACATCGATGCCATGACTTTGCAAATTGAGCCTTGCTCATTTTGGGCTTCAAATCTTGAAAAATGGCCAGAGCTCTCCACTTACGCCTTGGAGATTTTGTCGTGTCCAGCTGCCAGTCTCTGAACGTGTCTTCAGTGCTGCTGGGTGTGTGCTGACAGATAAGCGCACGAGTCTGTCCAGTGACAATGTGGACAGACTAACATTCATCAAAATGAACAAGTCATGGATCCACCAGGAATTTACTACCCCTGTGTCATCCTGGGGAGAGTAAATGCTTGTGGATTTGGAATGTGCTTGATGCAAATCAAAACATCCTGTTTGCAACTAGGGCACAAGTGCTGCCACTGATGGGGAGTCTGTGTGGCCCAATTTTTGGAAAAAAGGGAGACTCCGCTTGGAGTAACCCTTACTTACATTGTTTTTAAAAATGATCCAAGATGAACAGAGCTGGGATCAGGAAAGACTTTGCTACCTACCCCGGTGTCATCCTGGGGACGGTTAAGAATGGCGTATTTTTGAATGTGCTTGATGCAAATCTAGCTGTGAAGTGTACAACTAGGGCACAAGTGCTGCCACTGAATGGGTGGGTGTGTGTGGGGCCCAATTTTTGGAAAAAAGGGAGACTCCACTTGGAGTAACCTTGTGGTGTTTTACATGATTTTAGAAGGGCGTGCCATGCCTATATCTGTGTCTCGTCCTCTTTTTCCTCGTTACGCTCTTTTGTTTTCGCATGAGAATTTGTTCTTGTCACTTTCCCATGTGTTTGTGTTGTGTTGTGAGTTGTTCGTCACCTTTTGGACACCTTTGAGGGTGTTTTCTAGGTGTTTTTAAGTGTTTGTGAATGCCTGCCATTGTTTCCTATGCGGTTCCAGTTCGGTTCGTCGAACGTTCGACGAACCGAACTCGAACGGGAGCTCCGTTCGCCGAACCGACCTCGAGCCGAACCGCGACCGGTTCGCTCATCTCTAGTAGCGACTAAAGCCTCAGGGGCGCCACATTTGCAGCGGTCTGCGGTGAAGGAGAGAACATGTAAGATCCTGTGCTGTGAGGTGCAATGAAAGTCTGCCCACACCCCAGTTTCTCAGGGAGACTGAGTCCAGCTTCGGTAATACCGGGTTAACTTAAAATCCGGAAGTTGACGTAACATCACTGGACATCAGAGGATTGTAGTAGGAAGATTATCGTGATGCCACCTGTTGTACACAGCCGGAGATTAGCTGTCGCTGTCCTCCTGGGCGGATGGTAATAGCAGCCGAAGATGGTATTGCTCCCCACATTTGGAGAGGGCCCCAGGAAGGATCAGGAAGGGAGTAGTGATGGCGATCACTTTTGGCACTGAGGCGTGGGGCGGCGGCGCCAGTAATAAGAGTCTGTGTCAGATGCTGTGGTTCCAGGTGCCTTTACTCACTCTTTGTGCTGCTCGCCCGGGTAGTACCAGTCACCTGCTCTGATGTGCCCCGTCGACCTCGGATAAGTTAGAAGCAGTCACTGGTGTTTGAAAGAAGAAAGTCCTTTGACAGAGTTGCCCTTCCAGCCGTGGGGAACTTGGCTGAGTGCTCTGCTCCAAGCCACAGGCCCCGTGAAGAGAAGAAAGATGTGGTGTCGTGTCTCAGAACTGGTGTCCTGGGTAGACTGACTGAAGATTGTGTGAGTGTGCTCCTAATTCTACCCCAAGTAGAACTGGCCCCCCAGGTGGCTGGCTTCATTGACTGGGGAAGTCCCATGACTCATGATGGCCACCTCCCTGCCTACCCTGAGCCATCCCCCCCTGTGAGAAGGCTCCTAAGCTTTACGGAAGGTGTGAATGTGGAACACCGGTGATTATCCCTTAAATAACGTGCGATACTCTGTGGTGACTGGAGCCTCAGGGGCACCACATTCCCCCACAGCAAATGGAAGCACTCTTGGGCTGCAACTAAACAAAATTAGTACACAGCAATTTTTAATATACAATATAACAAATAACATTCTTCCCTTTATGGGAGGCACCATCAATGAACACTTTCAAACATTTTCAACAGTTACCCGTCAGCAATATCATAATGCAATCAATGTCAACATTTGCATATGGAAAGGAAAAACAGTTATTCTTGCTTGCCTGCTGGTGTTGCCAGAGGGCTGGTCCCAGCCCCCTGGCTCTGGGCATTCAATGCACACCCAAGAGCAAGGTGTCCAATTTTGTCGCAGCGCCGGCAGATTGGCTGCCCATCAGCATCATAACGATCAGGAACTTATGGCAGCAGGGTCCTCCCATGTCGCCGCCAGGGGACGTCATCAGCACTAGAAGCCAGTTCAATGGTTACAGGTGGCTGAGTCCCTTGCTTGGATTGTTCCGCTTTGGTCAAAGTAGCCATACCTTTAATAAATTCCAGGATCTGGAGCCGCAGTCGAAACAAGCTGTACAGTCTATCTTTGAAGTCACTCAGGTATGAGATCCTCCTCATTGGACATGTCCTTGCAGGCAAAGGGTTTCCGTTGCTGGCAGTGGGGCTCTCTTTCGCACGCTTTTCAAGCTCCGCCCATGATGGCATGCCCCCTCGTTTCCCACTCTGTACCAGTAATGGCGACTGTCCTTTTTAAGCAAAAATGTTAAACACAGTCCAGTAAGGAGCACAGTACCCAGGATGGTAATAGTATCCGAAGATTGTATCGCTCCCCACAGGTGGAGCAGGCCACGGGAAGGATCATGAGGAGAGTAGTGATGGCGATGGCTTTTGGCGCTGAGGCGCGGGGCGGCGGCGCCGGTAATAAGAGACCGAGTCAGATGCTGCGGTTCCAGGTGCCTTTACTCACTCTTTGTGCTGCTCGCCCGGGTAGTACCAGTCACCCTCTGTGATGTGCCCCGTCGACCTCGGATAAGTTAGAAGAAGTCACCGGTGTTTCAAAGAAGAAAGTCCTTTGACAGAGTTGCCCTTCCAGCCATGGGGAACTCGGCTGAGCGCTCCGCTCCAAGCCGCAGGCCCCGTGAAGAGAAGAAAGATGTGGTGTCGTGTCCCAGAACTGGTGTCCTGGGTAGACTGACTGAAGACTGTGAGTGTGCTCCTACTTCTACCTCAAGTGGAACCGGCCACCCAGTTGGCTGGCTTTAGTGACCGGGGAACTCCCATGACTCATGATGGCCACCCCCTTGTCTACCCTGAGCCATCCCCCCTGTGAGAAGGCTCCTAAGTTTTATGGAAGGTGTGAATGTGCAACACCAGTGAAAAACCCCTCCTTACCCGAGGTGAATATCGCACCTTAAATTAGGTTCAATACTCTGTAGCGACTAGAGTTGAGTGCGGTTCGTGGTTCGTGGTTCTCCAGTTCGCGGCTCGAGTGATTTTGGGGGCTGTTCTAGATCGAACTAGAACTCGAGCTTTTTTGCAAAAGCTCGATAGTTCTAGATACGTTCGAGAACGGTTCTAGCAGCAAAAAAACCAGCTAATTCCTAGCTGGCTTTCCGCTGTAATAGTGTAAGTCACTCTGTGACTCACACTATTATGACATTTCAGTGTGCGGGAACAGCGCATTCAGATCACTGCTGTATGGATAATGGCGATCGCCATTTTTTTTTTTTTCCTTGTCTTCCTTCCCTAAGCGCGCGCGTGTAGTGGGGAGGGCCAGCATGTCAGCCAATCCCAGACACACACACAGCTAACTGGACTTTTAGCCAGAGAAGCAACGGCATGTGTGATAGGATGTCCATGTCACATGTCCCTGCATTATAAAACCGGACATTTTCCTCCAGCACGCCATTATCTGCCTTCTGCGTCCTTGGTGTCAGACATCACTGGCGCAGCTCCTATCACCGATACTGCTGTATACGCTCCATACACAGCACTGGACAGCTTAGGGAGAGCACTTTCTATCAGTCCTTTTAAGGGCTCGTGGAAAGGGGAAGAGGCGTGTTGGAAAAGGAAAAAAAGGGTTTGTCCGTGGGGAAGGTGGCAAAGCTCCATTAACATCTGCTGAAGATAGACCATCTACCAGCAAAAGTAAGATGTCTACTACTTACCGTGGACAATCCTATGTGCTCCCTTTTTTACGGACACGAACAACAGGAACAAAGGTAGATGATGGCCAAAAAAGGAAAATGCTTGAATGGATCTCAAGTGGTCCAACAAGTGCCCTCTCAGCCACCTCAACTACCGCATCCAAAAAACACCAGTCCTCTGAGTTGTCATCCCAATCAAACTTGCTTTCTCCCAGCTCTGAAGTCTCCATCAGCCCTGCACAGTATGGTGGAAGTGAGATGGCTGAGTCTGCAGAGCTGTTCAGTCACACTATAGCCTGGGAATCAGAGGTCTGCTCCCAAGCTACAGTGAGTACAGACCAGGAAATGGTCTGCAGTGATGCCCAGAACCTTTGTGACTCTGATTCAGGCCGTGAGGACCAAGTTTCTGAGCATAATGTTGACCCTTTGTCACAAACTGTAACACCTGTGGTTATAGACAATGAGGAACATACTGATGACGATGAGACGCAGATACCAGATTGGGATGACAACTTAAATATTCGGTCAGGGCAAGAAGAGGCTCGGTCTGAGGGTGAGGGGAGTGCAAACACAACAATTGATGAGGAAGTTCTAGATCCCACCTACTGTCAACCCACAGTCAGGCACTCGAGGAGGTCAACAGAGGCGGTGGAGGAGGATGCAACCGACGACGAAGTTACCTTGCGCCTTCCTGGACACAGTCGGAGCACTGGTAGCACGTCTACAACTGCATCATCAGCCACCACTCTGCCTCTGAGCACTAGTCGGGGGGGCTCAGCAGGTCGCATGCCCTCTAAGCCTTGCCTAGCCTGGTCCTTTTTTGACATAGCAAAAGATCGCCCAAATTATGTGATCTGTAAAATTTGTTGTGATTCTGTTAGTAGAGGTCAAAACCTCAGCAGTTTGACAACTTCTTCCATGAATCGTCACATGAATAAATATCATAGGTCCCAGTGGGAAGCTCACCGTGCTGCAATGCGGCCTAGCGGAGCGAACCATCCACGGCCTGCCCCTTCCAGTGCATCCACGCGCTCTTCATCTTCTAGGACTGTGGGGACAGCTGTCACACCTGGTTTTCCACGCACAACTTCCACCACTGTAACCGCAACAGGCAGTTTGCTTGGTAGGTCGTCAGTTGGTTTGGAAGGGGAAACAAGTGCGTGTGTACAGCTCTCTGAGACATCGATAGCACCAACGTTGGATGAAGGCAACATCATGTCTCCGACTGCACTTTCCTCACAAAGCTGCATTTTTCCAGGGACACCCTACTCAACACCATCTACAAACAGCAGCCAGATCTCTGTCCCTCAGATGTGGACAAATAAAAGGCCATTTCCTGTGACCCATGACAAAGCTAAGAGGTTGACTTTATCCCTCTGTAAGCTCTTGGCTACCGAAATGCTGCCTTTCCGCCTGGTGGACACACAGGATTTTAGAGACCTTATGTCTGTCGCTGTGCCCCAGTACCAGATGCCCAGTCGCCACTACTTCTCTAAGAAAGGTGTGCCCGCGCTACACCAGCATGTCGCACACAACATCACCGCTTCCTTGAGAAACTCTGTGTGTGAACGGGTGCATTTTACCACCAATACTTGGACCAGTAAGCATGGACAGGGATGTTACATGTCGCTGACTGGGCACTGGGTAACTATGGTGATAGATGGTGAAGGGTCTGCTGCACAAGTCTTGCCGTCTCCACGACTTGTGTGTCAATCCTCTGTCTGTCCAACTTCCGCCACTGCTTCTGCCTCCTCCACCTCATCTGTGTCCTCCACCTCCGCCCCAAGCCTGCCTGGTCATGCCACCAGCGTTCTCACTGCACAGAAGGAATCACGCACCCCTCATTACTATGCTGGCAGCAGAGCGCAACGTCATCAGGCGGTCTTTAGCTTGACATGTCTTGGGAATAAGAGTCACACAGCTGAGGAGTTGTGGTCAGCTCTGCGGTCCGAGTTTAATAAATGGTTGTCTCCACTCAACCTGCAGCCTGGTAAGGCCATGTGCGACAATGCTGCAAACCTGGGTGCGGCCCTTCGCCTGGGCAAGGTGACACACGTACCTTGTATGGCTCACGTGTTGAACCTTGTTGTCCAGCAATTTTTAACACACTATCCCGGCCTAGATGGCCTTCTGACCAGGGCACGAAAACTGTCTGCTCACTTCAAGCGCCGCAGCTGAGCGACTTGCATCGCTCCAGAAGTCTTTCGGCCTGCTGGTTCATCGCCTGAAATGCGATGTGCCGACACGCTGGAATTCGACTCTCCACATGTTACAGCGACTGTGGCAGCACCGCCGAGCCCTGGTGCAATACGTCATGATGTATAGCCAGGGCCAACGAGATGCAGAGGTGGGGCAGATCACCCTGATGGAGTGGTCTCAGATCAAGGACCTATGCACCCTTCTGCACAGTTTCGACATGGCGACGAATATGTTTAGCGTTGACAATGCCATTATCAGCATGACAATTCCAGTCATTTACATGCTGGAGCACACGCTAAACACTATTCGGAGTCAGGGGGTGGGACAACAGGAAGGGGAGGAACTACAGGAGGATTCATATGCGCAAGACATAATAACATCTCCAAGGTCCAGATGTTCATCATCAACAACGCGGCAGGCATGGGACCATGGGGGACAGGGATCAACAAGGGCGCATGGTAGCAGGCAAAATGTTGAGGAAGGTGCAGGAGAACATGAAGAAATGGAGGACGAACTGTCCATGGACATGGAAGACTCAGCGGATGAGGGAGACCTTGGTCAAATTTCAGTTGAAAGAGGTTGGGGGGAGATGTCAGAGGAAGAAAGAATGGGTAGCACCTCTATGCCACAAACACAGCGTGGACTTGGTCCGCATGGCTGCGCAAGACACATGAGTGCTTTCTTGCTGCACTACCTCCAACGTGACTCTCGTAGTGTCAAAATTAGAAGTGATGATGACTACTGGCTTGCCACACTATTAGATCCCCGGTACAAGTCCAAATTTTGTGACATAATTCCAGCCATAGAAAGGGACGCACGTATGCAGGAGTATCAGCAGAAGCTGTTACTCGATCTTAGCTCGGCTTTTCCACCAAACAACCGTGCAGGTGCAGGGAGTGAATCTCCCAGTTGTAACTTGACAAACATGGGACGGTCTCGTCATCTTCAACAGTCTACCCGTACCAATAGGACTGTATCTGGTGCTGGTAACAGCAATTTTATGGAATCTTTTCATAATTTTTTTAGACCCTCCTTTGCAAGGCCAACAGAGACAAGAAGTCTAACACATAGTCAACGGCTGGAGAGGATGATACAGGAGTATCTCCAAATGAACATCGATGCCATGACTTTGCAAATTGAGCCTTGCTCATTTTGGGCTTCAAATCTTGAAAAATGGCCAGAGCTCTCCACTTACGCCTTGGAGATTTTGTCGTGTCCAGCTGCCAGCGTTGTCTCTGAACGTGTCTTCAGTGCTGCTGGGTGTGTGCTGACAGATAAGCGCACGAGTCTGTCCAGTGACAATGTGGACAGACTAACATTCATCAAAATGAACAAGTCATGGATCCACCAGGAATTTACTACCCCTGTGTCATCCTGGGGAGAGTAAATGCTTGTGGATTTGGAATGTGCTTGATGCAAATCAAAACATCCTGTTTGCAACTAGGGCACAAGTGCTGCCACTGATGGGGTGTCTGTGTGGCCCAATTTTTGGAAAAAAGGGAGACTCCGCTTGGAGTAACCCTTACTTACATTGTTTTTAAAAATGATCCAAGATGAACAGAGCTGGGATCAGGAAAGACTTTGCTACCTACCCCGGTGTCATCCTGGGGACGGTTAAGAATGGCGTATTTTTGAATGTGCTTGATGCAAATCTAGCTGTGAAGTGTACAACTAGGGCACAAGTGCTGCCACTGAATGGGTGGGTGTGTGTGGGGCCCAATTTTTGGAAAAAAGGGAGACTCCACTTGGAGTAACCTTGTGGTGTTTTACATGATTTTAGAAGGGCGTGCCATGCCTATATCTGTGTCTCGTCCTCTTTTTCCTCGTTACGCTCTTTTGTTTTCGCATGAGAATTTGTTCTTGTCACTTTCCCATGTGTTTGTGTTGTGTTGTGAGTTGTTCGTCACCTTTTGGACACCTTTGAGGGTGTTTTCTAGGTGTTTTTAAGTGTTTGTGAATGCCTGCCATTGTTTCCTATGCGGTTCCAGTTCGGTTCGTCGAACATTCGACGAACCGAACTCGAACGGGAGCTCCGTTCGCCGAACCGACCTCGAGCCGAACCGCGACCGGTTCGCTCATCTCTAGTAGCGACTAAAGCCTCAGGGGCGCCACATTTGCAGCGGTCTGCGGTGAAGGAGAGAACATGTAAGATCCTGTGCTGTGAGGTGCAATGAAAGTCTGCCCACACCCCAGTTTCTCAGGGAGACTGAGTCCAGCTTCGGTAATACCGGGTTAACTTAAAATCCGGAAGTTGACGTAACATCACTGGACATCAGAGGTCACTGATGGGGGATGAGCGGACAGCAATAGCACCGTTCAAAAGGCAAAATGGACAATATAAGGCATTTAGAAAAGGCTGTACATCAATGTGGCCACTTTGTAGTTGACCACTTCTTTAATTTCATTAGGATCTGATAACAAGTAACATCTGCGTATAACAACTTTGAGCATAAATTTTTGGATTCTATCCTCGATCATTCTAGTTTCCAATCTGTCTTTTGGAAAACGACTGGTCAGTCAGTATACCCTAAAGGCGAACTCAAGTAATAAATGATAGATCCATCTCCAATACAAAATTATTATAAAACATACAAAATGTATTAGACGCTAATACATTTTTGATGTTTTAAGATTTTTATCTATTGGGAGTTGACTCAATCTATCATCTATCACTTGAGTCTGTTTGCTACCTGCTTTCTCATCTAACTATGACAATCAACTACTATTTTTTATAGAAACGGTCAGCTGATTTTTTTCTCTTTTCTTTTTTCTTGCATGCCCTAAAGGCCCCCAATACTCATTAAAGTCATATAAACAGTTGATTTCAGCAAATATGTGCATGAGGGAATTCTGACTGATGATGGGGGGGGGGGGCATTAGAATCGGGCGGTTGGAATACAGACACCTGATACGTTTGTTCAGCGGGGAGATAGGTTGATGCCAGATGATTTTGGCAGCGGCTCTCTCATAGAGAGCACAGGAATGCTTAGCAGAGAGTTGCTGTTTATGGGACAGCCAGGAGAGAGAGCTGAGAGCTGTATGATTGTACTGCCAACAGTTTAATGGATGTTCAGCTTTGCATGATTGGAGCAAATGTTTTCGTATTTTCCAGTCCATCAGACAGAATAAGAGAAGGAGAACTGCCTTTTAATTGATGGCATCCGTTGCTCTTCTTTTGATTAGTCAGCCTGGCCACTGGCGGATACGAACAGACGAGGGCTTTTGTGCAGGAACAATATATGGGCCCTTTGCAGCCCAACACCTCTTCATCATGCACAATTTCACTTGCTTTGGAGGTGGAAATGGGCCCCCTCGCCTCTTGGGCCCCTGTGCAGCTGCACAGGTAGCTGGCCTGGCCACTGACGGACTAAGACAGACGAGGGCTTTTGTGCAGGAACAATATATGGGCCCTTTGCAGCCCAACACCTCTTCATCATGCACAATTTCACTTGCTTTGGAGGTGGAAATGGGCCCCCTCGCCTCTTGGGCCCCTGTGCAGCTGCACAGGTAGCTGGCCTGGCCACTGACGGACTAAGACAGACGAGGGCTTCTGTGCAGGAACAATATGTGGGCCCTTTGAAGCCAAACAACTTATCATAATGCACAATACCACCTGCTTTTGAGGTGGAAATGGGCCCCCTCACTTCTTGTGCCCCTGTGCAGCTGCACAGGTAGTCAGCCTGGCCACTGATTAGTCGGCCTGGCCACTGACGGATGCAGACAGATGAGGGCTTCTGTGCAGGAACAATATATGGGACCTTTGAAGCCAAACAACTCATCATAATGCACAATCTCACCTGCTTTGTCGGTGGAAATGGCCCCTTAACTTCTTGGTCCCTGTGTGGCTGCACAGGTCTTGGCACTAATAATATGTCTTCCCCTGGGCATGGCGCAATGTCGTCATTGCAGCATGATGCATTTGTCATGTTGCGCCAAGTTGTCTAATCAAAGAAGAGACTCGTACACCTTTAGGCAGGAGCGCTGATTCACCGGTCGTCCTTCCATTGAACACTTGGCCATCACGATATCACAATTAGGCAGTTGTTAAAAATCGCTTCTAAAACCTTTAAATCTGTGCCAAATTAAATAATTTTCCATTTCTAAATACAGATTACTCTGAAAAAGGTGAGATTATTGGATAATAGCCATGTGCACTGTGAATAAAAATCTGCAAATAGCTTTTTAATGGTGTTATTGTCCATGATTAGAATTAAGCAGTTAGCACACAACGGTACGTACCCTCTTACGAGTCTCTTCTGTATGATTGCAGCTTTAATTATCCTTAAAAAGTATTATAGATATCCCCGTATCTCCTTTTCTATTTTTTTTTTGTTAACGTCGTTCCTACTGTGAGCCTCTCGACTCTTGTTTCCATGGTAACGGGTGTTTTAGAAGCCAAAAGCTCTCGATATCTCTCGAAAGTGTTCCTCCAAGCGCACACCACTCGAAGGAGAATATTACAACTTGTCACTGTAGTAATCTATAGAGCGATGGTCCAATGTAAATTCTATGCAACAGGAACACTAATGGCTTCAAGAGCTTCACAATCAGTAAATATTATTCATACTTGGCACTTCCGACACCGTCAGACTGCAGAACTTCAGCGGTCTCGATCCTGTGTGCGCCGATTGTTTATTTGCACAGACAAAATTATGATTTATCATGCACTTCCCCCCCCCTATTTAAGGAATATTCACTTCCTTCTCATTCCCCGGAGACAATATGCATAGGATATACAGGCAGAAATGGCCCTTTGAAATGTTTGCTCAAAGATGAAAGCTGACAAAGGAGAAAGCTAGTGACAACTGGTCTGGTACTCATTTTAAGTTGAATTACAAAATATACATGGGATCATTACAACATTCGTAAAATAGAAAAAAAAATATTACAAGGGGCTGCTGATAAGTCTTTGGCTTTACCCAGAAAGAAACGAGATGGTATGATGAAACTTTACATTTATTCCACATACTCTCCACTAATGTCAACACACTTCTTACATCAGTATTCCAAGTTCTGTAAGCCTGGCAAAAAGAAGGATTTCAGTTGTGCCTCAAATCAGGCATCCATAGCAGCCATGGCATCAGAAATGGTGTGAAATTTGGTACCCTTGAGGTGTTTCTTCAGGTTTGGAAACAGATGATAGTCAGAGGGAGCTAGATCTGGTGAATAAGGTAGCTGGTCACCAGCTGGTAGCCCAGCTCTGCCAGTTTTGCAGACAGTGGTCGCTTGTGCTATCTGAGAAGAGACGTCTTGCAGAAACAAGATTCCTTTGGAAAGTTTGCCGTGCCTTTTTGCCTTCAGAGCTGCCTTCAATTGGTCCAAAGGTTCAATATAATACCTTGCATTGATGGTGGAACCCTTTTGAAGGTAGTCCAATAGCAGCATGCCCTCCTTATCCCAGAACAGAGACTCCATCACCGTAGTGGCTCATTTTTGCACCCTGAACTTCTTTGGACGAGGAGAACCACTGTGCCTCCACTCTTTTGACTACTCCTTGTTTTCAGGGTCATACAAATAAATCCAAGTCTCATCCATAGTGACCAGTCGATTCAGGAAGTTCTTATCAGTCCGTAAATGTTAATAAATGGACCGGGAAGTTTTCACTTGCATGCTTCTCTGATCTGTTGTCAAACATTTGGGAACCTACTTTGCAGATAGCTTCCTCATGTCCAAATGTTCATGGATAATGACACAAACACATTCACAGGAAATCCCCATGATGTCTGCTATTGCTTTAGCTGAAATTTGTGGATTCTCCAGTATGAGGGTGTGCACAGCATCAACGATCTCTGGAACAGCAACCACTTTTGGTCGTCCAAGATGTTCCTCATCATTGGTGCTGAAGTGGCCCGTTTTAAATTTGGCAACCCAGTTCTTAACTGTGGAATATGAAGGGCATTGATCTCCCAATGTCTGCGACATATCACCATGAATATCCTTTGCGGACTTTCCATGCAGAAACAAGAATTGTATCACTCTTCTGCTCTCAGTTGCTGCGAACATCGCATGTTGTTTTCCCGCATGTGTTGAACACTGTTGATATAAGCAACAAACACAAAATATTGAAAACATACAGTTAGGTCCAGAAATATTTGGACAGTGACACAATTTTCGCGTGTTGGGCTCTGCATGCCACCACATTGGATTTGAAATGAAACCTCTACAACAGAATTCAAGTGCAGATTGTAACGTTTAATTTGAAGGTTTGAACAAAAATATCTGATAGAAATTGTAGGAATTGTACACATTTCTTTACAAACACTCCACATTTTAGGAGGTCAAAAGTAATTGGACAAATAAACCAAACCCAAACAAAATATTTTTATTTTCAATATTTTGTTGGGAATCCTTTGGAGGCAATCACTGCCTTAAGTCTGGAACCCATGGACATCACCAAACGCTGGGTTTCCTGCTTCTTAATGCTTTGCCAGGCCTTTACAGCCGCAGCCTTCAGGTCTTGCTTGTTTGTGGGTCTTTCCGTCTTAAGTCTGGATTTGAGCAAGTGAAATGCATGCTCAATTGGGTTAAGATCTGGTGATTGACTTGGCCATTGCAGAATGTTCCACTTTTTTGCACTCATGAACTCCTGGGTAGCTTTGGCTGTATGCTTGGGGTCATTGTCCATCTGTACTATGAAGCGCCGTCCGATCAACTTTGCGGCATTTGGCTGAATCTGGGCTGAAAGTATATCCCGGTACACTTCAGAATTCATCCGGCTACTCTTGTCTGCTGTTATGTCATCAATAAACACAAGTGACCCAGTGCCATTGAAAGCCATGCATGCCCATGCCATCACGTTGCCTCCACCATGTTTTACAGAGGATGTGGTGTGCCTTGGATCATGTGCCGTTCCCTTTCTTCTCCAAACTTTTTTCTTCCCATCATTCTGGTACAGGTTGATCTTTGTCTCATCTGTCCATAGACTACTTTTCCAGAACTGAGCTGGCTTCATGAGGTGTTTTTCAGCAAATTTAACTGTGGCCTGTCTATTTTTGGAATTGATGAATGGTTTGCATCTAGATGTGAACCCTTTGTATTTACTTTCATGGAGTCTTCTCTTTACTGTTGACTTAGAGACAGATACACCTACTTCACTGAGAGTGTTCTGGACTTCAGTTGATGTTGTGAACGGGTTCTTCTTCACCAAAGAAAGTATGCGGCGATCATCCACCACTGTTGTCATCCGTGGACGCCCAGGCCTTTTTGAGTTCCCAAGCTTACCAGTCAATTCCTTTTTTCTCAGAATGTACCCGACTGTTGATTTTGCTACTCCAAGCATGTCTGCTATCTCTCTGATGGATTTTTTTCTTTTTTTTTCAGCCTCAGGATGTTCTGCTTCACCTCAATTGAGAGTTCCTTAGACCGCATGTTGTCTGGTCACAGCAACAGCTTCCAAATGCAAAACCACACACCTGTAATCAACCCCAGACCTTTTAACTACTTCATTGATTACAGGTTAACGAGGGAGACGCCTTCAGAGTTAATTGCAGCCCTTAGAGTCCCTTGTCCAATTACTTTTGGTCCCTTGAAAAAGAGGAGGCTATGCATTACAGAGCTATGATTCCTAAACCCTTTCTCCGATTTGGATGTGAAAACTCTCATATTGCAGCTGGGAGTGTGCACTTTCAGCCCATATTATATATATAATTGTATTTCTGAACATGTTTTTGTAAACAGCTAAAATAACAAAACTTGTGTCACTGTCCAAATATTTCTGGACCTAACTGTATATTAGACACATAAGGCTTTCATGTGATGTAACATTCGTTACCATAGAAACAAAAAAGATCACAAAGCCAAAGACTTATTAGCAGCCCCTCGTATATTGAAATACACATTTGCCCCTGGAAAAATAGAGGCAAGAGAGTAATACTAAATGAGGTCCATGGAGAGAGGTAGCATACCTTGGTTGGCCCCATACACCATTTAATGAGTGGTTTGCTTTGGACATTTGCTATGTGATAATAATCTCATGTCAAAATGTTCTGTGGCCCCTAATGATCACTGGTAGGAAGTGTTTAAGTTCCTTGCAGCTCTACCATAGTGGAAATTAGGTATTACACAGATGCCATGTATGTCGATGGGTTCAATCAATAGGGTGTCTGTGTAATACTGAATAGGACAGGTCCTCTAGAGAGAAAGAGGCTCTTTGTAGCCACTCTCATCTTTGGCCAAGCGATGAGGATCATGAATAGAGGACCCTCTCTGTTCTCTAATTGGTTATATAATATAAGTTTTATCAACGCTTTCGGGAGACATGTTTGTGGGTAGACAACCGCCTGAAGATTGCCTATCAACTCTGTGCTAATACAAATTCTTCGCTATGTTTGAATGTCTCCTTAATGAGCAATTACATGGGAAATTCTGATTCCTTCTGAGGAAGGATAGATATAAACAAACAAAAGGGACATGTTGAGTGAGGCAGTTCTGATGTGTTGGATGTGTGGGCTCTGAGCACCTTTGAGTTTTTGGGTATTCTGATGTTAGACTAGTCTCATTGTTTTAGTTTTGTAAACTACTGGACAATATGATAGGAGTGATTCTATTATCCTCTGTATATATTAAGAGAATATCCAGTTTATTGGAAAAGACGATGTTGCTTGTGATCATTACGATATTGTTAAGAAGTATGATGACCATGGAAAAGAATGAGCAGACCGGACCAAAAAGCATTGAATACAGCTTCCTCCATGTTTACTAAAATGTTGTGCTTCTGGGCCCACACCATTGTCTGCACCCTGCCAACTTGCTATTTGTCCCAGCTTGCACCTCAGTCTTAGTGAGGCCTGATATTCTCAGACACGGAATCTTCAGTGGTCACTAATGCCCTTTCTCACACAGGCCCCTCACAATTTTTGGGTACTCCAAGGCAGCCCTGGGAAATGGCCGACCAAACCACTTGGTTTCAGGACAGATTAGCCTGACTACTGTCTCCTACCACACTGCGGCCTTACTTTTCTGGCTTATCTTTATATCGGGCACTGCATATTTCCCTGCTCTGGACCTTTGGCTCCACGGAGTTGCCACAGGCCTGTAATATCACTATCTCTCTTGCAGATGACTATGTTCTCCCTGCTTTGGCTATTATAGCTGTTTCACACACTTGCACTTTCTGCATCTGATCTGTTCACCTGAACTGTTGCTGCTGTAGCTACTTACCTTGGGCAGATATTTGGCCTGTTTCACCAGGTGCTAGACTACCTCTAAGGGTACCGTTCCACTTGCGTTTTCCATGGATGAGTTCAATCCGATAAAACATTGGATTGCTCTCACTGTACTGCAAAACTATGGGGCAGTGTCCATCTGCGATTGATTTCTCATGCCATAGCGGCATGTGGAATGAATCGCAGCAAGCTATGTTTGGCAGCGAGTCTCGGCTCACGCACCCCATACAAGTCTATGGGTGCGTGTGAAACATCGCACTGCACTTACATGTAATCCGACCACAGTGCGATATATGAAGAGACAGGCAGCGGAGGAGATGGGGAGAAAGTGCTCCCTCCCTTTTCTCCGCAGCTGTGATCCGATCGCAAGATCACAGTCACATGACCCTCAGCTGATGCTCGCAGGAGAGAGTCATTAGCATGTCGCTTCTGATACTTTTGCATCAGAAGTTATACGCTAGTGGAACCATACCCTAAGGTGGACACTCTGGTTTCCTATGACCAGGGCAGTCACCGTTACAGTCTCCCCCCTTTAACCTGGTGCAAAACACAGTTCCAGATATTTCCCCTGCTCCTCTGCTAGCCACTATTTAGTAACATGGCTTGAGCTCTCCCCACAGGACCTCTGCAAGTGACACAAGAAGTGAGGGAAAGCAGAACCGAAAATAATCTGTCTGTCACTTATGTTCTCTGGCTGTCACTTATATTCTCTGCCCAGTCCACGGTTGCCAACTGGAGTTTTTATTTTTTTCTGGACATCTTATAAAAATATCATGGACAGACAATATTTTTTATTAACACATTGGAAAACCCAAATAATCATTATGATTATAAGTGATCCATGTCTACAGCCCATAATTCTGATATGAGATATCGGCTGCATTCACTGCAAACTGTAAAATGATGATAATTACAATCAGAATAATCTCTATAAATTTCTAAAGCTTCACATAAAATCATGGACACCTTAATTGTTTTTAAGGACAGGACAAAAAAGTGCCTTATTTTTACATTCTGAAATTTCTGGACGGTTGGCGACCCAGTCCAAGCTTTGGGGCAGCACAGTGGCTCAGTGGTTAGCACTGCAGTCTTGCAGCGCTGGGGTCCTGGGTTCAAAACCCACCAAGGACAACATCTGCAAGGAGTTTGTATGTTCTCCCCATGTTTTCGTGGATTTCCTCCTAGTACTCTGATTTCCTCCCATACTCCAAAGACATACTGATAGGGAATTTAGATTGTAAGTCCCAATGGGCACAGTGTTGCTGATGTATGTAAAGCACTGCAGAATATGTTACTCATCAAATACTCAGTGTGCATGGGGTGTCATAGATACTGAGGTAAAAAACCTCACCAAATACACAAAGTGCGCACGTGGCCTTACAGATACTGAAGTAAAAACCTCACCAAATACTCAGTCTTGCTGATGTATGAATATATATATGCTGTTGTCGCGGGCGGAGGAGGGAAGTTGACTCGCCCACCCCAGGGCTATGAGACACCCGATGCCGGGCCGGACTAGTCCGGGGGTCGTCAGTGGTGGCGGGGCCCGACTCCGTGGCCCTGGTGGGTGTCAGTTAAATATGGCTGGTGACTTGGGGTTTGTGTTCGTGACGCCACCTGTGGTATGCGGCTATTAAGCCGCCGCTGCTGTGTAAGGCGTCCGGGGTGATGATATGGCAGCAATGGTGGTACTGCTCCCCACAGGTGGAGCGGTGCCCCGGGGACACTGTTGGTGCTCGTGAGAGTCTATGGTGTTGTGTGGATAACACGGTGCAGGGCCGACAGGCAATGAAAGAAACAGGCACAAACAACAGTCTCTTTACCTTCTCCTCTTTTACTTCAGAAACGGTTAGTCCTGGGAGACCGTTACAGGTGGTAGAGGGCTCCGGCCGGCCTGAAAGTAACGGAGATGTCGTTTTGGCCAGCTGAGTATGAGGCCTACTCCTGTTCCTTTCCTTACTGTGCTAGGACCCTGCTCTCTGGATTTAGCAATGGCCCTCTTTCTGCTGGGACCGGTGGTACATCCCTTTCCCTCTGTGGTAGGCTGCACAGACCCTCTCTGGTGCTTCTCTGCTGGAGTCCACACCGGGCCCTGATGATGCAGCTGTACCTTCGGGCTGTTTATGGGCCAGGTGCTTGCAGCCCTCCTGCCCTTCGGATTCGGCTACCAGGGAGTATTTTAGGCCCTGGTGGCCACAAACTCCGATGTCCGAGTCTCTTCTGTGCCTCTCTGCTCCTCCTGTTTCACTGGGCCAAGCTGCTCCAGCTCTAGGCCCCAGTTCCACAGGACAGCACACTCTGCGTCTGCACTCCTTGCTTTCTCCTACAGACTGAACACTAACTCCTCCCTCAGGCCAGACTTAAGGAATGCTCCCTGGAACTCCAGGTTCAGAGCTCCCCCTGCTGGCCTGAGGGAGAACTGCGTTGGATGTTAAACTTACTGGCCAATAGACCTCCCAATTACCTCCAGGCTCAGCATTAACCCTTTGGAGGGGCAATGCTGTTGTGGCGACCAGGTCCTGGGGCGCCACACTCCCCCTTAGTTAAACTCAGTACTCCCGGACTGAAAGAAACAAACAAGACATAACATGTTACAACCTTAAACAACTATAAGAGTCCAGTGTGGCTCCCTGCCAGGTGTCCATTACACTGCTCCATGGGGGACCCGCCGCGATAAAACCCCCAACGTAGGCTCTGGGCATGCGTCAGAGCATTGCTGACCCCACTCTATGCACGCCGGACGTTTTTTTCTTCAGGGGTGTTGAGCACACTGGTGCTAACTATGTACAATTAGAGTGTTGACCACCCATAGTCCAGTGGCCCAATTGTCCATTTACTTAATCACCTAAGACAAAAAACATTTTATACAAGACATTTCAACTAACTATATACATTCTGTTAGGTATTTTACTTTCTATGTTCTATACCTTGGAGGGGGCTGTCCCCGAGTGCTATGTTGGGACCGGCGTAGCTCTGGGGTTTGTCCCTGACTACTTGGAGTGTCTGCCCCCTCCGTGTTACTGGTAGGCCTAACCCTAACAGGTATGCGTGTTGGTTGCCTACGGGGTCTCAGATTCGCCAAGGGTACGACAGGTTCACCACTGGCAGGGGGTTGATTCTCCTGTTCTACTGCTGGCGTGTCATCTTGTGTTGGGGCGGACAGTTCCTTAGATAGATCTGGAACCTCTTCTGTCTCTGGCTCGACCAACTGCGGGAACGTCAAGACTGGTACCACTATGGCATTATTTATTCGGGTCCAAGTTTTGGGGAATTTGCCAAGGATTGTTTGTATCATCTCTTCCTCTTTTTCTTGAATTTCTTCCACTTCTTTTTGGATTTTGCACCGCTCAGGGCACGCTTTCAGGCGGTCTCTGGAAACTGTTTGATAGGTCTTGCCTTCATCCTTGCTTATGAGGCATACCTTACTACTGTCAAAGTTGGAGGGAATAATGGTGTAGGGTTCATTCTCCCACTGATCATCTAATTTATGCGCCCTCCGCTTTTTCTTAAGGACCTGTTCTCCAGGTGCTAAGGGAGTTGCTGGGGCCGTTTGATTGTAGTTCCGTTCTTGTCTCGTTCTTGCTTGGGACAGGCTCTTTTCTACGCATTCCTGAACTCTGCGGTACTGCTGTTGTCGCTCTGTATCCCAATCTTCTATCTCTTGAACTGCTTCAGGTGACACAGTTCCCATCTCCAAGTCTACAGGTAACTTGCCAGGTCTTGCTCGCATCAGGTAAGCAGGGCTGCAGTTGGTCGAATTTACTGGGATATGGTTATACAGGTCTACCAGATCTGGTAACTTCTCTGGCCATTGGTTTCTTTCTTCCAGCGGTAGAGTCTTGAGCATATCAATAACCACATGGTTCATCTTCTCGCACAATCCATTGGTTTGGGGGTGGTACGGTGTTGTTCTGATTTTCTTACAACCGTACATGTTACAGAACTCTTGGAACACTTCTGCCTCGAATGCAGGACCTTTATCAGTCAGTACCCTTTCAGGGTAACCGTGAGGTCGACAAAAGTATGCCTGAAACGCTCTAGCTGCTGTTCTGGCTGTCTGGTCTTTCACAGGCACTACTACCAGGAAACGATAGCAATGGTCCACAATGGTGAGGGCGTAAACATAGCCTGACCGGCTCGGTGTTAACTTCACGTGGTCCAGGGCCACCAACTCTAGGGGCTGCTTCGTGACTATTGGCTGTAGGGGAGACCTCTGGCTGGCACCATCTTTCCGCCTCAGGTTACACGGGCCACAGTCTCGGCACCATTTCTCGACTGTCTTTCTCATGTGCACCCAGTAGAACCGACCACGGAGTAGGGTCTCCAACTTCTTCCACCCGAAGTGTCCCGCTTTATCATGGTAAGCTGCTAGGACCATTGGAGCATCCCTCTGTGGGACCACTATCTGCCAGACGAGTTCATTCGTTCGCCAGTTGACATATCTCTTGCATAGCTTGCCTTGGTAGGTGAACAGTCGTCCCCTCTCCTTCCACAGCTGCTGGGCTTCTTCTGGAGCATCTGGGCCAAGATGGGTCTCAGCTTGTGCTAGCTTTTCTTTGACCAATTGCACGGCCGAGTCACCGTTCTGTGTCTCTTCCCAATTATGGTGGAGTAATGGGTTGACCGAGACCTCGTGCTGGCTCGAGCGCTTCTCTCCTACAGCATGCTCACACTGGGAAACACCTTGGTGATGGAAAGCCGGTAACTCTATCTCTGCGAGTTCATCCAGGTCTTCTCCAGACTCGGGTAAGTGAGTCATTCTGGACAGCGCATCAGCATTGTTATTCTTCTTGCCAGCCCGGTACTTGATGGTAAAGTCAAAGTTAGACAGCCGGGCCATCCATCGCTGCTCCAACGCACCTAGCTTGGCTGTTGCCAGATGTGTCAACGGATTGTTGTCCGTGAAGATGGTGAACTTGGCCGACGCCAGATAGTGCTTGAAGCGTTCAGTCACTGCCCAAACAATAGCGAGGAACTCCAGCTTGAAGGAACTGTAGTTTTCTGGATTCCTTTCTGTGGGACGAAGCTTCCTGCTGGCGTAAGCTATCACCTTCTCTCTGCCTCCCTGCACCTGGGACAGAACTGCTCCCAGGCCCACGTTGCTGGCGTCTGTGTACAGTACAAACGGCTGGCTGTAGTCAGGGTAGGCCAGAATTTCTTCTCCCGTGAGAGCCCCTTTCAGCCGGAAAAAAGACGCTTCTATGTGGCTGTTCCATTCAAATGGAGGGCTTTGCTTCTTAGCCTTCTTTGGCTGGCCCACCAGGAGATCTTGAAGAGGCGCCGCTATCTTGGTGAAACCATCAATGAACCTTCGGTAGTAGCCCACCAGCCCAAGGAACTGCCGCACCTCCTTTACCGTGGTGGGTCTCGGCCAGTCCTTGATTACTGTGACTTTCTCTGGATCAGGTGCCACACCTTCTGCGCTGACCACATGACCCAAGTACTGTACCTTTGGCTTCAAAAGGTGACATTTGGACGGCTTTATCTTCAGGCTATACTCCGACAGGGACTCGAACACTTCTGCCAAGTGCCTCAGGTGGTCTTCATAAGTCCTGGAGTAGACTATGACGTCATCCAGGTACAACAGCACGGTTTCAAAGTTGTGATGGCCCAAGCAGCACTCCATCAACCATTGGAATGTCCCTGGGGCGTTGCAGAGCCCGAATGGCATACAGTTGAACTCGCAGAGGCCCATTGGTGTCGTGAATGCAGTCTTCTCCTTGTCCGCCTCTGCCACGGGAACCTGCCAATACCCACTGGTGAGATCCAAGGTGGAGAAATAGTTAGCTGACTTTAAGGCTGTTAGTGACTCCTCTATTCTGGGTAGTGGATAAGCATCTTTATGTGTAATGCGGTTAATTTGTCTGTAATCTACGCACATTCTCATTGTACCATCTTTTTTCTTTACAAGCACTAGTGGAGCTGCCCAGGGGCTACAACTATCTCTGATAACCCCAGCCTCCATCATTTCCTGTAACATTTCTTTGGCAGGCTGATACTGTGCTGGGGGTACAGGGCGGTATCTCTCTTTAATGGGATGATGATCACCCGTGGGGATTTGATGTTTAACCCCTTTTACCTGCCCAAAATCTAGGGGGTGTTTGCTGAAGACCCGCTCGTACTCCTGTACCACCCGGTAAACCCCATGCTTTTGGTGTGAGGGGGTGGAGTCGGTGCCCACATGTAATTTTTGGCACCAGTCTTCCAGCTGTCCCTTGGAGCCATTGTCTTTCGCCTGGTCGGACGAGATCAAGGGTTCCACTGCTTTGATGGTATTGTTACTGACAGTGTACAGTTTTGCTACAGTGGCGTACCGGGGCAATTTGGCTTCCTCCTCCCCACAATTCAGGACGCGGATGGGCACTCTTCCCTTGCGGACGTCTACTACCCCTCTGGCTATCAGGACACCAGGCCTACTTTCTGAATACACAGGTTCCACCAGGGCCTGGTAATCTTGACCTATTGCTGCCCGACACCATATCAACATTTCACTTTTGGGGGGAATTGCAATGGGTAGAGGGTCACTTACCCTTACACTGCCAATTTCTCCTCCGGCCAGCTCTACCTGCTGCCTCCTCATCAGGGCTCTGATCTCCCTCTGTAGGGCACGCTGCTGCCCGGAGCTGGCACCTTCAGACGCCTGCTGCAACAAAACTATCACTTCGGCAAGACAATTTTCCATCACATTTGTACCAATGGTTAGCAGTGGGTTAGATTCTTTGCGATCAATATCTACAAATATCATCCCCTGACATGGCAATTCTACCCGCCCCACTTTAATGGTTACTTCTTTATACCCAATTTGAGGCAAGGGCTGACCATTACTGGCCACAATTGTTAAATCATCATCTGGGCCATGGTCAATGTCTGAATCAGCCCAATATCTTTTGTACAATTTATAAGGGATGGTTGTTACATGGGACCCCGTATCCAGGAGGGCATTCAACGGGATCCTATCCAGCACAATAGGAAGGACCGGTCGTCCTCCCACATACTTGCTGCGGCTGGGGGTTGAGCCGGGCTTCCTTACACCTGGGGGTTGGCTCCTGGCCCCATGCTCGGCCCATTTAAAGGACAGTGTCTTGCAATGTGGCCCGCCTGGCTGCAGCGGCGGCAGATCGGTTGTCCAATTGAATCATACCGGTCTGTGTCTTTTCCTCGGGTCGGTGGTATCCTCCTCTGTCGCATCCATGGGACATCATCTGGGCTGGAGGCCAACTCGATTCTTGCAGGCGATGGGGTCACTTGTAGAGACTGCACGGTCTTGGCAAGGGCAGCTACAGTCTTGGTCAGCTCCTGGACCTGCTGTCTGAGCTCTGCAGCGGGATCCTTATCCAGGGACTGCGCCTCAGCCCCTGCAGCGGCTCGTGTTGCAGGCACCACCCTTGGGTACGTGATAGCAAGAGGCCGGAGGGGTACTGGGTCATTCGGTGTATATTCTGTCAGTACCCGGATGGCCTGGTCCTTAAACTTTGCAAAGTCCAGAGCAGGGTTCTGCAGGACCATGATACGCAGCTGTGTCCTGTGGGCATCTGACAGGAGCCCCTCTATGAACTGCTCAGTTAGGAGTTTGTCTTCTTCACGTACACTCTCTGGGTCCACCTGTTTAATTGCTCTCAGGGCCTCCTGCAAGTTTAAGGCATAGTCCCTTATGCTGTCTGTGGCCCGTTGTTTGCACCCAAAGAATCTCATCTTTATTTCTGCTGCGGTGCGGGTGTCAAAAGTACTCTTTAACTTGGCCAGTATCTGGGTTGCTGTCCCTTTATCTGTATCAGGCCAGGACTTCACTTCACGCTGGGCCGCGCCGGCTAGCTGCCCCATTAATATGCCCACCTTCTGGCTCTCAGTCAGCGGATACACTATGAACAAGCTGTGCAGCCTTTCTCTGAAGTCGCTCAGGGTATGGGACTCCCCGGAGTACTGCGGCAGCCATTCTGTTCCCGGGATGTACGGCATTGTGATCGGCATTACCGGCGCTACAGCGGGGGCTGGGGCGACTGGGATTACATCGGCCGGTGCTGCTGCGTCTTGAGCTACCACAGCCACCTGCTCTCCCTCTGTGTCGGACATCTTCCTCCCCCTTAGTGAACCTCACCAGGCTCCGTTCACTTTTCAAAATCTCTTCCGGGTAGCGCAGGGTTAACGACCCTCCGCTCTGATGGCGCGCTCCCTTCGCGCTCTTTTTTGGGCACGCCCCCCTTCTTCCTGCGCTCAGCGAGGCTAATGGCGGCGGCAGTTTTCAAACACTAACACAGTCTTTTAGGCACAGTTTCTGCAGGCGCACAGTACCCGGTGGGACCGGGCACGATATCTTGTTCGTGATGCGAAAGTTGACTCGCCCACCCCAAGGCTATGGGACACCCGATGCTGGGCCGGACTAGTCCGGGGGTCGTCAGTGGTGGCAGGGCCCAACTCTGTGGCCCTGGAGGGTGTCAGTTAAATATGGCTGGTGACTTGGGGTTTGTGTTCGTGACGCCACCTGTGGTATGCGGCTATTAAGCCGCCGCTGCTGTGTAAGGCCTCCGGGGTGATGATATGGCAGCAATGGTGGTACTGCTCCCCACAGGTGGAGCGGTGCCCCGGGGACACTGTTGGTGCTCGTGAGAGTCTATGGTGTTGTGTGGATAACACGGTGCAGGGCCGACAGGCAATGAAAGAAACAGGCACAAACAACAGTCTCTTTGCCTTCTCCTCTTTTACTTCAGAAACGGTTAGTCCTGGGAGACCGTTACAGGTGGTAGAGGGCTCCGGCCGGCCTGAAAGTAACGGAGATGTCGTTTTGGCCAGCTGAGTATGAGGCCTACTCCTGTTCCTTTCCTTACTGTGCTAGGACCCTGCTCTCTGGATTTAGCAATGGCCCTCTTTCTGCTGGGACCGGTGGTACGTCCCTTTCCCTCTGTGTTAGGCTGCACAGACCCTCTCTGGTGCTTCTCTGCTGGATTCCACACTGGGCCCTGATGATGCAGCTGTACCTTCGGGCTGTTTATGGGCCAGGTGCTTGCAGCCCTCCTGCCCTTCGGATTCGGCTACCAGGGAGTATTTTAGGCCCTGGTGGCCACAGACTCCGATGTCCGAGTCTCTTCTGTGCCTCTCTGCTCCTCCTGTTTCACTGGGCCAAGCTGCTCCAGCTCTAGGCCCCAGTTGCACTGGACAGCACACTCTGCGTCTGCACTCCTTGCTTTCTCCTACAGACTGAACACTAACTCCTCCCTCAGGCCAGACTTAAGGAATGCTCCCTGGAACTCCAGGTTCAGAGCTCCCCCTGCTGGCCTGAGGGAGAACTGCGTTGGATGTTAAACTTACTGGCCAATAGACCTCCCAATTACCTCCAGGCTCAGCATTAACCCTTTGGAGGGGCAATGCTGTTGTGGCGACCAGGTCCTGGGGCGCCACAGACGCTGCGCTCTCCCACTGCTCGGGTGCTGCTGCTCGGTGGTGGCTCGAGCGGTGGGCCGGATCCCGGGGACTCGAGTGGCGCTCCCCGCCTGTGAGTGAAAGGGGGTGGTTTGGGTTTAGGGATATTGTCCGTGACGCCACCCACGGTTGTGGTGAGATTGGTGACACCACCGCTGCTCTGGACGGGGATCCCGGGAGCGATAACGGGGAGCAGCTTGGATGTTGGTTCTCCCCTCCGTGGGTAGGGGGTTGATTGTCCAGGGGCCCTGTGAGGGAGGTAGGGATGGATGGCAGGCGGGTTACAGGGCCTGGTGAGGTGCAGGGTCGCGGGGGCAGCGCTGTGCCGCATGGCACGGTGGTACTCACTCAGCCAATCATGAACACAAAGTCTCCGGTAAAACAAACGGCTGGATGGACGAGTCCCACAGATGGCTGCGGTGTTTCTCCTCCCGGCAGGTTGATGGTGACTGCCTTTCCCTGCACCTGTGTAGTGTAGACGGTTCCAATGGGTTCCCACTGGTAACCCGCTCCCCAGCTTGGATATGTGCTGAGGGAGCCCCTTTTGCCCGCAGGCTCTGGCCCTGGGAACTGTAGCCTTGGCGGTGACTGTGTTTCCCTCTAACGGTTGGACTGTTGCCTTCTATCGGGACTTGGCTGCTGGGAAACCCCGGAGGTTCCCTTCGCTAACGGATTTGACAATTTCAGACTCCTAGCCTTGTCGGGGTCCGTAAGCCCTGCCGGTTGGTGCTGGCTTCTCTTTGCGTACCGGTCCAGTACCGCCGGGCCACCGCCCGTCCACGGTCCTTATGGCTAGCTCCAATAGGCCTCTCCTGCAGACGGTCACCACCGTCTGCCAACCTTGCTGTTCCGTCCGGGCCACACACCCGGACCAACTTTAGACTGCTCTTTTTCCCTCACTTCTCCACTTCCAAACTAATCTGCTCTGCTTTTCCCGCCTCCAGGACTGTGAACTCCTCTGTGGGCGGGACCAACCGCCTGGCCCACCCCCTGGTGTGAACATCAGCCCCTGGAGGGAGGCAACAAGGATTTTTGTTTGACTTAGGTGTGCCTGACCGGGGTGTGGGGTGTGTTGGTGTAGTACCTGTGACGTCCTGGCTTGTCCAGGGCGCCACACTCTACCATAATCTAAGGGACCAGGGAGCAGTGACACCTGATGGTGGGCTGGCAACAGTGCACCCGAAAAGTACACACATGTAAACAACATTGCTCACATATAAATATACACCAATAAGTCATGATATCTTCAGGAGGGTCGCAGCGCTCGGGTAGAAGAATAGACAGCATCCCAAAGGTATTCTCCATATTTCTTTATTCCATCAATACAGACAGGCAATGTTTCACCCTACACTTGGGCTTTATCAAGCATGCTTGATAAAGCTTAAATGTAGGGTGAAACATTGCCTATCTGTCTTGATGGAATAAAGAGATATGGAGAATACCCCTGGGACGCTGTCTATTCTTCTACTGTTATATGGTAACTGAGAGGATCCTTTGGACCTTGACTTATGTCCCCTTTCCTTGTGAAGGACTTCACCTGAGGTGCTGCAAACAATTTGCATTGGCTTGACAATGCATTTAACACTAGAAGTCCCAGAGAGGGGTCATTTAACATTTCTACCTTTGGAACCCAAAGACGGGTGAAATGACCTGAAGGATTTTAGCTAACATCCTATAATCACTGTCTTTTGTTCTGTAATTAAGGCCATTACTGTCGCACCACAGGAGCTTGTTGTTTTCCATTGAGTTTAGCCATTTAGTTTCTAGTTATTCCCCCGTCACATTTAACGACTTACCAGCGATCCCAAAAATGATGCGACCCGATAAGGATCGCTGGTAAGTCGCTGGGAGGTCGCTGGTGAGATGTCACACAGTCAGACCTTACCAACGACGCAGTAACGATCAGCGACCTGTATAACGATATTGGCAGGCGTTGGGACTGTGTTAGGAAGTTGTTGGTAGGCGTCAAACACAGCGATGCATTCTGCCCAGCAGGACATCGCCTTTGAAGAAAATGGTCCCAACCATTCAGCAACGACCAGCGATCTCACAGCAGGGGCCTGATCGCTGGTAGGTGTCACACACAACGAGATCACTGCTGCGTCACGAAACCGGTAACGCAGCAACGATCTCGTTAGCGATCTCGTTGTGTGTGACAGGTCCTTTAGTTCTACTCAGTTTATTGTATTTGATCATTTGACCCTCTTTTGGGACTTCAGGGGGAGCTCGAAATTTTTGGGACTTTTAGTGTTAAGAGACTAGCCATGATCGATGCTCAAACCAGCGACTTGATGGGAGCCATGTATGCAAAGCAATGAACTAAAATCAAACAAAAACCCATAAAAAATGATCTCTTTTAAGTGCCTTGTTACTTCAACTATTGCTTTATTTTATGTTTCCAGGTCTAACCGACTGTGTGACATCATTTGTACATAGAGGGGTGTTTTTGAGTCGGAGTCGTTGCCACACATCCTGCGGGTCTGGATTTAATCCAAACCTTACATCCTTTGTGAGGTTACAGGTCATACAAAGGCCTTTTAGAGTTTGTTGAAGTAATCTCAGCATTAGCATTATCTTCCCTACAATAGTGTTTAAGAAACTATCAAAAAGTTAACATCCCACCCTTCCTGTATTCATCCTTAGAAATTACAATATTGCCAGTACTATTTCTGTTTTACAAGCATTCCAGGAGAGGAGAAAAGCCCAGCTGGAGATGCCTCATACTGCAAAGTCCACATTTCTTAAGTAAATTTAAATGTACTAAATTCCGTAAATGGATTTAAAAAAAAAATAAATATATAAAAATTGAATTCTGCCACATTTTTGGAATTCTTGCTTTTGGATAATGTCTGTACCTGTGGTCATTTACTGAGCAAGGTCTATCAATTACGGTAAACAATGCATGATATCATTGCAATTTACAATATCATGTTGTGGGGAAAAGGCCTGTGATGGTGGAATATGGGGGGTTGTGTATAATTTTGTGTAGGTTCGTATTCTAGGCGTGGTGCTCTGTTCAATCTGTGTGTTCCTTGTGTGTACATTGTCCTGTTTGCAGGTTAATCACCCCCTGATGGGCTTTTGTCCCTAAGGGTACCGTCTCACTAGACGACGTACCAGCGATTCCGACCACGATACGACCTGGTCAGGATCGCTGGTACGTCGCTACAGGGTCGCTAGTGAGCTGTCAAACAGTCAGCTCTTCCCAACGACCAGTGACCAGCCACCAGCGACTAGTGTAACGATGCTGCGCTTGGTAACCAGGGTAAATATCGTGTAACTTGCTTGGTTACCCGATATTTACCCTGGTTACCAGCGTACACCGCTTACAGGCTGCCAGCGCTGCCTTCCTGTATACGTAGCTAGGGTACACATTGGGTTACTAAGCAAAGCGCTTTGCTTAGTTATCCGATATTTACCCTGGTTACCAGCGTACTGCTGCTTACACAGAGTCAGTGCTCGTTGGTCTCCCACCATCATACACGCCGATGTATGCTGCATAGTGGAAGACCAACGAGCAAAAAATGAACCAGGACAGTGTGTAACGATCAGCAATTTCACAGCAGGGGCCAGGTGGCTGCTTAGTGTCACACACAGCGAGATCGCTGATGAGGTCACTGGTACGTCACAAAACCTGTGACTCAGCAGCGATCTGGCTAGCAATCTCGCTATGTGAGAAGTACCCCTAAGTCTGCAGGAGGGGTCCTGGGATCCACCTAAACTCTTGGCTTACCAGGGGGATTATTCATTCTGGCTGAGAAAGACAAGAGAGAATAGGCGTAAGATTGATCTTCTGAGGGAGAAGCTGACACCCCAGAGAGACTGTGAGAAACCCCCGATTTGCCTGGAAAAGTACTGCTGGAGGATTGTGACCGATCCCCGGGACAGTTATCGCATTACTGGACTACTTTACCCTCTGTGTCATGGATTATTTCATGGACTTTCTGGATTGCATGGAATAAATATTCTTTGGATTGTTTAATCATCTCTTGCTCTGTTGATTTGTGTGATATAAGAGAAGGACCCCGTGACAAGGCCCTTGGTTTAATTCTTACCAAGGTACAAGATTTTTTGCGTTTTATGCTCACTCTAGGTTTCCTATCCATATGTCATTGACTTAAGGGTGATTTACACGCTGCGACATCGCTAGCAATAGCTAGCGATGTTGTGCGCGATAGCACCCGCCCCTGTCGTTCCTGGGACATTTGGTGATCGCTGCCATAGCGAACATTATCGCTACGGCAGCGTCACACGCACATACCTTTTCAGCGACGTCGCTGTGACTGCCGAACAATCCCTCCTTAAAGGGGGAGGTGCATTCGGCATCACAGCGGAGTCACTAAGCGGCCGCCCAATAGCAGAGGAGGGGCAGAGATGAGCGGCCGGAACATGCCGCCCACCTACTTTCTTCCTCATTGCCGGTGGTTGCAGGTACTATGTTGTTCGTCGTTCCTGCGGTGTCACACATAGCGATGTGTGATGCCGCAGCAACGACGAACAACATAGTACCTGCAACAGCAACGATATTATGAAAAGGAGCGACGTGTCAACGATCAGCGTTTTTTGACGCTTTTGCGATTGTTGATCGTCGCTTCTTGGTGTCACACGCTGCGATGTCGCTAACGGCGCCGGATGTGCGTCACTAACGACATGACCCCGATGATATATCGTTAGCGATGTCGCAGCGTGTAAAGCACCTATACTGTCTTGTCAATGAGATTCAATAAGCATGAATTTTCCATCGGTACTGTAATGCAATAAAAGAAATATGGTGTCTACTCGAAATGGATCAATCTTAAAGGGAACCTGTCAGGTGCAATATGCACCCAGACCCACCAGCAGTTCTGGGTGTATATTGATAATCCCTGCCTAACTGTCCCTGCATCTAGTAGCATAGATAAAGAGATCTTTAGAAAAAGTATTTCTAAAGATTCTTTATGATATGCTAATGAGTGCAGGGACTAGTCGCAAGGGTGTTAGTTCTCTTGGCTAGTCAGCCCCCTTAGCATGAAAGTACACCCCTGTGGAGGTGCTAACATGCTAATGAATGCACAGTGTCAGAGACATGGTCGGGCTCATCTCTGCTGCCACCGCTCATTTTCGGCTCAGTGCGCATGATCAGAGCATCCCCGGACTTCCGGTCATGCACACTACACCAGTTGAAGCCGGAACGCATACACCTGGTTTCGTAGTGCGCATGCCTGGATGTCTGGGGCTTCTGATCATGCGCACTGAGCCAAAATCCAGTGTCAGGGTGGGTTACAGCAGAAAGTGGTGAAATCGAACATGCCTCTGATGCATGCTGGGCATTCATTACCATGTTAGCACGCCCACAGGGGCGTACTTACATGCTAAGGGGGCCTACTAGCCAGGGAAGCTAACGCCCCTGCGACTAGTCTCTGGCCTCTTTAGTATATGATAAAAGATCTTTACAAATATTTTTTCTAAAGATCTATTTATCTATACAGGGGTTAGCAATTTGCACCCAGAATTGCTCGTGGTTCTGGATGCATACTGCACCTGACAGATTCCCTTTATTAAATCTATACAATAAATAGGATCTATATAAAAACATGTATAGAAAAATAAAACAATATAAAAAAATGATTTAAATAATGATATTGAAAAAGTAGAAAAAAATAGCACATTTACAAGTTATTACCTTCGGACTAAAATCCATGAGATAGACGCTTGAAAGTTTGTTTTTCATAGGAGGCAATCCAATAGAAAACTCGTGGATATAGTGAATTAATATAAGTATTAAGATAAAAATGAGGATACATTCAAATAAATGAAGCTATAAGATCATGATTTGTTAATTATTTGGTTGTGGACATCCTCTAGAGAGCGCTGTTATAAAGCTCTGTGCAAGTGGCGAGCAGCGTACAAATCTCACCGGTGAAGAAGGGCGATTGAGTCCTTAATAATAACATGAAAATTAGTAGCAAATGTGCAAAAAGAAAATTAAATAATTCGGCAAATCATGTGATGGCCAGTTAAAGGGGTTTTCTTTTCTCAAAACAACCTCCCTTTAAAACTAGTTGATCCCCATGGTTAAAGGACCCTCCGTTGGGTAATCTAATCTTCATAAAGAAAAAACAATTGCCATTAATAAGCTATTTTAAATTCTGAATAGTAATAATTTTGTGAATAACATTTTTTAAGCAATGTACCACAAAAAATCAGCAGCAGATATCATCTTTCAGTAGAACCATCAGCACCCCAAAAAAATGGTAATGGGACATACAAGTGCATCTCAATAAATAAGAATATCCTCAAAAAGTTAATTTATTTCTGTATTTCAATGCAAAAAGGGAAACATATATTATATAGAGTCATTACATATAGTCATATACCGTCTCTCACTTGTAAAGCGCCATGGAATAAATGGCGCTATAATAATAAATAATAATAATAATTACACAGAGTGACATATTCCTATATATTATATAGTTATTACACACAGAGTGATCTATTCCTATATATTATATAGAGTTATTACACACAGAGTGACATATTCCTATATATTATATAGTTATTACACACAGAGTGATCTATTCCTATATATTATAGTCATTACACACAGAGTGACATATTCCTATATATTATATAGTTATTACACACAGAGTGATCTATTCCTATATATTATATAGAGTCATTACACACAGAGTGACATATTCCTATATATTATATAGTTATTACACACAGAGTGATCTATTCCTATATATTATATAGAGTCATTACACACAGAGTGACATATTCCTATATATTATATAGTTATTACACACAGAGTGATCTATTCCTATATATTATATAGAGTCATTACACACAGAGTGACATATTCCTATATATTATATAGTTATTACACACAGAGTGATCTATTCCTATATATTATATAGAGTCATTACACACAGAGTGACATATTCCTATATATTATATAGAGTCATTACACACAGAGTGATCTATTTCAAGTGTTTATTTCTATTAATGTTGATGATTATGGCTTACAGCCTATGAAAACCCAAACATGATTATCTCAGAAAATTATCTGCAATAGCTTCCTAAGCATTTTAAATGGTCCCTTAGGGTACCTTCACACTTAGCGATGCAGCAGCGATCCGACCAGCGATCTGACCTGGTCAGGATCGCTGCTGCATCGCTACATGGTCGCTGGTGAGCTGTCAAACAGGCAGATCTCACCAGCGACCAGTGAACAGCCTCCAGCCAGCAGCGACGTGCAAGCGACGCTGCGCTTGCATGGAGCCGCCGTCTGGAAGCTGCGGAGACTGGTAACTAAGGTAAACATCGGGTATGGTTACCCGATGTTTACATTAGTTACCAGCGCACAGCTGTGTGTGCAGGGAGCAGGGAGCCGCGCACACTGAGCGCTGGCTCCTTGCTCTCCTAGCTACAGTACACATCGGGTTAATTAACCCGATGTGTAATGCAGCTACATGTGCAGAGAGCAGGGAGCCGCGCACACCGCTTAGCGCTGGCTCCTTGCTCTCCTAGCTGCTGTACACATCGGGTTAATTAACCCGATGTGTACAGCAGCTACATGTGCAGAGAGCCGGAGCCGGCAGCACAGGCAGCGTGAGAGCTGCAGAGGCTGGTAACTAAGGTAAATATCGGGTAACCACCTTGGTTACCCGATGTTTATCTTGGATACAGCTTACCTCAGCTGTCAGACGCCGGCTCCTGCTTCCTGCTCGCTTCATTTGTCGCTCTCTCGCTGTCACACACAGCGATCTGTGTGTCACAGCGGGAGAGCGGCTTTGAAGAAAACGAACCAGGGCTGTGTGTAACGAGCAGCGATCTCGCAGCAGGGGCCAGATCGCTGCTCAGTGTCACACACAGCGAGATCGCTAATGAGGTCACTGCTGCGTCACAAAAAGCGTGACTCAGCAGCGATCTCGGCAGTGAGCTCGCTGTGTGTGAAGCACCCCTTAGTCTGGTTCAGTAGGCTACACAATCATGGGTAAGACTGCTGACTTGACAGATGTCCAGAAGGCAGTCATTGACACACTCCACAAAGAGGGTAAGAAACAAAAGGACATTGCTACAGAAGCTGGCCATTCACAGACTGCTGTATCCAAGCAAATTAATGGAAAGTTGAGTGGAAGGAAAAAGTGTGGTAGAAAAAGGTGCACAAGCAACCGGGATAACCGCAGCCTTAATAGGTGATAGATGGATATGTCAAAAGATGTCTCTCAATCAAAGGGTCCATTTGTAGCACATGCCAGTGTTTGGAAAGGGTTCCCCTCAAGTCCATCGCCCCATTATTATAGGTTGTGATGAATCTAAGGATTTCATCCGAATCATCTTTCTTCATATTGGGGTTCAATAACTTGGTACAATCCATACTACGCACGGAGTTGTACGCTCCATGGATAATACCCTCGGGATAGCCTCTTTCCCTTAGGCGTCCCATCAGATCGAGGGCCTGTTCTTTAAAACCCGCTTCCTCTGAGCAATTACGTCTCATTCTCATGAATTGCCCTTTTGGAATTCTCTTCTTCAGGGGGGCAGGGTGAGCACTTTCCCACTTAAGTAGGGAATTGGATGATGTTGCTTTCCTGAAGGTGGTAGTAACAAGGCGGCCATTTGGTCCCCTCTCCATCTAGCACATCAAGGAAGGCTTCCACCAATTCATTACCAAACTGAATGATAATGACATTGGCCTCACATTTACCAGCGAGATTGGCAGGGACAAATTGGCCTTCCTTGATGTGCTAGTGGAGAGGGGACCAAATGGCCGCCTTGTTACTACCACCTTAAAGAACAGGCCCTCGATCTGATGGGACGCCTAAGGGAAAGAGACTATCCCGAGGGTATTATCCATGGAGCGTACAACTCCGTGCGTAGTATGGATCGTACCAAGTTATTGAACCCCAATATGAAGAAAGATGAATCGGATGAAATCCTTAGATTCATCACAACCTATAATAATGGGGCGATGGACTTGAGGGGAACCCTTTCCAAAGACTGGCATGTGCTACAAATGTACCCTTTGATTGAGAGACATCTTTTGACATATCCATCTATCACCTATAGGAAGGCAAGATCCCTTGGTGATAGACTTGTCCATAGCCATTTTAATGAGGACGGGCCAGTGTTGACAGCGAGTATGGTTAAGGGCTGTTTCAAATGCCACGACTGTGTGAATTGTAGGTTCATTGAGGAAGGTAAGGAATTCACCAATTATAACAGCAGTAAGACCTTCTCTATAAGATCATTGATTACCTGCAAATCAAAGGGGGTCGTTTACAGGATGAAGTGTGTGTGTGGAAAAATCTACATTGGCAAAACCATCAGAGAACTTCGACGACGAGTGGGAGAACACAAAAATGACATCCTGAAGAAGAACGATACCCCGGTTGCTCGGCATATTAAGAACTTTCACAACGGCAACCTCGAATGCCTCAGAATCATGGGAATCGATCTTATTCGGGAACTGGGACCGAATAATACTCCAGAAGGAGTGTTATTGGATATATAGCCTGAATATTATGACACCACTAGGCTTGAATGAGTGCCTGTCCTTTGCACCCTTTCTGTAGGAGCACCTTAGAGGTAGGGGTGAGTATAGGAGGGATATACGTCGGCCGAGTGGGGGCACCACATACGTGGGTTCTTTAGGGTGCCGACCCCCACATGTTAGGCAGGGCTAGTGACTACCGTAGGGTAACTGCTTAGTGTGCACATTAGTTTTTATCCTTACCACCGGGTGCTTCATCCTCCCTACTACTGATGTCTTGTGAGATTCTGATTCATATTGTCTGTGCTATGCTGGCCTGTCCTCATGTGTTATATACCCCTTCTACTATCTCCATGTTTTATTGGGGATTTAATAAACAGGGTTAGTCCCTGCAATAACTGGTATAAACATTGAGCTATGCTCTGTGACCCCTTTGCCTTTCAATCCAAAGGGTATTAATGATAACCATGGGATACTCTGTGTGTCAATGTTCTTGTACCCCTGGTTTCGCTATGTTAATACACCTCTCTCTCCTATATATGTGGAACCATCTTAGTTGTTTGGACTATCCGATGTACCTTTATGCATTTTTGTTTTTATCATGGGCCTTTTATAGGGGAGTGTCTTGAACCGGATCATACTTTATTATACTGCCATGTATAGCCGTGTATACCCACCATGACACTGCCCTGAGCTGGCTTGGTGACTTCTGTACTTCGCTCCGCTGATTAAACCTGAGCGCGTCCAGGTTGCGATGGTAACGCGCTCAGTGTTTATGTTTGCTGAACCAGCGTGTCCGGCTCCCCAGGATGTGATGTCACTGGAGGAGGCTGTGCTGTCTCTATGGCGACGCGGCATCTGATGACGAGATACTTCCGGTCCCGGTGTACTCTGGGAGTGCACGTCATCGGACTTTTTGGTGCTTCTGCGCATGCGCCGGTATATAAATGGGAGCTAGTTTCCGGACGCCCGGCGCGGCACCTTTTGAATTTGTACCTTGATATGTGGATACTTGTGGTGAGTTAAGCTGGTGTCACACACAGCGACAACGACAACGACGTCGCTGCTACGTCACCATTTTCTGTGACGTTGCAGCGACGTCCCGTCGCTGTCGCTGTGTGTGACATCCAGCAACGACCTGGCCCCTGCTGTGAGGTCGCCGGTCGTTGCTGAATGTCCAGCTTCATTTTTTGGTCGTCACTCTCCCGCTGTGACACACACATCGCTGTGTGTGACAGCGAGAGAGCGACGAAATGAAGCGATCAGGAGCCGGCACTGGCAGCTGCGGTAAGCTGTAACCAGCGTAAACATCGGGTAACCAAGGGAAGACCTTTCCCTGGTTACCCGATGTTTACGCTGGTTACCAGCCTCCACCCTTGCTGCCAGTGCCGGCTCCTGCACTGTGACATGTGGCTGCAGTATGCATCGGGTAATTAACCCCATGTGTACTGTAGCAAGGAGAGCAAGGAGCCAGCGCTAAGCAGTGCGCGCGGCTCCCTGCTCTCTGAACTGTGACATGTAGCTGCAGCACACATCGGGTTAATTAACCCGATGTGTACTGTAGGAGAGCAAGGAGCCAGCGCTAAGCGCGGCTCCCTGCTCTCTGCACATGTAGAACAGCGACGTTATGATCGCTGCTTCTGCTGTGTTTGACAGCTAAGCAGCGATCATAACAGCGACTTACAAGGTCGCTGTTACGTCACCGAAAATGGTGACGTAACAGCGACATCGTTGTCGCTGTCGTTTAGTGTGAACCCAGCTTTACTCGCTTAAGGGACATTATGATGGGCCTAATCAATATGCTGATTTGGGCTTCTTCCACCTTTGATTTTTTGTTTACAGTGTCACTGGGCATGACAATACTGCAAGATAAGTGATGAATGGACAGTACCCAGTAACCTTCACCTGAACTCCCCTGATGATTGTTCCCCATGAAACGCGTTGGGAGTGTGTGTTTCTCAACAGTATGGAGGTGATTTCTTCATGGCATTCCTGAGGGATCTAAAATAGCTGGTTGACAGCTTCCCCAAAAAGCCATGATGTACATCTAGTCGCCCTTCTTTTCTCTACAGGACTGGGTAAGATTGTTCCATTACGGGACGTATTATATTTATATACCCTGATCCTCTGTGCATGATCAGCATCTGGTTCCCTCTTATAGGGGATTTAACTATGCCTTGTGAGTCTGACCTGTACTGCCAGCATTTGTAGCACACTCTTGTTCCCCCCCCCCCTTTTCCTCCCTTGAGGTTGGACTACTGCACTAGGGGTAGTGGGTGTAAGTGTGTTTTATTATTGTCAAACATCCTCTAGGCACCTATCTGGTTGTTCCTGGATTTTTCCTGGTTTATATGATACCACTGTGATAGGGACCTATGAATGGTGGTTTGACTTGGGCTATATCTGATGCCCATTTTGCAGAGTATGAGTAAAATCCTCGCTTTACTGGTTTTAATCATTTTGAGCGTCTGCTCTTTTATTTGGTACTTATTAAAAGTTATGTTTTAGGTCTTTTTTGTGTTCAGACCATTGTTTGCTCCTTTTGGATCCAGCTATTTACTCTTGATTCATTCTTCCAATAATCTTCCATTAAATTTCCCAATTGGGAACACATGCATGATCGACCAAACTGAATGCGCATCTGTCTTCGGTGGCTGTGAAAGGCCTGTCAGCCGACAACTGTTTTGTTCATACTTTAAAGTTTGCTTTCAGCCATTAGTGGTAAACTTACAAAGCTTTTGTAGGGTTGTAAATTATGTTTTAAGGCCACATGCACAAGATTCTAAACAAGAGATGAGTAAAAGTTCTGACAGAAACAAGAGCCCATTCAAAAACCAAGATTGGATGGTGGCAGTGGAGATATCTCGTATGTTTCGTAATAGTGAGATCACAGACGTCCATGCAAGCACCGTGCAATGCAGGTTACACAAGTCTGGAATGGTGGCCAGAAAAAAGTGAAGTCTTGACCTCAATATCATCATAAGAAGCGTCAGCTCGAGTTTGCAAAAACGTACGAAAAGTGGACATTAGAAGATTGGAAATTGGTGATTTGGAGCAATGAGATGATAGTCAATATACTAGTCTCTGGTGGGTACAAATGGGTCTGGAAGAAATAAGGGAAAAGGTTCTAATGAATAGGGGAATTGAACAAACGATCAAGTTCTGTGGAGGAAGCCTGATAATATCAGTTGTTTCACAGTCAAAGGCGTTAGATACTTGACCAGGATCAATAGTGGTCTTAATGCTGAGCTATATGTGAGAATCCTACAAGATGAGTTACTCCATACACTTGAGGACTATGGGTATGAAGGACAACATAGTGTTCCAGCAGGACAACATCCCCAAACATAAATTGAAATTGTCGAAAAATGGTTTAATGACAAGAGTAAGAGGTGCTGGATTGTCCTCCACAATTTCCAGAACTCAACCCAGTCAAACACTTGTGAGTTGAGTTGAAAAAAAGTTGTATACATACCCAAGTCAGTCGATCAGTATGTGTGCCAACATTGGGAATGTGTAGAAGTAACCTGAGATCAGATCTCAGTCAAGACATGCTTGAATCTGATGGAAAGCATGCCTAGAAGGATTCACACAGTGTTGAAAGTCAAAGGTGGATTTACAAAATAATCAAAATTTAAATTTCAATTTTCCGAGAAAAACAGTAACAATGCAGTGACATGTCAAGAATTTTTATATTTAATCGTATGATAAATAGTTGCAAGTCAAATTTCTGTATGTGATAGCCAAGATAATTGTCTACAATATGAAGGCAGTCTGACGCTCAAAGCTTTAGTCAATGGTGTGATAAGGAGCCTGAAAATCAAAAGCTCAAAACATTGTTACCTTTTTGCTTGTCATTTTATTTGTGTGGCTGATTGATGTTGAAAGCCATACTGTTAGCAATGTATTTTACCATCAGGGACACTCTGGCAGACAGGTTTCAACTGAGTTATCAAATTCAGCTTACTGCCCAGTGTCAGCATCAGCAGAAGGCGTTGCGCTATGAGGCCGTTTGTATTGGCAACATACAACTCTGATTCAGTGTGGCTCCTTCACAGGAGCCACATTACTGTGCAGAACAAAGGCCTGGCAATCTTCCATATTATGCCAAGAAAACTTTAGGAGAGCACAAATAAAGGAATTTGAAATAATAAAGGAAGAAAGAAAGAAGCACCCTAGGTTGGAAGACCTAGACAAGCTACTGGAGAAGAGCCAATGATCGACCCAAGTATGACCAATGCTTATGATGGCCCAGGAGCAAAACCACAAGGATGTCTTAGTGCTGACATCGCTTAGTCTAAAGGGAAGATAAAAAGCTGCAGAGATAATATAACGTTCAGAACATGGAATGTACAAACCATGAACCAAGATAAACTTGACTTCTTCAAAACTGAAATGGACAGAACAGCACTCGACTTTTTCGAAATTAGCAAACTAAGATGAGCTTATCTTGACATTTCCAGTCAAATGAACATTGGGTTTACTAATCTGGTAATGATAACCAAAGAATAAATGGTGTGGATATTATTCTCAACTTAAGATTAGCAGGCACGGTCCTGAAGTACAAGGTAGTCACTGATAGAGTCATCTCGATACAACTACAAGGAGTTTCAATTCATGTCAAACTTATAAAAGTCTACTCACCAACAACAAATGTCATGAAGGAGGGCATTGAAGTATTCTACCATCAAGTTCAAGAAGGAATTGACAAGACGCCAAAACAAGATTTATTCATTATTATGGGAGACTTGAATGCCAAAGTGGGCCACGGCAAACATGAAATTGTTGTTGTAAATTTTGGACTTGTTGAGCGAAATGAGGCTGGAGAAAGATTAATAGACGGAAACGGACACTCTACACATGGACTTTACTGAATGAGGCCTATAATAATCAGATTGATTGATTACATATGTATTTGCCAAAGATTGAGGTAGTTTACCATGGAAACAAGGCCAGGAGCTGACTGAAACTGATCATGAACTTCTGACAGCAAAGATTAGAGTCAAGTTGCTCAAAAGGACTTGACAACCGATCATTTCCTTTGATTTGACTAATATACCTGTAGTTTTTGGAACATTCTGCACAGTCAATTTATATCAATGGACAACCAAGAAAGAAAGCCTGAGGAATTATGGATAAATATAAGGACAATTATTACTGAAGAAGTCAGAAAGACAATAAACAAGAGGCATAGGAGACCCCACAGCCCTTGATAACAGTAGAGACCCTAAAGATCATCGAAAAAAGACGAATGGCAAAAGCAACAGGTAACAAGCAGGATGCAGACAACATCAGTAAAAACTAAAGAGACCCATTCGAGCAGACAAAGAACTTTATTATCAAAAGATATGTACAGATATAGAAAACCAACATCTGAAAGGCCAGACCAGGAAGGCATACCAAAACATCAAGGAGATACGACAAAAGTTCCTATCAAGAGTTGGAATGTTGAAAGACGCCATTGGGAACAAAACTAACTGAGCCAGAATAGATCAAGGAAAGATGGAAAGAACACATGTAGCACCTCTACAAGGATGTCTGAAGCAGAAGCTGATGGCATCATATGCTTGTGTCAGCACATATGGACAACTGGTAAATAGCCCAAGGATTTGCAAAAGATCAGTGTTTATTCCTATTCCGAAGAAGAGAGATGCTAACCAAATGTGGAAACTGATACCTCATGCCAGCAAAATACTACTGAAGATCTTACAATGACGGCTACAGCCTAACTTCAACAAAAAGTTGCCAAAGGAAGAAGCAGGATTCAGAAAAGGCAGAGGAACATCAGATATAATTGCTAACATTAGATGGATAATGGAGAAGGCCAAACAAATATAACAAACAGCCTTATTTTTGCTTCATCGACTACAGCAAAGCCTTCAACTGTGTTGATCACCAGAAATCTTGGAATACCATGAAAGATATGGGTGTGCCAAACCATCTGATCAGCCTCATTAGGAACCTTTACATCGACCATAAAGCCATAGTTCGAATGGAACATGGTGACACGGCATGGTTCAAGTTAGAGCAAGGGGTCAGACAAGACTGGATCATGTCACCATTTACCTTTAATTTGTACGCAGAAGTTATTTTCAGGAAGGTTGGACTTGCCAAATTAAAAAAAGAAATCTATATTGCTGGACGAGTCATCAATAATCTTAAATAAGCAGGCAATACAACATTAATAGCAACAAGCATACATAGAATGAAGGACATATTATGGAGTGTGAAGATGGGAAGCTCGAACATGGGGTTCCTACTCAAAACAAAGAAGACAGAGATATGGACTACTGTCAGGTACGACCAGGACACATTTGAGGTGTATGGCAAGAAACTAGAAGTTGTAAAAGACTTCCACCTACTCGGATCAATGATCACTCAAGGTACAGCAATGACATCGGAAATCAATAGCAGAATAGCAACGAGCAAATCAATAATGAAGTAATTGGACAAGATCTTCAATTCGAGGAACATTTCACTGGTGCTGAAGACACAGCTTGTACATAGTCTGGTCTTTTCTGTGTTAACATATTGATGTGAAACCTGAACAATGAAGAAAAAAGATAGAAAAAAAATCAAAGTCTTTAAAATTTGGTGCTGGAGAAGGATGTTATTAATACCATGGATGGCAAGAAGAACAAACAAATCAATTTTGGAACAAATCAAACAAGTCATGTCACTCAAAGCAAGAATCACTAAGCTACGACTTACCTTCATTTGGACCCATCAAACGAAGAGAGCAATCACTGGAGAAGGACATTGTGGTCAGAAGAATAGAAGGGATAAGGTGAAGAGGAATCCCAGCAACCCAATGGCTTAATAATATCAAGATAATGGCGGAAAAGACCCTGGTGGACCAGTCTAGGATTGCACAAGATCGATCTTCCATTCAGAATGTTAATCTATCAAGTCGCCATTGCTTCAGATGGAGGTGAAGGCCTTTAAATAATAATTACATTTGCACTGCAACTTTTTGCAAAGTTGAAATAAAATTTATTTTAATTATCTAATATTTTCAATGCATTTGTATACATACAGAGAATGATATAATTTCATCAATAAATTAGATCAATATATACATTTTTTTATTTGATATATTTTATTGCATTTTTTCACATTAGAACACAAAATAATATATAGCTTAAGTTATCCATTATTAGACCTTAGAATGTGACCTAGAGATATCATTGGATTTCACAGTTACCAAATAAAAAAATCAATATCAAAAATTCACATGAGTAAACAATGTCCTAATCCCACAGCCTCCAAATACCAGCGACTCCTAACATTAAGGTTTTTGTTGGTTTTATCAGCTGGTGGTTTCCATCTTTTACTGCCCTTTTATCTGACTTGAGGGTGGAGGTTAAATGACTACACAAACAATTGTGCATGTTCACAGACACAAGATAAGCATATGTAATGCAGGAAAATGTGTTTCAAAGTGTAATGTAGGAGGTATTTTAATTGAAAAATTTACCATGCTTACCTTACTGGTTTATGGCTGTTAGAGAAGGTAGAAAGACAGGAAATTGTCCTAAACTAAAAAACAGAAGGTTCTTTTATGTTGAGCCCTCCATACACCTTAGATGACGGTTTGGCTGATTGTTTGGCTGTCACGGTTCCCCCGGACTCACACATACTCGGGAGAGCAAGTGCTCCTGTGTTCTCTATGAGAGAGAGCAAGACTACTATGGTGACAGATTATTTTGCCAGGTACAAAAGGATTTGCAGTCTAAAATCGAACATGATGGAATCTTATCTCTCCCAACATCTTCTGTTTTTGAAAAATTGGGGGCCTTGATGCACAATAGACTTTTGGGTGATCCTGTCCATGTCAACTGACTTGACTGACGTTAGTCTAATGCTGTCACAAGGAGGTATCTGCAGGCATCACCGGCTGTCATGGCAGCGTCAGGATCTGGGGAAGCTACAGATTCTGCCACTCTGCCTGCTAACTTCCCTGGTATCTGGGATTAGTGCAGGTTGACTAGGACGTTGACTCACAGACTTGCAGGCTAGGAAGTGTTAATCTCTGCTGGGCTGTTTGTGAGTCTCCTTGGTCACATGCTATGGGAGAGCCAGTCACATTCGCTCTCCTCCTATATATGCTGGCTGGACAGTTCTTATAGTGTCAGCTATAGCTTAACTATACCTGGCCTGGAGAAGTGTATTTATCCATGCTTACTGGTGGTTGTGATATTATTGTTGTGTGCGGTTGTGGTGTTAACTCTTGTTGTCCTTTTGTTTCTGCATTACTTCTTTTGCTTTTCCTTAGAGTGTGCAGTGTAACTGAGTTTCTGTTATCCCTGTGTTTCCATAACACTCCTGCCCCTTCCTTCCCTAGAGTAAGGGAGGAACTTATCAGCTTTGCTCTGGAGTATAGTAAGGCATGGGACTCTGACATCAGCATCTGGGGTAATATGGAAGTTATGAATCACTTAGGGTCCCCTAGCATGAGGAACAGCATAGGAGCCCCTTGTGCCTCGCTTTCCCACATTGTGACATGTGTATGGAAGGAGATTTACTTAACTTGACTATAGACCAATATGTGGTCACTATCCGATGAATGTTCTGTTTTGTTTGTTATTTTATTAGAATTTGGGGCCAAAAATGGGAAAACAATATTGCTATGAAAATATGTGAAATATTATTTGTGTCTGTTACCACTATGGATTTTCTAAGACCATAGTGGACTGATCACTAATCACTATAACTGCATCACTACTAACTGAAAAAAAATGTGAATTGGTAAGTATGAATGTAATTTTTTCATTTGGAATGTATTATGCAATTAAAAGGTTTTCACTTCACCAAAAGTGATATTACATTGCTAGGATATGATATAACTTTCTTATCAATACACTGTGTGCAGACTTATTAGGCAAATGAGTATTTTGACCACATGATACTTTTTATACATGTTGTCCTACTCCAAGCTGTATAGGCTGAGAGCCAACTACCAATTAAGTAAATCAGGTGATGTGCATCTCTGTAATGAGGAGGGGTGTGGTGTAATGACATCAACACCCTATATAACGGGTGCATACTTATTGGGCAACTTCCTTTCCTTTGGCAAAATGGGTAAGAAAAGAGATTTGACGGACTCTGAAAAGTCCAAAATTGTGAGATGTCTTGCAGAGGGATGCAGCAGTCTTGAAATTGCCAAACTTTTGAAGTGTGATCACAGAACAATCAAGCGTTTCATGGCAAATAGCCAACAGGGTCGCAAGAAGCGTGTTGGGCAAAAAAGGCGCAAAATAACTGCCCATGAATTGAGGAAAATCAAGCGTGAACCTGCCAAGTTGCCATTTGCCACCAGGTTGGCCATATTTCAGATCTGCAACGTTACTGGAGTATCAAAAAGCACAAGGTGTGCCATACTCAGGGACATGGCCAAGGTAAGGAATGCTGAAAAACAACCACCTTTGAACAAGAAACATAAGATAAAACATCAAGACTGGGCCAAGAAATATCTTAAGACTGATTTTTCAAAGGTTTTATGGACTGATGAAATGAGAGTGACTCTTGATGGGCCAGAGCCTGGATCAGTAAAGGGCAGAGAGATCCACTCCGACTCAGACACCAGCAAGGTGGGGGTGGGGTACTGGTATGGGCTGGTATCATCAAAGATGAACTTGTGGGACCTTTTCGGGTTCAGGATGGAGTGAAGCTTAACTCCCAGACCTACTGCCAGTTTCTGGAAGACAACTTCTTCAAGCAGTGGTACAGGAAGAAGTCGGTATCGTTAAAAAAACCTTGATTTTCATGCAGGACAATGCTCCATCACATGCATCCATCACATGCATCCAACTACTCCACAGCATGGCTGGCCAGTAGAGGTCTAAAAGGAAAAATAATTACATGGCCCCCTTGTTCACCTGATCTGAACCCCATAGAGAACCTGTGGTCCTTCATAAAATGTAAGATCTACAGGGAGGGAAAACAGTACACGTCTTTGAACAGTGTCTGGAGGCTGTGGTGGCTGCTGCACGCAATGTTGATCGTAAATAGATCAAGCAACTGACAGAATCTATGGATTGTAGGCTGATGAGTGTCATCATAAAGAAAGGTGGCTATACTGGTTACTCATATTTTTGGGTTTTGTTTTTGCATGTCAGAAATGTTTATTTCTAAATTTTGTGCAGTTATATTGGTTTACTTGGTGAAAATAAACAAGTGAGATGGGAATATATTTGGTTTTTATTAAGTTGCCTAATAATTCTGCACAGTAATAGTTACCTGCACAAACAGATATCCTCCTAAGATAGCCAAATCTAAAAAAAAACAAACACTCCAACTTCCAAAAATATTAAGCTTTGATAGTTGAGTCTTTTGGGTTGATTGAGAACTTAGTTGTTGATCAATAATAAAAAAAATCTGCTAAAATACAACTTGCCTAATAAGTCTGCATGCGGTGTATGGGTTTGACTAATGGGAGCCAACCAAATTTACCAATTTAATGAGCACCGCCCTAAAACATGAATTCTGCTCAATAATTTTCAGGATCAGATGGGGTACTGGCAGCCACACCCCTAGTCATCATAAAGTAGATGATCAAAAAAACAAATGTGGTTGGCACTATATAGCATGGAATATGTTGGTGCTATGCAGAGACACCTTATTCTACAGTGCTTTACAGATATTAATATGACTGCCCTCATTGGGGCTCACAATATATTCCCTATTAATCATACAATAGTAGAGTTGAAAGAGACCTCAAGGGCCATCGGGTACAACCCCCTATGAGTGCAGGCTTTCTTAAATCATCCTAGCTATATGTTTACTCAGGTTCCGTTTGAAGATCTCCATTGATGGAGAGCTCATTACCTCCTGTGGTCACCTGTTCCACTCTCTGACTACCCTCACTACCTCCCGTTGTCACCTGTTCCACTCTCTGACTGCCCTCACTAACTCCCATGGTAGCCTGTTCCACTCTCTGACTGCCCTCACTACCTCCTGTGGTAGCCTGTTCCACTCTCTGACTGCCCTCACTGTGACGGGGTATGCAACAGAGCAGTGAGGGACGCCAGGCCAAGGAACAATCCAAAGGGCTTTATTGGAACCACAAAGAATAAGCAGCAAACATAAATATAAATCCTTCAAATCTGCAAGGAGTCCACAACAGAAAAACAAAAGATCCAGGGGCACCGCCTGGTATTCCGATGCCAGGGGAATTAGGGCAATGGTCCTTATATGAGTTCCTTGAGTCCAACAGGTGAACAACAAAACGCAATCCCACGTGGCCGCGGATCTCCAGTCTGTAACAGTCCACACACACAGACCCCAGGATCCAGCCTCAGCTATGGATCCTAGTCCTTCTCCAGCCGAGCTCCAACTAACTGAACTAACATGTTCTTCTCTCCTGGGATCAGCCCCTTAGTTGGGCACACCTCCCCCTGGCCATTTGATGCATGAATGGACTTTAGACTGCTGGCTCTGTTCTGTTTACCAAGTTGTAGATTGGAGAAGTCCCATGCTGAGAAGAACAATAGATATGCAACCCCCACCAAATCAATGACAATAGCTATTGCTGAAGCCTGAGTGCAATATGATACAGGCTGGGGGAAGGTATAGTCACTTACATCCCAAGACATAGTATTACAGCAAATACAGTGAGAAGGTAAAATACATCACATGGCATCTTATACAAAAATATGGAATGGAGAAAACTACATACATCATGACACTCACTACCTCCCGTGGTCACCTGTTCCACTCTCTGACTGCCCTCACTACTTCCCGTGGCAGCCTGTTTCACTCTACTGTAGAGTGCAAAACAGCCGTCGTCTGATGTGCTGTCCCGTCCTACTCCCTCCCCGCTTGCCACAGCATGTAACCTCCACGAGTGAATAAACACTTTTCTACTGCACAGCAAAGATCGGTGAGTGCCTTTTCATTTTCTACTCTCATATGCCTTGTTTCACTCTCTGACTACCCTCACTGTCAGAAAACATGTTTTTCGAGTGTGGAAGCAAACTGGATTACCTGCAACAGTTCAATGCACAGAATATAGTAGTAATCTTCTTTCCTTCAATAAATGTTACCAACAGGCACCCATAAGGACATGTAACTCTAAGCTGAATAATGGCTTGATTGGAGTTATGAATTTTTTAACAAATTAATCAGTATGACAATGGCCCAAAGCCATAATTTTTGATCTATTGACTCCTAGTGCGGCTAATTTTACTGTATCACATAGGAGCCCAACGTAATGCAATTTGTGATATAAGGCAGGGTGTGATATCATTTTGGGAAGTCAAAAAAGTTATAAAAGTAAATAAACTTTATATAAGCTTTCCTACTAACAGCAGAAATCAAGAAATTACACTCAAAATTCCGTAAAATTTGCAAATGTTCTAAAATGCTTTACAAAAGTGAAGATCGAGAACTATTTTATCCTCCCAAGGATGTTTATGGTAGAGAAGGCTGACAATCGAACATCAGCTCACAACAGCTGACTCAAAGATTTCATTCAGTTTATCAAGACTTGAGGGTGAAACATGACAATCCTCTGAGTAAGCAACAACAAAGGCAGTCTTGGCCTTCAAGCCATGAAAGTTAAATTCCAGTGTCATTTAGCAAGTGCCTTCAGTTGTTGAACCAGCCATGGGTAGTATGGGCTTCCTCATGCATTGTCATACGGCTTTTAGCATGTGTTCAACCTTCTGGGTCATTGTCCTAAAATTCCAAACCTTAAAAAACATACATTACAAGTCATACTAGTCATACTTCTCACGCCATTACAAGTTTACTCAGCGGTGTAGCTAGGGCTGAGCAAAGGAGGAGGGGAGTCGAGACATATCTGACTGGGTCCCAAACCTAGGTGGTGTTCCAAAATCAAAAGATGCTGAAGATAGCCACGCTCCACCAGCGACCGGTCCGGAGAACACAACTAGACCTGAATGAGGCATAATGTGACAGATGAGGGCTGGGTGGGTATAATTTTTTTTCTTTTTTTTAACATGTCTTAAAGAGCCACTCCAGCACTTTTCTTTTATTACACCACTACAGTTGTGCTTTAAAGTAAGCCCCTGAACGCTCTATTGCAATCACCTTCTGACAGCTTCATCTTCTATTGCCAGCGCTCCCGTCAGTCTGCATCGATTTGTGACTGACATTCATGGTGTGTGCTGAAGGTCACAACTTAATGCACGTCTATGAGAGCCTCATTCTGGCTCTCATAGAGTCGAATTGAGACCTTGTGATGTAACTTATGACTTACGGCCAGTCAGAAGTTACTGTCACAAGATGGTGCTGAGGGACCAGGTGAAGCCGCTGGAAGATGAGTATATGACAAGTGGCTTAGAATTAAAGTACCACTCCAGTGCTTAAAAACAAACCTGCCGAAGTGCTGCTTTAATTATGTTCTTGGATGTAGATAGATCTCAGAGCATTATAATGTACATTCAATACATATTAAATAAATTCAATGTGAATTAAATTTTTTGACCAAAGTTAAGCAAACTTGTGAATTCAAGTATCGACCAGTTTGCCCATCACGACTGTTAAGACATTGATCTAAAGGCATACCATAGGAAGGAAGCAATCTGATTTAAGGTGTCAGTGATGGCACCAAAAAGCCATTTTTTTTTTTATAAAAGGTAGGTAAAAAGAAGGTGAGGTCAGAGAACTGAAGGTCTGCAATGGTAAAGGAAAGCCTGACTATGATTTTGCATCGAGAGCTATATACAGTCAGAATGCCTTACAATGTCTTACAAAGTCATTGGAACTGAAACTCACCTAGGATGGTACCACTCCCAACAATAATGTAAATTATAGGCGGCACGGTGGCTCAGTGGCTAGCACTACAGCCTTGCAGCGCTGGCATCCTGGGTTCAAATCCCACCAAGGACACCATCTGCAAGGAGTTTTTGTTCTCCCCGTGTTTGCGTGGGTTTCCTCTGGGTTCTCCGGTTTCCTCCCACACTCCAAAGACATACAGATAGGAACTCTAGATTGTGAGCCCACAATTCCTGTGGAATTAATAGCGCTATATAAATGAATAAAATATATATATATATATATATATATATATATATATATATATATATATATATATATATATATATATATATATATATAATATATACACAGTGTCGTAACTACAGTCTGATGGGCCCCGATGCAGAGATTGAGCCTGGGACCCCGGGGCCCCCCCCTCCACCTCGTCAGATGTATGGACCATTGTGGCATTCTAAATCCTATAAAAACAAAAAGTTGCCCCCCCTCCCCATTTTATTGTGTAGTAATGACCCCCATCCTGGGCCACTTCCTGGTAAATATGTCCACATGATGGCCCGATCCTGGTGTATGACCCCATCATGGCTATATCCTGGTATATATATCCAAAATCATGGCCCCATCCAGGTATATATATCCCTATCATGACCCCATCATGGTATATCTTCCCATCATGGCCCCATCCTGGTGTATGACCACCATCATGCCTATATCCTGGTATATATGTCCCCATCATTGTCCATCCTGGTACATATGGCCGAATCATGGCCCCATCCTGGTATATAGCCCCCCATCCTGGAATATAGCACTCCATCCTGGTATATAGCCCCTCATCCTGGTATATAGCCTCCATCCTAGTATATAGCCCCCCATCCTGGTATGTAGCCCCCCATCCTGGCATATAGTCACCTCATCCTGGTATATAGCACTCTCATCCTGGTATATAGTCCACATCATGGTATATGGCCCACTACGGCACCGCACACAGTATACACAGACAGACAGCATACACAGACAGTATACACAGTCAGTATAAACAAACATACAAACAGTACACACAGACAGACAGTATACACAGACAGTATGCAGACAAATACTATACACAGACAGACAGTATACACAGACAGTATACACAGTCAGTATAAACAAACATACAAACAGTACACACAGACAGACAGTATACACAGACAGTATGCAGACAAACAGTATACACAGACAGACAGAATACACAGATAGTATAGACAAACAGATAGTATACACAGACAGACAGTATACACAGACAGACAGTATACACATATAATATACACAGACAGACAGTATACACAGACAGAGAGTATACTGTAGACAGACAGACAGTATACACAGACAATATTCACAGACAGAGTGACAGACACAGTCTCATGGGCATTAATCACAATGGAACAATCATTAGTGGGGCATATGGCCAAAGGATGTCCACTTCTGTGTCTTTTTTTGACTCTTCCAGTCTCTCTGTATCTGTGTTGCAACCTACTGATGACACTCTGTGACATTTTAAGATCAGTAGCCACTTTCGCTGGAGAACATCCTGCTGAAGCCTCACAATGGCGAGATACTGTTGATCAACTGGGCGATTCAGGATCAAACACCTGTTGTGAATTTTGCCATTGAGCTTCTTGGATGGATTAAACAGTGCTCCGGGAGATGTTCAAAGCCTGAGCTATTTTTTTTTATAACCTAACCCTGCTTTACTCTTTTCCACAACATTATCCCTGACCTGTCCGGAGTGTTCCTTGGTTTTCATGATGCTGTTTGATACCTAATGTTTTCAAAGAAATCTCTGAGGCCTTCACAGAACAGCTATAGTTATACTGAGAATAAGTTTCCCACAGTTGGACTCAATTTACTATTTATGCCACTACGGATTTTATTTAGGAGCATCAAACTACAAGGGTTTGAATACAAATGCGCCTCACAATTTTCAGACTCATTTTTAAAATATTTAAAATACAAAACCATTTATTAGTCTCTATCACCCTTGCTACTTTATGTTGGTATATTTTATAATATCACAATTAGATGTATTCAAGCTTGTGAGTGTAACGTAAAAAAATTGTGGAAAAGTTCACAGTTTATGGGTACTTTTTCAAGCACTATATACATATATATATATATATATATGTATATGTGTATATATATATATATATATATATATATATATATATATATATATATATATATTAAAACATATATACTATATATATATATATATATATATATATATATATATATATATATATATATATATATATATATATATATATATATAATATATATATATATATAGCTCTTACTAAGTTCCATCTGGTATATATGACATGGGTACCAGGATCTTACAATTCTCACAGCGTTCTGTATTGAGCCACTTCCACAGGTAAGTATTGGAAATTTCTCGGGGATTAGTGTAAACATTATAATTTTGGTTTTAACCATTTTTAAATGGCTTTTGACTAATTTTTGATATGATTAAACATGGAGTCACTTGTACGGCACCTCTGCATTATTCTCTTTTCAATATAATTTCTAACGTGATGTGAATCCTCGAGGACATTGCCGCAGGGTGCAGTACACTGGAGTATTGGGCAATCAAAGCATATTGAATTACTGAACTTTCCCTATTTGAGTCACTCAGTGCAGTAATCTGAACATTAGTTCTGCCAAATTTGAGCTGGTAATGACTGTGAAATGCGGAAATGTTCCTTTTCATAAAGAGTCAGGTTTATCTCACATGTACAGTAGCTTAAGAGGAAAGGTTCTATGCTAGAACAATCACAGATAAAGACATCACAGAGAACAGGCCGGCAGAAAATACCAGATGACATTTACTTCAGTGGTGTATAACAGAAGCAGCGATCCCGAAATAAATCTGCTCAAATGGAAGGGCAGAAAAATACAGAAAAATTACAAACGAGTCAGTGAGGAGACTACAGAGACCACAATATGTAACCTTAGCCCAAATGGTAGCACATTGTGAGTTGTGATATAGAAAATAATGCTGTATTCTGAGTGAAAGTAAATATTTGGGGCTTAAGGGCTAAAGTTTTTCCTTAAAGGGATTGTCCAAAGTTATTACCTATCCACTGTATAGGCGATTGTGGAGACACAGGGGTCAGTGGGTGCTCTCGGCCGCTTGCCTGGACACCTTTAGAAAGAAAGCATGGACCACGGCTCATCCCAACTGAACGCCCAAACTCCATACCCGTTGGCAGAACACTAGTCACACAACACATGGTGCGGGAACCACAATAATACACTTTATGGGATCCCCAACAGTCAAAGGCATATAACACAAAACCATGCAAACTACACGATGAAACAGGCAAAAGAGTCTCACCCTTTCGCTGGCTCACCAGGGAGTAGACTATTCGTGCCTTCGGAGCTTTCAGGGCCACATACCCCAAACCAGCAGCACCCTGCTTTTGGCAGACACCCACCAAGAATAGTATAGTGACAATCGTAGGAAGCTTCACAAGCACAGCAAAGTCCATAGCCAGGTAACTGAATCATCCCCAACTTGAGTTTCTTCCAGCTGAATCCTAGGATTCTTGGCGGTGCTCTTGCAAAATGTAATCCAGTTTCACATTCCCTAACCGACGCCGAAGTGCCTAGGCTGGCTAATGGACTTCCAACCAGGATTCTGTCACGCTCTCCGGGTCCCCTGCTCTGCTCCCCGGCTCACCTGCCACGCTCCCCGGCTTTCCTGCTTCTCTCCCCGGTCTCCAGCCTCCATTGCCTGCGGTCTCCAGGCGGCCCGGTCCCCGCTCCTGGCGCCCGTCGGCTACTCAGCCCCAGCCCGGCTCTCCTGCGTCCTTCTCACCGCTCCCTGCCCTGGCTTCTGGCACCTGGGCCTCGCGCATGCGCATTAGGTCGCGCGCGCGGTCATTGACCCTTTCTTAAAGGGCCAGCGTCCACTGACAGGAAATTGAACACACAGGTACAGGGTATAAAGGGGTTTAGTGTCCAAGTGGGCGGGGCCTGTTCTTCGTGTTTCCCAAGCTAGGAGTCAGGTCTCCTTGTGTCTCTGTGCCATACTTACCTATCTCTCTTCTAGAGCCGCTCCTGCCTCGCCATCCGGTCCTGCCGATTCCCGAACGCTGACTGTCCGCCATCCCGTCAGTCCGTACCATCTCTGATCCCTGTGGTGACCCGTCCTCTCGCTCCATCGGTTCCGGACTCTGCCTGACAACATCTCGGCCTCCGAACCTGAGCTCCGTCACCCGGACTACCATCAGTGACTCCGTGGTCCCAGGGACTTCTCCATTCCACTCTTGTGCACGGACTGTCCTGCTACCCGTAGTGCTCCGGCTACCGGACCCCTTGCCTTCATCAAGGAGTTCGGCCCAGTGGATCCACCTCCTGGGTCTGCCCGTCCACCTGGCCCTAACAGATTCAAACCCCTAGGTTGCAGCCATGTAGCAAAAGAACAACCTGGTGATTCCTACAGTTCCTTTTTATATCTCCTGGGCACTCACCCTAGGGAATGTGGTCTTCCAGGATTGGAGAATACGGCTATGCTCTGATTGGGTGGCATTTCAATTCGCATAGTTAATTCTCATCTGAGTTAGGTAGACAGAAAGGCCGGGGAAAGTTACATTAACTTAGCAATCCACATTTTCAGACAATAGGAGGCTCTGATATTCCTGGGGAAAACAATGACTCAACAAACACTAGTTAACACACCATAGGGATCCATGTCTGGCCAATTAAGAACATTAACCCCTGACAAGCATTGAACAGGGTTGTGTCTTTACAGCGATAACTTGCTTACCATTTGACTGCTCGTACCTGTCTCGACTGGCAGAAGTGGGAATTTTTAGAACGGAATGGTGGCACTACACATGCTCGACCTCTGATCCATTCATTCCCTATAGGGCTATCCTTTTCCATAGAGAATTAATGGAATGATAGTTGGGTATATGAACTGCTGCTACATTTTGTATTGGGGATAAAATTTTCCAGCTAAAATTTCTTTATCTACTAATCGCTGCGGGTCCCAGAGGGCAGAACCCAAGTGATGAAAGTTATTACCTACCCTGTGGCTAAGAGATAACGTCTATTCAATAGACAACGCCAAATACCAAAAAGGTCTACAAAGTCTTATCGGCCATACAATGCATCTTAGAAAAAAAAATGTAAATATCATTACAGAGTAAGAGAAGAAAGTATCTGATGCCAACTATTGGATGGTGCAACGCTAGGAGTGAAAATTGATCCTTTCCAAAGAAACACCCTTCATGTATAGAGATATACCCAAAGGGTATTTTTATAGGATATGAGCTCAATTTCACAGTGATACTTGAAAATATATCTGCGACATGATAGATACATTTCTAAATAGGTAAGAAAATAAAAACAAGTCAAAATATAAAAACATTTTTAGGAATAATGTTACTTATGACGGATGGGCATGCCTTATATTTGCTATGATGAATACGAAATTTTTATTTTTGCCTATTTTTTCTATATTGCCAAACTTTAGGAATTGCTCCAGTCTTGAAATTTCCTCTATCTTCTGTTTTTCAGTGTGGCTTGTGTAAGTAGCTGCCACAAGGTTTTAAAGCCCATGAAAACCTCACAAATTCATAATTGAAGCTTAATGGTTGCAACTGAAGTCCTGTCTTATCCCCGCTGGGATGTTTACGTGAAAATTTTGAAGACACTACTGACATAGCTAAACACGGAAAAGTCATAAGACAGATATAAGTATCTTTACGCTTATGTAAAATTCACTGCATTGACAAGATGGTTAATATTTTAGAAAATATACATTGCAGGAGGATTCTGGGTTGCCGCGAGAATTCTTCTTCTTTGTATAATGGAATTTCTGGTTGTTACTTCTTATGTGTATTATACATGTGCATGGAAGTTTTGTGGGGATCACGGACTGAAAAATCGGTCTACAACGTGGACAAATTTGGTCGATTACGTCTATAATACAGCATGTTACGCAGCAGATACCAAGATAGATCAAAAAACGCAACCATGCATAACACAAAGAAGAGAAGAGAGTATGTATAAATAGTGTATGGGTTGTAGGAATATGGCGAACCTACAGACAATACAATAGGGCACTGAGATTTAGAACAAAGTTCTAGCAAAAAAACGATAGTGTCATGAACAATAATTTTTATTGATATAATGATTGCCAACAGCCAGCATTTAGGCAAAAAAAGGGCATCACATGTAATGGAAATAGAAATCATAATGACAATGCACAGGTTCTTAGCAAAATTATAAGTTAGGTCCAGGAGAAAAAATACTGTACATAGATGGCAAATTTGTTCAAAAAATGAATAGCAGGGCATACACCAATAAGTAAAAGGTGACTAAGTAATGTTGTAAACTATAAGCACAGTATAAGTAATGTAATGTTAGAGCATGTCACATACTAACGATTGTGAAATAAACATATAGTATTGAGTATATGTGAGTGTAAAACAAATGCTAGGCACTAGTGAGTACAGGGAGGTAGGACATTGGCAGATTATAAAAAATGCTTGTCAATGTGCAGAGACAGTGTGTGTCACATGTATATACTACTGCTATATCAGAAAAATGCCTGGCATGAATATGTAGGCTATAGGTTCCGTGATTGCAGTAAGACAGGGTGACATGGGACATGCACACTGAATTTGTATACTGAAGGAGTATCAAGTCACTGTGGCTTCAGCATAGCAAGGTGTGTGATGTACGATGTAAGCCAGGTGAGTGCTGCAAATAATGAAAAAGATCCTAAACATGCCATGCACAAGGAAAGTTATCTGGACAGAAAAGGACCTGTGAGCATATGCAATGCGCACCACAACACGCGTTTTGGCATCACCTTTATCAGGGAGCAAGTCATATTTTATCTCTCAAGTGCATTGTTTGTTGTGAATACATTTTCCAGTTTGGGGATCCCTCTTGTGGTCAGTGCTGGCGGTGCAGCTGTTTTGTGGAATGACAGCCACACACCTGTGGAGGACTTGCAATCAAGTCTCTCAGATTGGGCTATATAGCTAAATAGTTTTCTCCTGTTACTTGGCGGTGCTCAATGGATATCCTGTGTGTTAAGAACATTCTGAAACCAGCCCTGCTCTCTACCAGAACTCTTCTCAGATAAGTTGGTTTCGTACCTCTGCTTACTGTTTCCACATTCTTGTTCTTTTTTCTGCTTTGATACTAATGCTTGATTCCTATTTTGCCTGTGTGGAGTTCCTGGTGGAATTGGATCATTCCCTGCTGGGAGTGTCTGTATACCCAGCTCCATGATTCTGCAATGTATTGTTTTGTCGTGCTTGGTATCAATTCAGTCCCTCATCTATGTTAGTGTTTTCGGATCCCAGTAACATCAGAGTGCTGATATAGTGGGAGAGGCCGTTTGGTCTCAGGGTTTTTCCATATCAGACGTGCTGGTATTTATTAGGGTTTTTACAGCTGAAGATAGTACTCCTTTCTATCCTTTCCTATAAAGATAGTTTGGGCCTCACCTTTGCTGAACCTGTTTTTCTAGCTTTGTATTGTGTTTTCCTATATAACCGTAGTCTTTACATGTGGGGGGCTATCTATATCTTTGGGGATTGCTCCGAGGCAGATTAGCTTTTCTTATATTTCTATCTGTAAGAATATTTCATTCTCCGGATGTGTCGAGGCGACTAGGTCATCGTAGGCTCGTCCCATGGCTACCTCTAGTTGTGTGTCAGGATTAGGTCTGCAGTCCGTTAAGGTTCCAGCCACTCTGGTTACTTTTTATGTTTCCGCATTTTTGATCCTCCTCGGTAGAGTTGAGCGCGGTTCGCGGTTCGAACTTCTCCAGTTCTAAGCTCGAGTGATTTTTGGGGCTGTTCGAGATCGAACTAGAACTCGAGCTTTTTGCAAAAGCTCGATAGTTCTAGATACGTTCGAGAACGGTTCTAGCAGCAAAAAGCAGGGCTTTTTACAGCTGCAGTGTGCAGGAGCCATCGCTGGCAGCCTGCCACAAGCTGGTAACCAAGATAAACATCGGGTATCCAAGCAAAGCGCTTTGGTTAGTAACCCGATGTTTATCTTAGTTACGTGCAGGAAGCCCACACTTCCCGCTCAGCTCACTCCGCCCCCTCCTGCCCGCGGCATGTATACATACATATACACACACACACACACACTCTCACTCACGCACACCCCCCCCCCCCAGCTACAGTGTGCAGGAGCCATCGCTGGCAGCCTGCCACAAGCTGGTAACCAAGATAAACATCGGGTATCCAAGCAAAGCGCTTTGGTTAGTAACCCGATGTTTATCTTAGTTACGTGCAGGAAGCCCACACTTCCCGCTCAGCTCACCCCGCCCCCTCCTGCCCGCGGCATGTACACATACATATACACACACGCACACACACACACACACACACACACCCCCCCCGCTCGGCTTACCTGCGGTGATGAAGTCCCGCCATCCCGACCTCAGCGCTGTCACTGTCCTCCATGGCCGCCGCTTGTCACATCACCTATCGCTTCCGACCCGAGACTGACACTGGCGGTGATGTCACGGACCTCTCGCGATACTTGATGTGAAGGCGCCGGTCATTGACCTCAGTGACAGGGGCTGTCGGCAGTGCTGGAGATCAGCGCAGGTAATGTACCTCGCTGACAGCAGCACTTGTCACCCCCCTGCAGTGACCTGGGCTGACCCATTGATGTTAGCTCAGGTCACTGCATTGCTCTCCCAGCCAATGGGGAACATCCTGCTCTTCATTGACTGGGACAGTGTGGATCGTCATGGCAACCCCTTGGATTACACCAGACCTGGATTTGTTTTTCAATCTAATAAATTGGTTAAAGAGGGAATGTTTTGGGGAGTGTTTTTTCAAATAAAAATGTGTTTGTCGTCTATTTTTTTTTATTACTGACTGGGTTGGTGATGTCGGGTACCTGATAGACGCCTGACCTCACCAACCCCAGGGCTTGATGCCAGGTGACATTACACATCTGGTATTAACCCCATATATTACCCCGTTTGCCACCGCACCAGGGCGCGGGATGAGCTGGGGCGAAGCACCAGGATTGGCGCATCTAATGGATGCGCCACTTCTGGGGCGGCTGCGGCCTGCTATTTTTAGGCTGGGGAGATTCCAATAACCATGGACCTCCCTAGTCTGAGAATATCAGGCCCCAGCTGTCTGCTTTACCTTGGCTGGTGATCCAATTTTGGGGGACCCCTACGTGTTTTTTTTTTAATTATTTATTTAATTTAAAATAACAGCGTGGGGTGCCCTCAGTTTTGGATTACCAGCCAAGGTGAGGTTGCCAGCTGTGGTCTGCAGGCTGCAGCCGTCTGCTTTACCCTAGCTGGCTACAAAACTAGGGGGAACCCTACGTCATTTTTTTTCATTTTTTTGGCTAAATACAAAGCTAAGCACCCCTTAGTGCCACATGAAAGGTACCAAAGGGTGCTCCACTTTTTCTCCATTTTTTTCTCCACTTTTTCTCCACTTTTTTCTCCACTTTTTTCTCCACTTTTTCTCCTCTTATGCTCCACTTTTTCTCCACTTTTTCTCCTCTTAATCTCCACTTTTTCTCCACTTTTTCTCCACTTTTTCTCCACTTTTTTCTCCACTTTTTCTCCTCTTATGCTCCACTTTTTCTCCACTTTTTCTCCACTTTTTCTCCACTTTTTCTCCTCTTATGCTCCACTTTTTCTCCACTTTTTCTCCTCTTATGCTCCACTTTTTCTCCACTTTTTCTCCACTTTTTCTCCACTTTTTCTCCTCTTATGCTCCACTTTTTCTCCACTTTTTCTCCTCTTATGCTCCACTTTTTCTCCACTTTTTCTCCTCTTATGCTCCACTTTTTCTCCACTTTTTCTCCACTTTTTCTCCACTTTTTCTCCTCTTATGCTCCACTTTTTCTCCACTTTTTTCTCCACTTTTTCTCCTCTTATGCTCCACTTTTTCTCCACTTTTTCTCCACTTTTTCTCCACTTTTTCTCCTCTTAATCTCCACTTTTTCTCCACTTTTTCTCCATTTTTTTCTCCACTTTTTCTCCACTTTTTCTCCACTTTTTCTCCACTTTTTTCTCCACTTTTTCTCCACTTTTTTCTCCACTTTTTCTCCTCTTATGCTCCACTTTTTCTCCACTTTTTCTCCTCTTATGCTCCACTTTTTCTCCACTTTTTCTCCACTTTTTCTCCTCTTATGCTCCACTTTTTCTCCACTTTTTCTCCTCTTATGCTCCACTTTTTCTCCACTTTTTCTCCACTTTTTCTCCTCTTATGCTCCACTTTTTCTCCACTTTTTTCTCCACTTTTTCTCCTCTTATGCTCCACTTTTTCTCCACTTTTTCTCCACTTTTTCTCCACTTTTTCTCCTCTTATGCTCCACTTTTTCTCCACTTTTTCTCCACTTTTTCTCCACTTTTTCTCCACTTTTTTCTCCACTTTTTTCTCCACTTTTTCTCCACTTTTTCTCCACTTTTTTCTCCACTTTTTCTCCTCTTATGCTCCACTTTTTCTCCACTTTTTCTCCACTTTTTCTCCTCTTATGCTCCACTTTTTCTCCACTTTTTTCTCCACTTTTTCTCCTCTTATGCTCCACTTTTTCTCCACTTTTTCTCCACTTTTTCTCCACTTTTTCTCCTCTTATGCTCCACTTTTTCTCCACTTTTTCTCCACTTTTTCTCCACTTTTTCTCCACTTTTTTCTCCACTTTTTTCTCCACTTTTTCTCCACTTTTTCTCCACTTTTTTCTCCACTTTTTCTCCTCTTATGCTCCACTTTTTCTCCACTTTTTCTCCACTTTTTCTCCTCTTATGCTCCACTTTTTCTCCACTTTTTCTCCACTTTTTTCTCCACTTTTTTCTCCACTTTTTCTCCACTTTTTCTCCACTTTTTCTCCACTTTTTCTCCTCTTATGCTCCACTTTTTCTCCACTTTTTCTCCGTTCTTTTTCTATGGTCGGTCTACCCATTAGCTCTGCCATGCATACTGTAGCTCTACACCTACTGCACATGTTACTTTATGATTGACATCTCTTTCGTACCAGAGCTGTCTAAGTGTACTCTGACCCCATATTTGTCATTACTATATTGTCCTTGTACTGTATTATGACATTTGTATCATGTGTTTCATTTCTTGCTGTGTTGCAATTTTTTTGCTGCATCCCAATTGTACCTCTACATTGTTCGAGTTTATGTTATTGTTCTCTCACTCTTATGTGATACTGATTATTGTCATTTTTCATGATTACATGCAGATAAGTCCAATCTGACGAAGGCTCAGGCCGAAACGTCATTTGTAACTTGTTTTGGACAAAAACATATATGCTTATGAAAAAAATTTTTTTCTTAATATGGACCAATAAAGAGTGATTTTGCATTACTATCCATTGTGACTTACTGACTTAGTCTGGGAGATTTAGAGTGCCGAGGTTACTCACTAATTTTATCTATTATTACCTCTGAGCACCTATATACCAGTGAGCAGAGTTTCCTCTACAGTAGTTCTCCTGATTAGGCATGCCCTTACCTCATGAGCAGGGCATTGCAGCTTTGGTAGCAACCATTACGACATGGACTCTGCTGCTGTGGACCCGGGGAGAGTGAGTGCAGATTCATTGCACCCACACTCCTCACATGAACGGTCCGCACTCCTAGAAAATGGGGGATACGTTCCCTGAGTGTCTCCCCCCCATATTCTAGACGGTCCAGAGTCGTCGTGGGACCCCTTAATTTTTTTTCTTACAATAAATTGGTGAAAGAGGAAATGTTTTGGGGACTGTTTTTTCAAATAAATTTCTTTTGTCGATTTTTTTGTTTTTGTTAGTACTGACAGTTTATGATGTTGGGTATCTAATAGACGCCATGACATCACAAACTGCTGGGCTTGATCTCAGGTGACTTTACAGCTAGTATCAACCCGATTTATTACCCCGTTTGCCACTGCACCAGGGCACGGGATGAGCTGGGGTGAAGGATTTAGTGGATGCGCCACGTCTGGGGTGCCTGCGGCCTGCTATTTTTAGGCTGTGAAGGCCCAATAACTATGGACCTTCCCACCCTGAGAATACCAGACCACAGCTGTCCGCTTTACCTTGGCTGGTGATCCAATTTGGGGGGGACCCTACTTTTATTGTGTAATTATTAATATTTATAAAATAATTATAAAAAAGAGCCTGAGGGGACCTCCACATTGGATCCCCAACCACGGTAAATCTGCCAGCTGTGGTTTTCAGGCTACAGCCGTCTGCTTTACCCTAGCTGGCTATCAAAAATGGGGGGACCCAACGTCATTTTTTTTTTTTAACTATTTTTTAAATAGAAAAAATTAATGGGCTTCCCTGTATTTTGATTGCCAACCAAGGTAACGGCAGGCAGATGGGGGTGGCAACCCATAGCTGTCTGCTTTATCTGCGCTGAGAATCAAAAATACCGCGGAGCGCTACGTCTTTTTTTTAAAGATTTATTTTTACAGCACTGTGATGTCCAGCCATCAAAATACAGGGAAGCCCATTTTATTTTTAGTTATTTAAATAAATAATTAAAAAAAATATATATGGGCTCCCGCTGCATTTTTTGTATTGCTAGCTAAGGGTAATCCAAGCAGCTACTGGCTGCTAACCCCCACTGCTTGGTGTTACCTTCACTGGCAATGGAAAATCCAGGGAAGCATTTTTTATTTTTTTTGCCAAAAAACTACAAAAAAAGGACGTGAGCTTCGCCATATTTTTGTATGCTAGCCAGGTATAGCAGGCAGGTGCTGGAAGAGTTGGATACAGCGCCAGAAGATGGTGCTTCTATGAAAATGCCATTTTCTGAGGTGGCTGCAGACTGCAATTCGCAGCAGTGGGGCCCAAGAAGCTCAGGCCAACATGTGGTACGGATTCCAATCCCCAGCTGCCTAGTTGTACCTGGCTGTACACAAAAATGGAGCAAAGCCTACATCATTTGTTTTCTAATTATTTCATGAAATTCATGAAATAATAAAAAAAGGGCTTCCCTTTATTTTTGGTTCCCAGCCGGGTACAAATAGGCAACTGGGGGTTGGGGGCAGCCGTACCTGCCTGCTGTACCTGGCTAGCATACAAAAATATGGCGAAGCCCACATAATTTTTTCAGGGGGCAAAAAACTTCTGCATACAGTCCTGGATGGAGTATGCTGAGCCTTGTAGTTCTGCAGCTGCTGTCTGTCTGTATGGAGAAGAGCAGACAGCAGCTGCAGAACTATAAGGCTCAGCATACTCCATCCAGGACTGTATGCAGAAGTTTTTTGCCCACCAAAAAAATGACGTGGGCTTCGCCATATTTTTGTATGCTAGCCAGGTACAGCTGGCAGCCACGGGCTGCCTCCAACCCCCAGTTGCCTATTTGTACCCGGCTGGGAACCAAAAATATAGGGAAGCCCGTTTTTTTTAATTATTTCACTTATTTCATGAAATAATTAAAAAACAAATGACGTGGGCTTCGCCCCATTTTTGTGTCCAGCCGGGTACAACTAGGCAGCTGGGGATTGGAATCCGCAGCACAGGTTAGCCCGAGGTTTGTGGGCGCCTCTGCTGCGGAATTCAGTCCGCAGCCGTCCCAGAAAATGGCGCTCTCATAGAAGCGCCATCATCTGGCGCTGTATCCAACTCTTCCAACAGCCCTGGAGCCGGGTGGCTTGTTGGGTAATCATGAGTTAATACTGGCTTTGTTTTACCAGCCATTATTAAGCCAGAGATTCTTAATGTCAGGCACGTTTGACCCGGCCATTAAGAATCTCCAATAAAGGGTTAAAAAAAGACACCACACAGAGAAAAAATACTTTAATAGAAATAAATACACAGACACATTAGAGACTCCATCTTTATTACCCCCTGTCAGCCCTCCACGATCCTGCTCTTCTGTCTTCTTTCTTTCTAGTGTAGTAGTAGTGACGATTGTAGTGAGGAAGGATGAGATTCACCAGCTCATCACTTGGGGCTGGGGAACCTCCATCCTCACTACAATGCTCACTACAATCGTGCAGCAGCGTGCAGCCTTCACTCCGTGAGTGATCACTGCTGGCTGCTAGCGGTAACACTGACAGACGCGTTACCATAGCAACGGTGCTCTCGGAGCCGCGGTTAGCGGTGACGTCACCGCTAACTGCGTTGCTATGGCAACGGTGATCTCCGTTAATGACCGGCTGTGTCAGCCGGTCCCTAACGGAACGGGGAGTCGACCGTGTGCTACAGCATGTCGCCGGTACACGGCGATACACATATGTGCACCGTGTACCGGAGAGATGCACTCGCAGGTCCTACATGACGTGTCATAGTCATGTGACCAGTCTGTAGCCAATGAGATAATAGCCACATGACTGGTCACATGGCTATTTTGACGTCACGATAGGTCCTGCATCTCTGCTGGCAGTGCAGGTCACCGGGAGGATTCAGCGATCATCGGATGGAATAGCGGCAGGAGACAGAGTGCAGAAGGGATCGCGAGGACCGGTAAGTGTTATGGCAATGTTTATTAACTGTTTGTGTACATTTATCATGCATTTTTATGTGTTTGTGATTGCCTCCCATTCTAGCCTATACGTTCGAGTTCGGTTCGTCGAACGTTCGACGAACCGAACTCGAACGGGACCCCCGTTCGGCGAACCGGCCTCGAGCCGAACCGGGACCAGTTCGCTCATCTCTACTCCTCGGTCCCTGAATCATAACAATTGTCTATTGAGAATGGAGGCCCACGAATGTAAATGTGAAATACATGTGCATAATATCTTTAGTAACAAGTTTTTTTACACCTTTAAATTCTCTTTTTAGGGTTTTATTTTATGCCTTCTTCAATAATGGACTGTTTGTTACTCAGTGCTTTGATTAGCCAAGCAGTCATTACTGATTAATATAAATTTTGGCTGGTGGAGTTGTGCTTTAAATTTAAGTCCCCCGCCCCAGTCTTATACTCATCCTCTGGTGTCTTCATCTTTTTCTAGCATTTCTCTCCATTGGTCTTCTGCAGATTGTGATCTGCTGGCAGCTTCAGTATTTCATGTAGTGCGCCAGAGGTCACAATTCAATGCTAGTCGTCTGACAGCCTCGTTTAGCCTCAGTCTGACATAATTCTGGCCTCGTTCTGGCTCTCATAAACGTGTATAGGGAGCTTTTGATATAAATTCTGACTTCCGGACAGTCAGAAGTTAAAGTCACAAGAAGGCACAGCGGGACCGAAGCAACACCCAAAAAAGTGAATACTCCAGAGGATTAGTACAAAATGTAAAGCACCACTCCAGTATTAAGAAAACAAAACCCTAGAGTAGTGCTTTAAGGATAGTTGTCGCGGGCGGGGAGGAGGGTGTCGGCACACTACGCTCGCCCCCTTCTGCTCGGGTCCGGCGGCCGCTGCTCAGTGGTGGCTCGAGCCGTAGGCCGGATCCCGGGGGTTTCTCGAGCGGCACTCCTCGCCCGTGAGTGAAAGGGGGTTGTTGGGTGGGGGGATGATTATTGTCCGTGACGCCACCCACGGTTGTGGTGATTTTACCACCGCTGCTCAATACGGGGCTCCCGGGGATGGTGATGCGGAGCAGCCAGGGGTTGTGTTGCCCCTCCGTGGGCAGGGGTTGGTGATCCCGGGGCCCGGTGATGGTTTGTGACGTGCGGGACCTGGTGGGCGCAGGGACGCGGGGACAGCGCTGTGCCTTGCGGCACTGTGGTACTCACTCAGCCTGAGACGTGGACACAGTTTGTACGGTAAACCAAACGGCTGGTAGGACGGTCCCACATACGGCTACACCTGCACTCCCGGTAGGTGACGGTGATGTCCCTCTTCCTTGCACCTATGGTTGACTTGTGGTAGCGGTGGATTCCCTCCGGTTACCCGCTCCCCGACTACAATCTGGGCCGGAGGAGCTCTACACTTTGCCCGCAGGCGCTGGCCCTGAGAAAACTGGTGCCGTGGCGGTGGCGGTGTCTCTCCTGTAATGGTTGAGCTGTTGCCTTCAATCGGGACTTGGTTGTTGGGGGATCTGCGTCCCCGTCACTGACGGATTCGGCAAATTTGGCGACTCCTAGCCTTGCCGGGGTCCGAGAGGCCCCTGCCCTGGTGCTGAGTGTCCTTCGGAACACTGCTCCAGACCACCGGGCACACAGCCAACGGGGTCCTTCCAGGAACTTCCAAACGGTCCCCCTCCAGACAGTCACCGCCGTTGCTGACCTTGCTGACCTGGCCCTACACAAAGCTGGACCCTTCAGGCTTTCCTTCCTTCTTGTCACCTCACTTGCTTTCCTCCTTTACTACTTTTCTTCCTTCACTTTCACTTGGCTGTTTACTTTAGCCCTGTCTAGGCTACTCCTCCACTCCTTCCACTTCCTCCTCCTAAACTCAACTCTGTTGTTTACTCAAGCTCGTCCCTGAGCTGACTGCCTGGTTTTCCCGCCTCCAGTGCTGTGACCTCCTTGGTGGGCGGAGCCAACCGCCTGGCCCACCCCCTGGTGTGAATCATCAGCCTCTGGAGGAAGGCAACAAGGATTTCTGGTTAGCTTAGATGTGCCTACCTAGGATGTAGGGTGTGGTGGTGTGTGATCTGTGTCCCCTGGCTTGCCCAGGGCGACACATTCCCCCTTAGCAAAATGCAGACCGTCCGCGGGCTGCCGTCCAACACCGGTTTTATTTTTCTGAAAAAGATAACATAATGATATAACATATTTACATTTTTAATAATAACTCTTCCCAAGACGGGAGGCACATTTCTTTTAACGTTGCAAACGGTTTATGGTTACGGTTTCCGCTCTCTCCCACCCAAGCAACCTGGCCCTGATGCTGCCCCTAAAGCCCAGGCAGCACCCCTTGACCCACAGTCCAGCACACGGTACCCGAGCGGGATCTGTCCTTCCCTCCAGAGGGTAGCCACCGGTTCCTTTGGTGGCTGGGCCCTAGCCTGCTCTGCTCAGGGCCCTCCCTCCAACCTGCCTCTCCGGAGGCGGCATTGCGGAAAACGGTAACGGTAAACAACATATTTACAAGCCACTTAACGTTTGTGGTTGCCCTGCGAGTTCACGGGTTTGTCCATGGATAGTCCTCCATGCAGAACTTTAAACGGTCCCCACGGGGACAACGGTGCCGGCTCCAGCCGGTTCAATCACTACAGACAATCAGGTAACTTCTTCTTGGATCAATCATTTTTCATTTTCAACTTTTAAACAAACAAACTCTAAACTCACATAACTGCCTCCCTGATCCCCTCTCTAAAGGACGGTTTCTCTGTACCTAAGTGGGGGTCTACCTAAGTTGGAACGGGTGGACCTCCGGGGAACGGTATCAGTAGGGCTAGGCAGTGGGGCAGAGGGAACAACTGGTTCCACCTCCCGGCTATCTTGTGGGACAGGTGGAGGCATAGGGGAGCTGGGCATAGGTTCATCCCTGGGCACTGGCATCGGTTCTGGCTCACGGTTGACCGCTTCCACCACTTCTTCATCCACAGGTTGTGGGAACAGTATCACTGGAAGAATCACCGCGCCGTTCTGCATAGGCCAGTCTGCTGGGAAGTCACCCATCATCGTGTGGATCACCTCTTTTTCCTTTTCCGCTGGTGGAGGAGCTGGCACCTCCGGCATTGTCCTCAAGGCTGGTGGGTACCTTTTCAGATGGTCCCGGGAAACCGTGGCCAAAGTGCCCCCTTGGTCGCGACTGATCTGGTAAGTCTTTCCATTCTCCCATCCGGTGGGCTGAATGACGTAGGGGGTTTGTTCCCACTGATCATCCAGCTTGTGGGCTTTTCTCTTCCGCTTCAACACCACATCTCCAGGCTGGAAAGGCCCAGCAGCCGCTCTCTGATTGAAGTGCCGCTCCTGCTGTTTTCGACTCTGACCCAGGTTCTTCTCCACATACTCCTGAATCTGTCGGTACTGCACCCTCCACCGGGCATCCCATTCAGCCGTTGCGGGGAGCGTCTCTGGGGCTTCCAATCCCATTTCCAAATCCACTGGCAGCCGGCCAGGCCAAGCTCTTATCAGATACGCTGGGGTGCACTTCGTTGAACTGGACGGGATATTATTGTACATATCGACCAAGTCAGGCAGCTTTTCCGGCCACAGGTTCCGTTCCTCTAGTGGCAATGTCTTGAGGAGACCCAGGACGAGATGGTTCATCTTCTCACACATACCGTTGGTCTGGGCATGGTAAGGGGTGGCCCGGATCTTCTTGCAACCATACAGCTGACAAAACTCATGGAATATCTCCGCCTCAAAGGCTGGACCTTGGTCAGTGAGCACCCTCTCAGGGTATCCATGGGGCCGACAGAAGTACGCCTGGAACGCTCTCGCAGCGGTACGGCCGGTTAAGTCCTTGACCGGGACAACCACCATGAACCGAGAATAATGGTCTACTATGGTCAGAGCGTAGGTATACCCACTTCGGCTGGGAGTGAGCTTTACATGGTCCAAGGCGACCAGCTCCAACGGTTGGTGTGTAACGATGGGATGCAGGGGGGCCTTTTGGCTAGCTTCATCCTTCCTCCTCAACGTACAAGGACCACATTCCCGACACCAGGCTTCCACCGATTCCCGCATCCCACTCCAATAGAACCGCTCTCTTAACAGCATCTCCAGCTTCTTCCACCCGAAGTGGCCGGCACCATCATGGTACGCCTGCAGAATGGTGGGCACATCAGCCTGGGGAATAACCAACTGGCGGCTCTTCTTGTGGGTCTTCGGGTTAATCAGCTCTCGGTACAGCCTCCCCTGATGCAGGCACAGCCGGGTCCGTTCTTTCCACAAGCGTTGGGCCTCCGCTGGGGCGGCAGGGTCCATCCCGGCGGCGCCTTGCTCTACCAGGTTCTTGACCAGGCGGACCGCAGGTGCCTGATTTTGAGCTTCTTGCCACTTCTGACTGGGTAGCGGATCCAGATTCACCTGTTGTTGATGGACATGGATCTTCTCAACCGATGGCCGGTGGAATGCAGGCAACTCGATCTCCTCGAGGTCATCATCTTCGCACTCACCTTCTGACAAGTGGGGCATTCGGGAGAGGGCATCAGCATTGATGTTGACACGACCGGCCCTATACTTGATGGTGAAGTCGTAGTTAGCCAGTCTAGCTACCCACCGTTGTTCTAATGCACCCAGTTTGGCCGTGTCCAGGTGAGTTAACGGATTGTTATCCGTAAAAGCGGTGAACTTTGCGGCGGCCAGGTAGTGGCGGAACCGCTCGGTGATAGCCCACACCAGTGCCAGGAGCTCAAGCTTGAAAGAGCTATAGTTTTCAGGGTTCCTTTCGGTCGGTCGGAGTTTTCGACTCGCATAGGCAATCACTTTCTCCTTGCTTTCCTGGACCTGGGACAGGACTGCCCCCAAACCCACATTGCTGGCATCAGTGTGGAGAATGAATGGGCAGCCGTAGTCCGGATATGCCAGGACCTCCTCTCCGGTCAAAGCCGCCTTCAGCTGACGGAAGGACTCCTCGTGCCTGTCTTCCCACACCAGTGGGGCTGGTCTTCCCCCTTTGGTCTGTCCCACGAGGAGGTCTTGCATGGAGGCAGCCATCTTCGTGTACCCCTTGATGAAGCGCCGGTAGTACCCCACCAGACCCAGAAACTGCCTTACTTCCCTTACTGTAGTTGGTCTCGGCCAGCTCTGGATGGCAGTGATCTTCTCAGGGTCGGGAGCGACACCATCCGCACTCACCACATGCCCTAGATACTGCACCCTGGGCTTCAGCAGGTGGCATTTAGAGGGCTTCAATTATATCCCGTACTTGGCAAGGGACGCGAACACCTCGGCCAGGTGCTCCAGATGGGCTTCATACGTCTGGGAATAAACAATCACATCATCCAAGTACAGCAGGACGGTCTCGAAGTTTAAATGTCCCAAACAGCACTCCATTAGCCGTTGGAAGGTTCCAGGGGCATTGCACAGCCCAAACGGCATGCTATTGAATTCACAGAGCCCCATCGGGGTTGTGAAGGCGGTCTTCTCCCGGTCTTCCGGGGCCACAGCCACTTGCCAGTATCCACTGGTGAGGTCCAGGGTAGAGAAATAATTTGCCGTCCGCAGTGCGGCCAACGATTCTTCAATACGGGGCAGCGGGTAGGCATCTTTGTGGGTTATCTGATTAATCTTCCGGTAGTCCACACACATCCGCATGGTACCATCCTTCTTCTTGACCAGTACCAACGGAGGAGCCCAGGGACTACAGCTATCCCGAATGACCCCTGCCTCCTTCATATTCCTCAACATATCTTTGGCACACTGGTAATGTGCAGGGGGAATAGGCCGGTACCTCTCTTTGATAGGGGGGTGTTCACCAGTGGGAATGTGATGTTGGACCCCTTTGATCTGCCCGAAGTCTAGTGGGTGCTTACTGAATACCTGTTCATACTCCTGTACCACCCTGTATACCCCCGCTTTGTGATGTGTAGGGGTATCGTCAGTGCCCACATGTAGCTGTTGGTGCCACTCTTTCACCTCCCCCTGCGGTGGGGAAGTGCTGGGAGCAGGTGGGGAGACCGAGGGACTGGTTTCGTGGATGGTGTGAGGGTCTAGGGTGAGCAGTTTGGCGATGGTAGCATACCGGGGAAGCCTGACTTCTTCCTCCCCACAATTCAACACCCTCACGGGCACCCTCCCCTTTTTCACATCTACCACCCCTCGGGCGGCTATTATGGTGGGCCAGTGCTCGGAGGGTATGGGCTCCATCATGGCAGGGTAGTCACGCCCCTGAGGTCCTACTGCTGCCCTACACCAAATCATCATCTCACTTCTAGGGGGCACAAGCAATGGGGCCACATCCATCACTCTCACTCCACCAATCTCTCCTCCTGTGGAATTTACATGCTGGCGGTACATCAAGGCTCGAATCTCACGCTGCACAGCTCTCTGTCGGCTCCCCGCCGCCGTGGCGGCCAGCTGTTGCAATAGGGCCAACACATCACTCATACAGTGCTCCATCACATTGGTTCCTAGCACTATCTTCGGGTTATGATCACTGGGCTCATTCATGATCACAATCATACCCTGGTGTTGCAGTTCAGCTTGCCCCACTGTCATGGCCACCTGCTTATACCCTACTTGGGTCAAGGGGAGTCCGTTGGCAGCAATCAGCGTTATACTAGTATCTGGGGGTGCCAGATCGTCCGCCCCCCAATACCGCTGGTACAATGTGTACGGTATGGTGGTTACCTGGGATCCAGTGTCCAAGAGAGCCATCACCGGTATACCGTCCACAACCAGGGGAATGATGGGTCGAACTCCGATATACCGATCCCGCCAGTCCGAGGGGCCACGGGGTTCTACTCCTGAGGATTGGCCCGGGGCCCCAGGGGTTGCTCGTTTAACGGGCACTCTCGAAAGTAATGCCCCGGCTTACGGCACTTGTAGCAGATTGGAGGCCTGCTCCGCGGGGGATTAGCACCTCTCCGCTGCATCCAGGGTACATCTTCAGGGCTGTCAGCAAGCTGTATCTGTGCTGGAGGCTGAGATCTGGTCAGAGGTTGTAGTGCAGCAAGGATTTTGGCAAGGTCTCCGTCCATGCGACGGACCTGGGCTGCCAGTTCTTCCACTGTGCTGCTCGGGGCTGCAGGCATTGGAGAGGTTGGTTTGGCTGAGGCCGCCACAACGGGAGCCGTCTCGAAGGGCCACGGGGCGGGTTCCAGAACTTCGGCAGCTGGGGGCTGTAGTGCTTTAATGGCCCGCTCCTTTAGCACAGCAAAGTCCACATCAGGGTGTTCCAGGGCCCACAGCCGGAGTTGTTTACGATCCTCAGGGGACCTCATCCCCTGCGCGAATTGCTCCACTAACATCTTGTTGCTATCCGCCTCATTAATAGGGTTCACCCGCTTCAGCGTGCGGAGGGCGGTCTGCAGACGTAGAGCATAGTCCCGAATGCTATCCCCAGCTCGTTGCCGGCACTGGTAAAACTGCATCCTCAGCTCAGCTTCAGTCCGGGTCTCGAAGGCAGTCTGTAGCTTCTCAAAGATGGTGGCTACAGAGAGCCGGTCCCCCTCGGCCCAGGTCTCCGCTTCCTGCTCCGCCGCACCGGTTAACTGGCCTAGCACTATCGCTGCACGTTGCTTATCAGTCAGGGGGTACAGCTCTAGCAACGGGTTAAGCTTTTTCCGGAAGGCCTGTAGGGCATCCGGTTTCCCGTCATACTGCGGTAGCCAGGCAGCTCCGGGCGCATAGGGCAAGGAGAACGGCATGACCTGAGCGAGCGCGGGGGCCGCGGCACCTCCCGCCGGTACGGCCGGGACCTGGGCAGGCCCATTCCCATCCGCGGGTGCCGCTGCGGCTGCGACCACCGCTCCTCCAGCGGCTCCGTCGGGCGCAGACATCTTGTTTCCGTCCCCCTTAGCTCTTTCCGGCCCCTCCTCTCTCTGGGCGGGGTTCTGACCTTCTGGCCTCTACTGCTCGAGAAGACGCTCGAGCGGGAACTTTTCGCGCCAAAGATGGCGGCTTCTGAAATTTTTCTGCCGGATGCCTCCGGCGGTAACAAGGCGCACCTCTACCAGACGGCAGAGCGGTAAGATCCTGTTCGTGACGCCAAGTTGTCGCGGGCGGGGAGGAGGGTGTCGGCACACTACGCTCGCCCCCTTCTGCTCGGGTCCGGCGGCCGCTGCTCAGTGGTGGCTTGAACCGTAGGCCGGATCCCGGGGGTTTCTCGAGCAGCACTCCTCGCCCGTGAGTGAAAGGGGGTTGTTGGGTGGGGGGATGATTATTGTCCGTGACGCCACCCACGGTTGTGGTGATTTCACCACCGCTGCTCAATACGGGGCTCCCGGGGATGGTGATGCGGAGCAGCCAGGTGTTGTGTTGCCCCTCCGTGGGCAGGGGTTGGTGATCCCGGGGCCCGGTGATGGTTTGTGACGTGCGGGACCTGGTGGGCGCAGGGACGCGGGGACAGCGCTGTGCCTTGCGGCACTGTGGTACTCACTCAGCCTGAGACGTGGACACAGTTTGTACGGTAAACCAAACGGCTGGTAGGACGGTCCCACAGACGGCTGCACCTGCACTCCCGGTAGGTGACGGTGATGTCCCTCTTCCTTGCACCTATGGTTGACTTGTGGTAGCGGTGGATTCCCTCCGGTTACCCGCTCCCCGACTACAATCTGGGCCGGAGGAGCTCTACACTTTGCCCGCAGGCGCTGGCCCTGAGAAAACTGGTGCCGTGGCGGTGTCTCTCCTGTAATGGTTGAGCTGTTGCCTTCAATCGGGACTTGGTTGTTGGGGGATCTGGGTCCCCGTCACTGACGGATTCGGCAAATTTGGCGACTCCTAGCCTTGCCGGGGTCCGAGAGGCCCCTGCCCTGGTGCTGACTGTCCTTCGGAACACTGCTCCAGACCACCGGGCACACAGCCAACGGGGTCCTTCCAGGAACTTCCAAACGGTCCCCCTCCAGACAGTCACCGCCGTTGCTGACCTTGCTGACCTGGCCCTACACAAAGCTGGACCCTTCAGGCTTTCCTTCCTTCTTGTCACCTCACTTGCTTTCCTCCTTTACTACTTTTCTTCCTTCACTTTCACTTGGCTGTTTACTTTAGCCCTGTCTAGGCTACTCCTCCACTCCTTCCACTTCCTCCTCCTAAACTCAACTCTGTTGTTTACTCAAGCTCGTCCCTGAGCTGACTGCCTGGTTTTCCCGCCTCCAGTGCTGTGACCTCCTTGGTGGGCGGAGCCAACCGCCTTGCCCACCCCCTGGTGTGAATCATCAGCTTCTGGAGGAAGGCAACAAGGATTTCTGGTTAGCTTAGATGTGCCTACCTGGGATGTAGGGTGTGGTGGTGTGTGATCTGTGTCCCCTGGCTTGCCCAGGGCGACACATATCGAGATAGAGATATCAAAACTCTAGACTAATTTGCAAATGATCAAGTCCCCTAAAATATAACTTAATCTATCCATGTAAAATATACTGCATAAAAACCTCAGTAGGTATAAAATTTATATGTACTAATTGTTATCATCTCACAGTTATCAATAATACACTGACGTATGCTTTGGGTCATTGTCCTGCTGGAACACTAAGTCATCCTTTTCATACCCATAATACTCGAGTGTATGAAGTAACTTATTGTGACGGCAGGTGGGCTGTTGGACCCATTGCGTCACGGGGTCGGGCTTACCCTGGAGGGGCATGATTAAGCAGTTTCTTGGTTTTGGTAGATCCTCTAGTAGTGATCGTCGAGTAGTAGCAACTCTAGTAGACTTGAGCCAAAGGTAGCCGCCAAGTGGTACTCCAGGGCAGTCCAAGGGCCTGCAACAGTCTACCGGAGAGTAAGTTAGCAAGAGACTAAAGGCCCCGTCACACGCTACGATATATCTAACGATATGTCGTTGGGGTCACGGAATTCGTGACGCACATCCGGCATCGTTAGAGATGTCGTAGCGTGTGACAGCTTCGAACGACTGTTAACGAGCAAAAATACTCACCTTGTCATTGCTCGTTGACACGTCGTTCATCTTCATAATGTCGTTGCTCCTTCTGTTCACCGGTTGTTCATCATTCCCGAGGCAGCACACATCGCTACATGTGACACCCCGGGAACGACAAACACAGCTTACCTGCGGTCGCCGGCAATGCGGAAGGAAGGAGGTGGGCGGGATTTTACATCCCACTCATCTCCGCCCCTCCGCTTCTATTGGGCGGCCGCTGTGTGACGTCGCTGTGACGCCGAACGTCCCTCACCCTTCAGGAAGAGGATGTTCGCCGCCCACAGCGACGTTGTTAGGGGGGTAAGTACGTGTGACGAGGGTTAATGACATTGTGTGCCACAGGCAACAAATTGCCCGTGACGCACAAACGACGGGGGCGGGTGCGATCGCTCATGCGATCGCACGATATATCGACGCGTGTGACGGGGCCTTAAGGCAGAAGCCAGAGACACAATCAGTCTGACCATGGATATGTCAAACAGAGTAGATTCAGGAAAAATAGACTAAGGCTATGTTCACATTTCCGTTGTTTTGTATCAGTCACAATCCGTTGCCTTGAGGAATTACGGTATCATGCAAAATATTTTGCAGGAATCATTTTTTTCACCATAAACTTCTATTAGAGACGGCTTGCGACTGATGGCCTTGTGTTGCATCTGCCAGGTGACGGATAAGTCGTTTAGTGACTGACCATCAGGCGGGAGCAACGCTGCATGTAACATTTTTTTGGAGCGGCAAAAAAACGGACTCCGCAGGTGTAATGGATGTCTATGGTGCTGGATTCCGTCGTAATCTGTCACACGACGGAATCCAGTGCTGGATTCCGTCATGCTCTACTGAGAATGCCCAGCATGTTTGGCACACCCACTGGGCTGTCCCAAACACAAACGGATCAACGGATACACAATGGATGTAAGGCTAGGTTCACACTTCCATCAATTTGCATCAGTCACAATCCGCGGCTGTGGTAAACAACGGAATCCGTTTGGCAGATTCCGTTGTTTCCCGTAGACTTGCATGAGCGGCGGATTGCGACTGATGCCCTTGTGTTGCATCCTCTGACCGACTGATCAGTGGTGGAACGACTGCCCGTCTTGCGGCATGAACGCAACCTGTGACGTTTTTTGAGCAGCGCAATCCGCATGTTTTCACTGTGCATGCTCATCGGTGGCCGAACGATCAGCTGATTGCCCGGCCGCCGGCTTTTGAGAGCGATCAGCTGATCGTTCACAATAGCTCGCCGCCGGACGGAATCCGCTTTCTCATCCAATACTTGTCATCCGTTGTACAACGCATCAGTTGCAAGCGTCAAGCAACGCATGTGACTGATGCAAAACAACGGAAATGTGAACCTAGCCTTACGGACGCAACGGATCAGTTTTTGTGTTATTTCACAGGATTCCATTCAGAGGAATCCTGTGAAATAACATATCCGTTGCGTCCATTGACATCTCAAAAACGACGGATCCGTCGTTGCGACGCAACGATGGATCTGACGGAAGCAAAACAACGGAAGTGTGAACATAGCCTAAGATGGATGAGGACAGGCGAGGACAAATAGAAGGCCAGTCAGGAAAGGTCAGGACTAGAGATGGACAGACTCGCAGATAACTGGCACCGACGGATCTAACAGAATTTTAAAAAAATCTGGTTCTGGCCTGGAATTAATCCCAGATATCTGGCTGGACGCCTGTCCCCATACAAGTCTATGAGGACCAGAATCCAGCACGTAAAAATGGTTATAGAAAGGATAGGGGAATTGAAGCAAGTGCTTCATACATACCGAGTCTCCGGCAAATCGCATATGAATGATTGGCCCCATGACGAGTACTCAAACCGCCTTGGGGGAGGGCACAAACTGAATTCTTGCCCTGGTTGCTGTAAAAGCAAGATACAGTTAGGTCCAAAAATATTTGGACAGTGACACAATTTTCGCGAGTTGGGCTCTGCATGCCACTACATTTGATTTGAAATGAAACCTCTACAACAGAATTCAAGTGCAGATTGTAACGTTTAATTTGAAGGTTTGAACAAAAATATCTGATAGAAATTGTAGGAATTGTACACATTTCTTTACAAACACTCCACATTTTAGGAGGTCAAAAGTAATTGGACAAATAAACCAAACCCAAACAAAATATTTTTATTTTCAATATTTCGTTGCGAATCCTTTGGAGGCAATCACTACCTTAAGTCTGGAACCCATGGACATCACCAAACGCTGGGTTTCCTCCTTCTTAATGCTTTGCCAGGCCTTTACAGCCGCAGCCTTCAGGTTTTGCTTGTTTTTTGGTCTTTCCGTCTTAAGTCTGGATTTGAGCAAGTGAAATGCATGCTCAATTGGGTTAAGATCTGGTGATTGACTTGGCCATTGCAGAATGTTCCACTTTTTTGCACTCATGAACTCCTGGGTAGATTTGGCTGTATGCTTGGGGTCATTGTCCATCTGTACTATGAAGCGCCGTCCGATCAACTTTGCGGCATTTGGCTGAATCTGGGCTGAAAGTATATCCCGGTACACTTCAGAATTCATCCGGCTACTCTTGTCTGCTGTTATGTCATCAATAAACACAAGTGACCCAGTGCCATTGAAAGCCATGCATGCCCATGCCATCACGTTGCCTCCACCATGTTTTACAGAGGATGTGGTATGCCTTGGATCATGTGCCGTTCCCTTTCTTCTCCAAACTTTTTTCTTCCCATCATTCTGGTACAGGTTGATCTTTGTCTCATCTGTCCATAGAATACTTTTCCAGAACTGAGCTGGCTTCATGAGGTGTTTTTCAGCAAATTTAACTCTGGCCTGTCTATTTTTGGAATTGATGAATGGTTTGCATCTAGATGTGAACCCTTTGTATTTACTTTCATGGAGTCTTCTCTTTACTGTTGACTTAGAGACAGATACACCTACTTCACTGAGAGTGTTCTGGACTTCAGTTGATGTTGTGAATGGGTTCTTCTTCACCAAAGAAAGTATGCGGCGATCATCCACCACTGTTGTCATCCGTGGACGCCCAGGCCTTTTTGAGTTCCCAAGCTCACCAGTCAATTCCTTTTTTCTCAGAATGTACCCGACTGTTGATTTTGCTACTCCAAGCATGTCTGCTATCTCTCTGATGGATTTTTTCTTTTTTTTCAGCCTCAGGATGTTCTGCTTCACCTCAATTGAGAGTTCCTTAGACCGCATGTGTTCTGGTCACCGCAACAGCTTCCAAATGCAAAACCACACACCTGTAATCAACCCCAGATCTTTTAACTACTTCATTGATTACAGGTTAATGAGGGAGACGCCTTCAGATTTAATTGCAGCCCTTAGAGTCCCTTGTCCAATTACTTTTGGTCCCTTGAAAAAGAGGAGGCTATGCATTACAGAGCTATGATTCCTAAACCCTTTCTCCGATTTGGATGTGAAAACTCTCATATTGCAGCTGGGAGTGTGCACTTTCAGCCCATATTATATATATATAATTGTATTTCTGAACATGTTTTTGTAAACAGCTAAAATAACAAAACTTGTGTCACTGTCCAAATATTTCTGGCCCTGACTGTATACCTCTTCATAAACTATGGGGAACTATAGAACTCACATGAACAAGACGACTGTACTGAGTGAGCAGTATGCCTATCCCTTATGATTATATTTTTATCCTTCCTGTGTCCTAAATATTATCAATAAATGTGACATGAGAACTATCAGACACTAAAGCTGGCAACAGCTATCTCACTCGACTACCCCACACAAATCAATGCTTGATTGACTCGATACTTTGACAATGGGGAGAGAGGAGAAAGACACTGCCAGACTCCTCTTATCGTCAGTTAGTAAAATACCAATAGACCAATTCTTGTTTACCTTGACGTCATCTGTCAGGAAATAGAGGTCCCCATACACACAAATGAGTTTAGTTGACGTTTATCTAATGGGTTTGGTGAATTTATTTTGTTACTAAGAAGAAACAAATCCGAGTACAGTCTTTAAACATGATGCCCTAGTGAGTAAAGGGGGCTTTACACGCTATGACATCGCTAATGCGAAGTCGTTGGGGTCACAGAATTTGTGACGCACATCTGGCCGTATTAGCGATGCCGTTGCGTGTGACACCTATGAGCGATTTTGCATCGTCGCAAAAACGTGCAAAATCGCTCATCGGTGACATGGGGGTCCACTCTCGAATATCGTTGAGCTGCAGGTACGAAGTAGTTTGTCGCTCCTGCGGCAGGACACATCGCTCCGTGTGACGCCGCAGGAACGAGGAACCTCTCCTTACCTGCCGCCGGCCCCAATGCGGAAGGAAGGAGGTGGGCGGGATGTTACATCCCGCTCATCTCCGCCCCTCCACTTCTATTGGGCGGCCGCTCAGTGACGTCGCTGTGACTCCGCACGGACCGCTCCCTTAGAAAGGAGGTGGTTCGCCAGTCACAGCGACGTCGCAGGGAAGGTAAGTAGTGTGACGGGTCCGGCCGATGCTGTGCGACACGGGCAGCGATTTGCCCGTGTCGCACAACCGATGGGGGCGGGAACGCACGCTAGCGATATCGGTACCGATATCGCAGCGTGTAAAGTAGCCTTAAGTCAGACAGGGATTGACTTTTTAAAGATATCCTCCAACACATTTCATATTATATTTTTTGTGGCTTTTTCTTTACATTTTGGTTGTTAAGCTAATTTATAATGAATTTTCTTTAAAGCATTATTATATAGGCTCGCTGGAACTCGCTGCCTCAACACGTCAGACTATCCCCTACCCTTGCAAACTTCAAACGGAACCTGAAAACGCACCTGTTCCGAAATGCCTACAATCTACAATGAACTCGCTGCCGCCCGACCACCGTGCGGAGCTGCCGCCCGACCACCGTGCGGAGCTGCCGCCCGACCACCGTGCGGAGCTGCCGCCCGACCACCGTGCGGAGCTGCCGCCCGACCACCGTGCGGAGCTGCCGCCCGACCACCGTGCGGAGCTGCCGCCCGACCACCGTGCGGAGCTGCCGCCCGACCACCGTGCAGAGCTGCCGCCTGACCTACACCCCACCTATTGTCTCATCTCCATAATCCTATAGAATGTAAGCCCGCAAGGGTAGGGCCCTCTTCCCTCTGTACTAGTCTGTCTACTGTAACTTGTATACGTATTTTGTATGTAACCCCCTTCTCATGTACAGCACCATGGAATTAATGGTGCTCTATAAATAAATAATAATAATAATAATAATAATAATAGGCTCAATATTTTTCCCTCCATGTACGAGTAGTTTTTTTTATTTTTTTACCAATTATTTTAATATACTTTGAAATTGTGAAAACGCAGGCACAGTGAATGCTCGGATTGTTATGCACTGTGAGTGAAAGATGATAAAAATTGCAGACTGTATTATTATTTGCTCGTAAAACAATATCATAAAATGGATTTGTTCCAAACCGCCTTTGGTGGGGACTTGGATTGAAATCAAAAATCTCCTTTAGAATGACCGATTTTTATGTCCCGTAAGTATGAGGAAATATGGTGTCGGAGCTCGGGGTCACCATAATCCATAAAAAGGTATATCTTTATCACAAACAGCATCTTTACATGTCAATGCACATATCACAGCTAATTTTCCGGAGGTGGTCATCAAATAAAGATAAGACAAGCGAGGCTCCGGCAGGTAGTAATTTGTTACTGATGTGAATTATGAGTAGGAAAAATAGACATTTATCAAACATTGGAAGCTGTGACACAGAACAATGTATCACGCGAAGCAAGAATTTGCTACATGTTTAGCAGGATTAGGCTGCGTGTCTATGATCAGGGTTCAAAGCATTTTGGATGCAGAGCGTTTTACCTGTGTCCACAACACTGTGTTGTACAGTACAACCACAGGGGATGGGATTTTTAGAAATTTCCTGGCCACTGTGCTTGTTTTTCCTGATCTGCGGTGTGGATTCCCGAGCCGCAGCATGTCAATTCTTTGCTGCAGACACGCTAGTGTTCTCCACAGGGAGAACATAGCGACAGACTGCAACTGCCCGAGCCTGGATTGTGGGCATGAGCAGCTGCGGTCTCCTGTGGAAGAGACTCGCCTCCTCGCAGGTCAGGACCCGTCTGTGACGCCCTGGACCCCAGGGGTCACAGGTAACAACAACCACCACACCACACACACACCCCCATCCCTCGTGCGGACACACCCGTCACCCAAAAGGGAGACCTGATGCCTCCCTCAGGGCCAGTAGGGCACACCAGGTGGGCGCAGTCGGGCAGAAAGGCACGCCCACCGAGGAGACTACTGTCCTGAGGCAGGAAATACAAACAGTTTTGAGTTAGGGTTGAGTGGTAGAGAGTGGAGTTTGGAGAGTGACAGGAGGAGGAAGGAGAGAAGCTGTCAGGGACCCAGGTTGGAGCCTGGGATCCCCGTAATGTCAGGCAGGCAGACGATGGTGGCCGCCTGCAGGAGTACCGGTATAGCGACCGGCGGAACCCTAGGGACCGGGTCAGAGTTGGAGCCCGCCGGACCTGAACTGGTAAGTCAACAGCAAATCGGAGCACCAGTAACCAGGTACTCAGACCCCATCCTAGCTTGGAAGACACTGAGTTTAGGCAAATTCACTGATAGCGGTCTGGACCTCACGGGTTCATCCTCACCCAAAGTCCCAAAAGAAGGCAACAGCTCACCGATACTGGGTGAGAGCCACCGCCAAGGGCCAAACACCCAACGAGCCAGCGCCTGCGGGCAACCGAGGGCTCTTCCGGCAGCTAAACGCCGGGGAGCGGGCTACCACTGTCCAGGCAGGGGAGCCAACAGTAAAAACAAGAGGTGCAAGGGAAAGGGGTCACCATCAGCCTCACAAGGGACACAAGCAGCCGGCTGCGGGACCCGATCATACCCGAACTTTGGTTTACCAGTGACTCTGAGTGTGAATTAATAGTGAGTACACCAGTGCCATCCGGGCATGACACCGCACCACAGCACAGCACCCTGCACCCCGACATCATCGCCCGTCCCACCGGGCCCCAGGACACACCACCCCTACCCACGGAGGGGCTAACATCCAGGCTGCGCCTTCAACACCAATCCCGGGAGCCCCCTTCACTCCAGCCGCACCGGTGGTGCATCCCGTCATCACGACCCGTGGGTGGCGTCACGACCTGTACAACGACAACGCGGCCCCCGGCTGCGAACCTCGTCTCACACCACCACCCCACTGCCTTCCCTTAACAGAGCGACGTGGCCCCCGGTCCGGAGGCACTCGAGCCACCGACAACCCGAGCCCGGAACTCGAGCGGCTCGGCCCGGCAAGGGAGCAGCCGAGCCCCTCTCAGGGCGGTACACCTCCATGACGCAGCAGGTCCTGATCGTGTACACATTCCCTTAGAGAGCAAATCCTCTACAAAAAGACAGTGTGACCATAGCTTTAAGGTAACAGGGCTCCTCTACTGAGCGCAATGGACTGGCATGAGCGCAATGGACTGGCTCATGCCTCCCCTTCTGTGTGTGTTTTTGGTGTGCCCCCAAAAAAAGTGTTGGACGAGAGGGAAGTGGAAATGCTACCAACCCAGTAAAAGACATCGCCTTGATGAGCCCAGCTGCCCTGTGATCCGAGGGAAGAAAAGCCTCCTCCATCCATCTCGAGAAAAGAGTGATCAACGTACCGTATGTACTTTAAGGGAACAGGGCTCCTCTACTGAGCGCAATGGACTGGCATGAGCGCAATGGACTGGCTCATGCCTCCTCTTCTGTGTGTGTGTGTTTTTGGTGTGCCCCCAAAAAAAGTGTTGGACGAGAGGGAAGTGGAAATGCTACCAACCCGGTAAAAGACATCGCCTTGATGAGCACAGCTGCCCTGTGATCCGAGGGAAGAAAAGCCTCCTCCATCCATCTCGAGAGAAGAGTGATCAACGTACCGTATGTACTGAGAGTCGACCGGTCCTTTGGACAGTGCCGTGAATTTGCATCCTGGTGCATTGGTTAGGGAATAGCTTAGGTCTTCGTAGTTAGAGTGCGGTGTCCTCATGGTCCCTTTAGGGAAGACCAGTTAGGGTAGAGGTCAGAGTAGGAGAATCCACTTTCCACCCATTGTTGACTTCCTGTTTACATATCGTTGAGATAGTTGACGTGACAGAGCGATTCACCTCAACTAAAGAGTTCAGTTGCATATTGTGTATTTTTCCCGCCCTTACATTACCCTTCTTTCCTTGCTGCTTGGCAGCTTGTGCTTGTAACCTCCCTGTAATAAAAGAAACAAAATTACTTTCTGCAAGTAGTAGGAGTAGTCTTTTGTCTCCTACTACTTGCAGAAAGTAATTTTGTTTCTATTGTTAGGGAGTATTGGTAGTAATAAAATATTAAAATAGTCCTTACTCTTATTTTTCAGCGCTGGTTTGTGAGATTTTCCATTTATGGAAAAAAATCTCAATTCTAATTTACTAAATATATCCAGGCAAGTTTTGGGGCGGTTTTTGCCTAAAAACCAGCTGCAGAATTATAAGCAAGCCTTTTGGGTCAAGCGCTTACCATTGTCTTAGGACAACTTTTTATCCCTGTAATAAAAACCTACCCTGGTTTTATTTGTCAACTGGTCTGATACCGTAATTTGCTCTGCACCGTGGTGGTCCCTCTGTCATTGCTTCACTCCCATGGACCCACAGAAGTGCAGGAAACTGTGGTCTCGCATATACCCCATCCTCCCCATCACAGGAGGTCTCAGATGTTGGACACCTATAGACCAGACATAGGTGATTAAATGTTGGTTGGATAACCCCTTTATCAAAATTTTTCCTTCTGATTTACTACTGTGGGGTGAGTTGTACATTTTGGGTAGAAATCCTATTTAAACACAGTCCTACATGAGTCAGAATACTTTTCCATAAAAGCCCATGCTGTGACCAGCAGATTTCTTCTTACTCCCGGCAGACCTCACACTACAAAGTTTTTGCTCACAGTTTGTTGGCCCCAAGTGCCCCAGAAGCAGAACAATTTATTTAATCCCGTACAGCACAAGTGAGACCTTTCATCATTTTTATTAGTCTCTCACTAAACAAAAATGGTTGTACAGTGAAATCAGATCCTATAAGCCGGACGCCGCTTTTTACAGCAACTTTTAAGATTTTTTTTTTATAATGAAAAGCTAATTCTTAAACAACTGTCCATCCAGCTGCGGAAAATAACTTCTGCATGTTCCCAAGAATATTCTATTCCATAAGTAAAGAGCAAATTAATACCCGCACTGATAACATGAGAAACATGCTGTACTGCATGAAATCTTATTCCTATTCTTAACAAATAACTTTTTCTTAAAGTATATGACCACCATAGAGAACTATTCCAGAAGGTGCCATAGTTCGCCAATATCGATGGTTTACTACTGGCTGCTATTCCAGAAGGCTCCATAGATTACCAACACAGATGCTTTATTACTGGCCAATGATAATTATATTTATTGAATATTCATTTTTCTATTCAGATAGGCAGTGGCATAACTTAAAGCTCAAAAGCTTAAATAATAATAAATAATAATAATAATAATAATAATAATAAAAGCCCCCAACTATAAGCATCTTTAACAACTTCAGCCCCACGCTTGTTTTCACCAGGCCAATTTTTTCAATTTTATTTTTTTTGTTTATTAAACAACCAAATATCACAGGTACAAGTTAAAGAAGTATAAAACATACATGCATAAGAATATAGAAAGACGGAATCGCATCCTAATCATGCATAATACAATACAGTCTGATAACGAGACATTGCAAGGTAGCGGGACTTCCATCCAACATGAATAATAAAATTCTTTTTGGGTGCATGACAGGGTTCAGAAGGGAAAGAGTGCTATTTGAATTTTGGAGCACCATTTTGGCTGGAATAGAATGCAGATGCCATGTCACATTTAAAGAACCCATGACATAGCCAAATCAAATGTCAATTTTGGAAATTACTCCTCGTGAGGAATTCATCTAGGGGTGTAGTTTGTGTTTGAAACCCATACTTGCAGGTGCATAACAATTGCGGTCACAGGGATTGCTACCGGGCCTGGGGGTGAAGGGGTTCCGCCAACCCCAGCACCTGTTTCAGCTGGATGTGAGTCCAAGGGTACACATCCAGCTGAAATACATCGCAGCACAGAGACCTGTGCTGAAATTTGACTGCTGCCAATTAAGGCTATGAATATTCACTGCTTCCCACTCCTATAATCCTGGGCATGGGGAGCAGTGAATATTCTAACACAGCTGACAGCACTGTGGACGGGCGCTCATGACAGTGATGTCATGCACTGCGTCGCTTACACGCTGGTGGTTAGTTGACAGCATGCTAGCGCTGGAGGATGACACCAGGGGAGTGGAATCGTTTAATTTTTTTTTACTATATGTGGCATGCTGGGGGATCACAGTTACCAGGATGTGGACATATACCAGGATGGGTCAATATACCATGATGGTGACATGATTTGGACATATACCAGGATGGTGCAATACACAAGGGTTCGGCAAGGATGGCAACATATTCTAGGATGGGGCTATACACCAGAATTTGGCCATGATAAGGACATATACTAGGATGGGGCTATATACAAGGATGCAGCCATGATGAGGACATATACCAGGATAGGGCTAAAATGGGGACATATACTAGTATGGTTGCTATATACCAGGATGGAGACATGATGGGCTATATATACCAGGATGAAAACATGAGGAAGCTATATACCATGATGGGGACATGATTGGGACACATATCAAGATGGGACTATATACCAGGATAGGGAGATTTAAGAGGATGGGGCTATATACCAGGATGGGGACATATATGAGGATGGGGCTATATACCAGGATGTAGCCAGGATGGGGACATATACTAGGATGGGGCTATATACCAGGATTGGGACGTGATGGGGCCATATATACCAGGATGGGGACATGTTGGGACATATACCAGGATGGGCTATATATACCAGGATGTGTATATTATGGGGCCATATATACCAGGATGGGGACATATATAACAGGATTGGGACATATACCAGGATGGGGCAATGATGGGAACATTTATAGCAAAATGTGGACATGATGGAGCCATATATATGAGTCATAGTTACCAGGATGGAGACATGATGGGGCCATATATACCAGGATGGGGCCATTATGGGGACATATATACCAGCATATAGTCATGATAGGGTCATACACCAGGATGGGGTACATATTTACCAGGAGGTGGTCCAGAATGGGGGGACATTAGTATAGGATGCGGGGCATTACTACACAATTATGAGGATGGGATGCAACTTGTATGTCTTCATAGGATTTTGAATGCTACAATGGCCCAAATGTGTGTGGGTGGGGTCCGGATCAAACTTTGCACCCGGGCCCATCGGACTCTAGCTACACCACTGCATACGTAATTCACAAAAGCAACATTTTATTGGAAAAAAATGGTACATTTTTTATTTATTCTACCCAATGTTATACAAGGTTGTAAAACATTGGGTAAAATAAATACTGTATAAAATGTACTGTACAATTTTTTACAATAAAATGTTGCTTTGGTCCCAAGTTTTTAATTTTCAAAAAGAGTAATGGGAGAAAATGAACATTACAATTTGTTACACAATCTTTCCTGAGTTTGCCAATACCCCGTATGTGGTTGAAAAAGACTTTTAAGGCACAGTGCAGAGTGAAGAAGAGAAGAAGCGCCATATTGGAGTTCAGATTATTCTGGAATGAGTGACCCCACTTTAAAAACTACACCCTTTAATTAATTCTAAGGGTGCAGTGAGCATGTCAACATCACATGTGCCTCGCAAAATTGTATATCATTGGGTAGTGAAGAAAGCATAATTTTCTTTTCTTCTTTTTTGTTGTTTATTTTGTGAGTTAAGTTATATTTTTACAATTTTTAATAACTTTTTTTTTACTTAAGGGCGCTTTACACGCTACAATATATCTTACGATGTGTCGGCAGGGTCACGTCGTAAGTGATGCACATCCGGCATTGTAAGTTACATTGTAGCATGTAACAGCTACATGCGATTGCGATTGAACGGTAAAACGTTCATCGCATGCACGTCGTTCAATTCCTAAAAATTGAACGTCAGGTTGTTCATCATACCTGGAGTAGCACACATCGCAGTGTGTGACACCCCGGGAACGATGAACAGATCTTACCTATGTCCTGCGGCTCCCGCCGGCAATGCGGAAGGAAGGAGGTGGGCGGGATGTTTACGTCCCGCTCATCTCCGCCCCTCCGCTTCTATTGGCCAGTTGCCGCGTGACGTCGATGTGACGCCGAACGTCCCTCGCACTCCAGGAAGTGGATGTTCGCCACCCACATCGAGGTCATATGGACGGGTAAGTACATGTGACGGGGGGTTATTCGTTTGTGCGACACGTTCAACAAATTAAATGTGCCGCACATACGATGGGGGCGGATACGATCGCATACGATATCGACTGCTGGATCGTATGGTGTAAAGCAGGCTTAAGTCCTTCTATGGGACTTTAAATTTTATTAGTCTGATCACTGATCTAATGTATTGCACTGCACAAACATGGCAATCTATTACACCTGTCAGTATGTCACTTGCAGAATGCCTGACAGACCATTCTGTTGGCATGGTCTCATAGGACACCATAGCTAATACAGTCATGGCCTAAAGTTTTGAGAATGCAACAAATATTAATTTTACAAAGTCTACTGCTTAAGTTTTTCTTATGGCAATTTGCATATACTCTAGAATGTCATAAAGAGTGATCAGCTTAACAGCAATTACTTGCAAAGTCAATATTGGCTAAGAAAATGAACTTTAACCCCCAAAACACATTTCAACAGCATTGCATTCCTGCCTTAAAAGGAGCAGCTAACATTGTTTTAGTGATTGTTCCATTAACACAGGTGTGGGTGTTGATGAGGACAGGGCTGGCGATCAATCAGTCATGATTAAGTAAGAATGACACCACTGGACACTTTAAAAGGAGGCTGGTGCTTGGTATCATTGTTTCTCTTCAGTTAACCATGGTTATCTCTAAAGAAACACGTGTATCCATCATTGCTCTGCACAAAAATGGCCTAACAGGGAAGAGTATCGCAGCTACAAAGATTGCACCTCAGTCAACAATCTATCGCATCATCTAGAACTTCAAGGAGAGAGCTTCCATTGCTGCCAAAAAGGCTCCAGGGTGCCCAAGAAGGACCAGCAAACGCCAGGACCGTATCTTAAAACTGTTTCAGCTGAGGGATCGGACTGCCAGCAGTGCCGAGCTAGCTCAGCAATGGCAGCAGGCTGGTGTGAGTGCTTCTGCACGCACTGTGAGGTGGAGACTCTTTGAGCAAGGCCTGGTTTCAAGGAGGGCAGCAAAGAAGCCACTTCTCTCCAGAAAAAACATCAGGGATTGACTGATATTCTGCAAAAGGTACAGGGAGTGGACTGCTGAGGACTGGGGTAAAGTCATTTTCTCAGATGAATCCCCTTTTCGATTGTTTGGGACATCTGGAAAACAGCTTATTAGGAGAAGAAGAGGTGAGCGCTACCACCAGTCTTCTCTCATGCCAACTGTTAAGCATTCTGAAACCATTCATGTGTGGGGTTGCTTCTCAGCCAAGGGAATCGGCTCACTCACAGTCTTGCCTAAAAACACAGCCATGAATAAAGAATGGTACCAGAATGTCCTCCAAGAGCAACTTCTCCCAACTGTCCAAGAGCAGTTTGGTGCCCAACAATGCCTTTTCCAGCATGATGGAGCACCTTGCCATAAAGCAAAGGTGATCACTAAATGGCTCATGGAACAAAACATAGAGATTTTGGGTCCATGGCCTGGAAACTCCCCAGATCTTAATCCAATTGAGAACTTGTGGGCAATCATCAAGAGACGGGTGGAAAAACAAAAACCAATAAATTCTGGCAAAATGCAAGCATTGCTTATGCAAGAATGGACAGCTATCAGTCAGGATTTGGCCCAGAAGTTGATTGAGAGCATGCCAGGGAGAATTGCAGAGGTCCTGAAGAAGAAGGGTCAACACTGCAAATATTGACTTGCTGCATTAACTCATTCTAACTGTCAATATAACCTTTTGGTTCTCATAATATGATTGCAATTATATTTCTGTATGTGATGTAAACATCAGACAAACACAATTAAAAACCAGAGGGCAACAGATCATGTGAAAATATAATTTTGGTGTCATTCTCAAAACGTTTGGCCATGACTGTAGATCAGGAGGTCATTATTTAAGCTGCTGTTGTCATGGCAACTATAGGGCCACCATGATCATGTCAGGGGGATCCCAATCGGGTGAGAGAAGGAGCCTACTTCCTTTCTCAAGCTTCTAAATGCTGTGATTGGTTTTCATTGTAGCATTTACATGGTTAAACAGCCAGGGGTAGTGCGGGCACTGACCCTCAGTGTGACAGCTGGAGCTCAGCTACCACTTAAGCTGTGCTCCCAGTGGCGATCATCCTGGCGCAGCTTCTGTGCCTGGATGATCACCAGGATGTACTGGTATGTCCATTTGCGGGAGCACAGTGGAAAATAAGACGTAACGGTACGTCCAATGTTGGGAAGGGGTAAATAGTATTGATCGTCTTGTATGGGCCAAAGGGACCTTTTGGTAACTCCCTAAGGCTCAAGGGCCTTGTCATGATTGCAATTCCTTCACCCACTGCAGGATGTATGAAAAAGTTTGCAAATTTTGCATTTTAATAATGGTCAGGTCCATTTCCTGAATACACTCCTTGCAGATTGCTATCATTTTGTCTGATTAGGATTGGAAATAATAGGTATTCTTCAGATACTAAGCTCTATTGTGTATTACATTTTCCATCTATTACAGTCATATGAAAAAGTTTGGGCACCCCTATTAATGTTAACCTTTTTTTCTTTATAACAATTTGGGTTTTTGCAATAGCAATTTCAGTTTCATATATCTAATAAATGATGGACTCAGTAATATTTCTGAATTGAAATGAGGTTTATTGTACTAACAGAAAATGTGCAATCTGCATTTAAACTAAATTTGACAGGTGCATAGGTATGGGCACCTCAAAATAAAAGTGACATTAATATTTTGTAAATCCTCCTTTTGTAAAAATCACAGCCTCTAGTCGCTTTCTGTAGCTTTTAATGAGTTCCTGGACCCTGGATGAAGGTATTTTTGACCATTCCTGTTTACAAAACAATTCCAGTTCAGTTAAGTTTGATGGTCGCCGAGCATGGACAGCACGCTTCAAATCATCCCACAGATTTTCAGTGATATTCAGGTCTGGGGACTGGGATGGCCATTCCAGAACATTGTAATTGTTCCTCTGCATGAATGCCTGAGTAGATTTGGAGCGGTGTTTTGGATCATTGTCTTGCTGAAATATCCATCCCCTGCGTAACTTCAACTTCGACACTGATTCTTGCACATTATTGTCAAGAATCTGCTGATACTGAGTTGAATCCATGCGACCCTCAACTTTAACAAGATTCCCGATGCCGGCATTAGCCACACAGCCCCAAAGCATGATGGAACCTCCACCAACTTTTACTGTGGGTAGCAAGTGCTTTTCTTGGAATGCCGTGTTTTTTTGCCTCCATGCATAACGCCTTTTTGTATGACCAAACAACTCAATCTTTGTTTCATCAGTCCACAGGACCTTCGTCGAAAATGTAACTGGCTTGTCCAAATGTGCTTTTGCATACCTCAGGCGACTCTGTTTGTGGCATGCTTGCAGAAACAGCTTCTTTCGCATCACTGTCCCATACAGCTTCTCCTTGTGCAAAGTGCGCTGTATTGTTGACCGAAGCACAGTGACACCATCTGCAGCAAGATGAAGCTGCAGGTCTTTGGAGGTGGTCTGTGGATTGTCCTTGACTGTTCTCACCATTCTTCTTCTCTGCCTTTCTGATATTTTTCTTGGCTTGCCACTTCTGGGCTTAACAAGAACTGTACCTGTGTTCTTCCATTTCCTTACTATGTTCCTCACAGTGGAAACTGACAGTTTAAGTCTCTGAGACAACTTTTTGTATCCTTCCCCTGAACAACTATGTTGAATAATCTTTGTTTTCAGATCATTTGAGAGTTGTTTTGAGGAGCCCATGATGCCACTCTTCATAGGAGATTCAAATAGGAGAACAACTTGCAAGTGGCCACCTTAAATACCTTTTCTCATGATTGGATACACCTGCCTATGAAGTTCAAAGCTCAATGAGGTTACAAAACCAATTTAGTGCTTTAGTAAGTCAGTAAAAAGTAGTTAGGAGTGTTCAAAACAAGAAATTGATAAGGGTGCCCATACTTATGCACCTGTCAAATTTTGCGGATTAAATGCGGATTGCACATTTTCTGTTAGTACAATAAACCTCATTTCAATCCAGAAATATTACTCAGTCCATCAGTTATTAGATATATGAAACTGAAATAGCTGTTGCAAAAACCCAAATTGTTATAAAGAAAAAAGGTTAACATTAATAGGGGTACCCAAATTTTTTCACATGACTGTATATAAAGCTGAGTGTATGTGTGTGTGTTTATGTATGTTGTATGTCAGCTAAAGGAATCCGCACCATCGCATTTATAATCACAAAATTTTGCAGATACCTCACTTGACTCGGTTAACGTCATAGACTTTGTTTTGAGTTGAAAATGTAACCCCGCACTTTACAGTTATTTGCCAAAAACCTGCTTACATTAAAGTGAATGGAGCTGGGAACTACAGGTCATTAGTAGGAGCTGTGATTGGCCATTTTTAGTATAAGGAGCTTATGTGTGAGGTAATATGATATCGGTAGAGACAGACACACATAAAGAGAAATAGAGACAGAGAAACACACAGAGACAGACACACAGAGACAGACACAAACAGAGACAGACACAAACAGAGACAGACACAGACACACACAGAGACAGACATACACAGAGACAGACACACACATAGACAGACACACAGACAGAGACATAGAAACAGAGACACAGAGACAGAGACACATAGAGACAGAGACACACACACAGAGACAGAGACACACACACACACACACACACACACACACAAAGACACACTTTCAGAGACACACACAGAGTCAGAGACACACAGAGACTGAGACAGTGACACACACAGACACACAGACACACACAGAGACAGAAAGACACACCACAGAGACACAGACATGCAGAGACACAGACACACAGAGACAGAGAGATGCAAAGACAGAGCACAGAGACAGAGACAAAGACACAGAGGCAGAGACACAGACACATAGAGAGAGCGAGAGAGAGAAACAGACAGACAGAGGAGACAGACAGACAGAGAGGGAGACAAACAGCCAGAAAGAGAGGGAGACAGATAGACGGAGAGGGTGGGAAGCAGACAGACATAGAGGGAGACAGACAGTCAGCGAGAGTGAGAGAGTAGGAGAGACACTTAGTTACTACCTCGGGCATTCACCGGGTCCTACAGCTAGTTATTCATATTGGTGACCATGTATTACCATATAAAGGGTAGACCTTTCATTTCAGATTCATGGAGGAAAAAAAATCTACTAAACAATGAATTAGCCTACCCCAAAAGCAAGTTTCAGGAGACTTAAGACTCACTTAGACATCAGTTTTTCTCATACAAATTCTATCTTTTTCATAGAAACCACTCTTACCTATTATAGTCTATAGCCTAATTCACACATCTGTATTTTCCCTCAGACTGAATGGTGCCCACTAAACCAATGCTAGTCTATGAATAAAAAAAAATAAAAAAAAAAAATCGGGTAGCACTTGGACGCCATCTGTATGCTATCCTTTTTTATGGACTGTTAAGATTGCCTAAACCTGCATAATTTATTTTTTCATCCTATAAAAACTGATGAAATTGACCAAACGGATGGTAAAAAACTGACCACACACTGATGAAACTCAGACCGTTTTTTGCGTACAAGACAAACTGCTGGCATCTGAATGAGGCCTTAGGTGGCACCCAAATGCACATTCTTTGGGTGTTGGGTATTATAGTGGCTTGTGGAGCTGTGGTTTGAGGTTGCTAAGAAAAACATTTTACTCTCGTTCTTTGGGTACCACAATCATTTTCCTCCTAAACAAGCATTATGCAAAGTTGTTGTCAGTACAATATCTGTATCACACACAGTAATGTGCGGCTGCCAGCAGCTTCACGAGCCATAACAGCTGAGGATGTTAGTGCTGTTTTGTTGCAGATTTCAGCAGAATCATTAGCTGCCAGGCATTGTGTGAGAGTGAGCTGGTTTATTTGAGAAGATTACAAGGTATGACAGACACAAACAAACCAAAAGTTCATACTATACAGTATTCACAAGTAGAGATGAGCAAACTCGTTCAAAAAAGGTTCGCCAATCTCAAATTCGTCACAAGCCTTGACCATTCGGAAACCTGAGCACTTTTCTCAAAAATTGGCAATGTTCGGTAACTGTTCACGGTTGCACTAATGCTTTTCTTCTACATTATTATGACTTTAGCTAGGATAGTGGCACTGTATGATGAGTAGGGGGGAGGTGTTTGATAAGGGGATGGGGTGGAGAGAGGTGAGAGGAGGGGAGGACTTTTTTTTCTTCTAACTTAATGTGTCTTGTGCAAAAACCATCCACAATGTTCAGACACAAGAGCTTGTATCAATGGCTGTCATATGTCCCTCTATAAATGTCCCTAAATCTGTGGTCCTGCTGCCTGCCGCAAATTGACATTGCAGCATCTAAATAGTGATTGCTACTTCAGTGGTTTCACTAAAAATTACCATTTCGTCATCTAAATAGTGATTTCTACTTCTGTGATCCAGCCAAAGATTGCCATTTCATCATCTAAATAGTGATTTCTACTTCTGTGGTCCAGCTAACAATTGCCATTTCATCATCTAAATAGTGATTTCTTTTTTGGTCGTCCAGCTAACAATTGCCATTTCATTATCTAAAGAGTGATTTCTACTTCTGTGGTCCAGCTAAAAATTGCCATTTTATCAACTAAATAGTGATTTCTACTTCTGTAGTCCAGCCTAAAATTGCCATTTCATCATCTAAATATTGATTTTTAGTTCTACGGTCCAACCCAAAATTGTCATTGCATCATCTGAATAGTGATTTCTCCTTATTTAGTCCAGCCCAAAATTGTCAATTTATTATATATACATAGTGATTTCTACTTCTCTGGCCGAGCCCAAAATTGTCATTTCATCATCTAAATATTAACATCAAGCTGCCATCACATCTCCCCCGGGTATATCACAACAGCAGCGGTGGTGCTACATCTCACCATACACCGTGGGTGGCGTCACAAACAGTTTATTGCAAATTCCCGTAAATATACGTCCCCATTTATTTGGAGTGTCCGCGTGACCCCCGGGTCCGGAGAACCCCTCGAGCCATACCGTAGATCCGGATCCGAGCAACACCGGCTGCTGGCGTGGGGGCGGCACACATTCAGGCAGTGTTGGAATTAAAATACATTGGAAATGCAGTCAAACAGTTGAAGAATTGTGGAAAGCTATCCAGAATGAGTTTGAGCTATGGCTGTCTCCACAGAATATGGAGCCAGGGAAGGCTGTGTGCAATTGTGTCGCCCCCGCGTCAGCAGCCTGGCTGCTCGGATCCGCGGTGGCTCGAGAGGGCTCCGGACCCCAGGGGTCGTGCGGCTCCTCAAATGAAGGGGGGTTATGTACAGGGGATGGTGTGGAAAGTTTGTGACTCCACCCGTTGTGTGTGGTAAGATGGAGTACTACCACTGCGGCTGGGAGTACCCGGTGGCGATGGTGTGGGCAGCTAGGTGTTTAACCCCTCCACGGGTAGGGGGAATGTCCCGGGACTCGGTGATAGTGACGGGAGGTGCCGTTGGGATGGTAAGGGTCACGCGTACTCACTCAGTCCAATAACGCTGACACCAACAACTGTAGTAAACCAAAGTTCTGGACACCGCTGCCGCTTGAAGGGAGCATGCCTGGATCCCGTGTCCGTTGGTGTTGCCTGTTGGTCTGTTACCTTTGCCATGGCACCTTGTCTTCTAGTTTGTCCCTTTAGCTTGAAAATAATCGGGTCCCGCTCCTCAGTATGGCTAACTGGGAGAGCTTGCTGTCAGGGTTCACGCTTGGGATTTTCTGGACCGTATGTGTGGAAAGTCCTATCCCCCTCGTTGCGCTAGTACCCAGATTTTGGAGCGAGTGGAGAACGGATGTAGAAGGCTCTGTCCTCGTCGGGTAAATTGTCAGGATGCCTGAAGCTACTCCCTGATCTAGGATCCACGTATCCTGTCGTGCCCTGGACCCTGCCCGGTGATGGCACAAGGCCGCCGGCTGTGCTCCTCAACAGTCCGTGCCCCTTGTCACGATCCCCCTGCGACCGGGGTCCAGCTTCTACCAGGCCCAGACCAACGTCTGCCACCTAGTAGTTTCAAGGAGCCCTGCTCCTGACCTCCTCTCACTTTCACCTCCAACACTACACTGACTCCTGACACTCCTGACCTCCCCTTAAACCAACCCCCCAAGTGGGCGACCCTATTCCACTCAGGCCGTCCACTGGTGTGTCTGGTGGGTGTGGTGCAGAGTGTTCCTAGGATTTTGATTAGCTGTTTTTGGCAACACCAATGGTTAGGGACCCTTAACCAAGCAGGAGGTGGATATTGCACAGAAGGGCAGATTGCACAATACCCTGTAACGACCTGATAGGCCAGGGCGTCACACAATAACGATGTAAACCTGGGGGTGGCTGTATGCTGGGGCAACCTTACACACGTGCCTTGCATGACTCCCATCCTCAACCTGGTTGTACAGCAATTTCTAGGCCACTATCTAAGACTGCATGCGCTGCTGCATAAGGCACAGTTGCTGTGTGCTCACTTCCGCCGTTCACACCCCGCAATTAATCGACTTGCATCGATACAGAAGTCTTTTGGCTTACTGGTTAACCGGTTGATATGCAATATGCTGACATGGTGGAATTCCACTCTGCACATGTTGTAGCGACTGTGGCAGCAATGACGAGCCCTGGTGCAGTATGTCATGATGCATAGCCTGGGCCAAAGCAGTCCGGTCGCGGCTCAAATCACTCTTGCGAAGAACAGATAATGGAACTCGGCACCCTTCTGCAGAGTTTCAAAATAGGTACTAAGATGGTTAGTGCTGATGACGCTGTTATCATCATCACTATTCCAGTCATCTACATGCTGGAGCACAATTTGAATAGTTTGTGGGAGGATGAGGTGGTCCCAGAGGAAGAAAAGAAAGGAGAGGAGGATACGGAATGGATACCAATATCTCTAAGGTCCAGACTGTCATCGCACAGGTGGGTGGCATGGGAGGGTGGAGTACAGCAATCGAGTGGGCCTCATGGTACCAGACAAACTGGAGCAGGAGCCGAGGAACAAATGGAGGAGGATAAAGAGGAAGAGCTGATGGGCGCACAACAATTAGACGATGAAAAATATATTGATCCCATCTCTGTTGTCCGTGATTGGTGAAATGGGATGGAGGAAGCAAGCTTGAGCGTTATCCCACCACCAACACACCATGGACTTGGATGACACAAAAGCACCCAACACATGAGCGTGTTCTTGCTGCAACATGATTCCTGACTTGTTATGATTAGAAATAGTGCTGACTACTTGGTTGCCACTCTATTAGATCCAAGGTACAAGAGTACATTTTGCCAGATGCTTACCCCCATTGGCGAACATATCAATGGTGCAACCTGTGCAGCCGCATGAGGCCCACGGTGTAAGTGGCCCATTTCCACCTCTTAAGCATGAGAAATCGTGCATTATGATGAGCTTTCAGGCTGCAAAGGACACTTATATTGTTCTTGCACAGGGGCCCTTTTCTGTCTGCGTCTGCCAGTGCTTCCCCACCTGGAAAGGGACGTGCTCATGCTGGAGTATGGAAACAAGCTTGTACATAATCTTAAGAGTGTTTTTTCCCAAGACAGCAATGAGGCACACAGTGTGCATCACTATTATAGACTCCCAACCCCGGGACCGTTGAGTTGTCATTGCAGAAAAATTCACAGCAGCTGTTTAAGTGGCAGAAGCAATTTCTGTGAGTTGTGACACACATTTTTTAGACCATCCCATGCACCAGCAGAACAGTGTGCCACATAGTGAACGACTGGAAAGGATGGCACAAGAGTATCTAGAGCGCAATATTGATCCCATCAGGAAGGGTTTGGACTCTTTTGCATTTTGATCTACAAAAATGGAAGAGTGGCCTGAGCTCGCCAGTCAAGCCTTGGAGGTATTGTCATGCCCGGCAGCTATCGTTCTCTCAGAATGTTTCTTCAGCGCTGCTGGTGATGTCCTGATGGATAGACGTATGCGGCTGTCCCCTGAAAGTGTAAACTGCCTAACTTTCATCAAGATTAACAAGTCATAAATCACCAATAACTTTTCCACCCCAGTAGCAGACTCTGAAGACTAGGCGATGGTGTAGTTTTCAGTGTTCTGCACTGATCTCACGTTATTGCAGTCTGTGACACCTTTGTCGTGTCTTCTGTGACTGCTATTGCTACTGCTGCTGATATTAAGTCACTTAATTCACAGAATAGGACATAAATTCAGAAAAAGTAAAAAAAAACCACCAAAAACAGCCATTATGCTCAGTTCCAGAGCTGTCCTGTCTTCTGATAGCGGCTGTGGCCGGGTACTGCATAATCTATTGCAAACACAGAAGAGAGAGTCCCACGGCAAGGGTCGCAATGATACTTCTACTAGGGTGTCCAGAACTGGGGCTGCTAGTGTTACATTTCCTATCAATGCACTTATAAATAGATTAGTATATATGACAAACCACAGCTGGACCTTATAGCAACTTCAAGGTCTACCTTTATAGCATGCACATCCATTCCAATGTTACTTTTTTAAATTAGATGAGAAGATCAATTGATCTATAAACCCATTCTTCTAGATGTATTGTGTCGTATATTGAGCCTTATTAGTTTAATGTTGAGGTCGCCTAGTCATACGCTGTCTGACGTAGCGTGACATTTCCACAATTATATCCATGTCTCATTCCTAATAATGAAACTTTAATTGATATGAAATTTTTATAACCTGTGATGAATAATATCACTGTGGAGCCTTTCATATATTTAGTGCGACTGTAGCTCATGTCATTCAGGCCTTTACTACTGAATATGTCAAAATGTTTCCAAGATATGAATAAGCCACTAATTAAATTTGCCTTGTAATGATGATAATAAAATATGAGATTATTACTTACAACCTGTAAGAAAATACCAAGAAGGTAATTTCTGGGTACAGAGCAAAAAAAATAAAAGATGAAGCATTTGAACAACCAATCAGATGCAGTTTTTATTTTTCAAAGGATCTTTATTAAATGAATGATTTAACCTTATTGGATATTTTTGTTTGCTCTAGTTTAGATAAAGCTCCCATAAATCTCATCAACATCTCCTATCTTAGTAATGGGAAAGACATAATACAAAATTGCTTATTTTCATAAGCAAATAAGTGTTGTCTATACCCTTGGAAAGGACTTGTGTAAGTGCTGAAAGGGTCAAAATTTGTAGGGACAAAACCTATTGAAATATAGAGTATCTAATGTTGTTTGTCATTGTTAGTACCATGGGCATCCATAAATATGATGGGGCCCCACAGCAAAATTTCTAATTGGTCCCCCTCCAAAAAAAAGAATATTCGACTGAGTCTGTTATGAGGGTACCACGACGAAGATACATACACACTTGCTCTGGTAATACTGCTGGCTGTGCAGATTCTCTTATATCCAGTGCTGATAGGGTTAAATAGTGTCTCCTAAACTCTGGATGAAAGTTAGAGCCAGCTGTTCTGTGTTGCTAATTACCACTGCTATAAAGACTCCTCTCCCAGCCCAGGTAATGCCAATGATAGCTTCTGCTTAGAATGCCTCAAGTGGGAACCTGTGAGCTGTGGACCAGGAAATAATTCAGAGATCATTTGCTGTGTGAAAGCTGTGTTGTGTTTTTCCCTTCCTTATTTATTTTTGGTTTTGCCCCTCTGGTCCATTCCTCATTACTTCCTCCTGTCGTTTTGAGTGATTTATATGTTAGCTGTTTACTTAACCCCTGTATGTCTAATTGACGCACCCCAGGGCCTTGGGGTACTCGGTCCCACGCCTTGAATTCTCTGGGACGTATCACGGGTGGCCGATGCCCGGTTCTGTGACCCTGGGGGTCGCTTAAAAAAGGTGTAAAAATAAAAGGGAAAAATAAAAATAAATAAAATGTTTTTCGTGATGCCACTTGCGGTATGTGGCTATATGGGAGATGCCGCGGCTGCAAAATCTCTCACTACTGGGGCTGGTGGTATTAAGCAGCTTGGATGTTATGGCTCTCCGCAAGTAGAGCTAGGCCTCAGGGGAGGATGATGGTGGTTGTAGTATGGTGATGCAGAGGTGCATGAAGAATTCAAACAACACAGGGGCTGCGGTTTAACTTGTGCTTTACTCACTGGTTCGGAGTACCTGCAACCTGGCTGGTGCTGGTCTCTACCAATCTGGGCCTCAGGTGATCTGGTATGCCTTTGATCCCAGTGCCGGTGTAGTGACCTGGTGAGCTTTACTTCCGTGTACCCATCTGCAATTGGTGGGACCCCGTGGCCTGAAGCGTTTTGGGGTCCCCTCCTGTTGTCATAGTCCTGGCCAGTATGGCAGGCAGCTTGAACCTCTCTTTGGTTGGACCTCTGTCCCTGTCCCAAGTTCCCTCTTTGCTGCTGTGCCCCGGACACTAACGTTGGTGAGGAACCTTGATGATTCCCTCACCGGGCAGATTTATCAGGTGAGCTTGAAGTGTCTTCCTGAACTAGGGCCCTGCACCCCGCCAGTGCTCAGTCTTGTTAGTACTCACACCGTACTCTCCCGGGTGACCGTACTCCTTTAGCCCAATCAATCACTTTATACTCTCTGTCAGAGCATTCACTTTTGAACTGACCAGACGTCTTACTGAATGAACGTCTTCCGACTTAAGGCCCCGTTACACGTAACGACATTGCTAATGAGATATCGCTGGGGTCACGGAATTCGTGATGCACATCCGGCCTCATTAGCGACGTTGTTGCGTGTGACACTTACAAGCGACCACTAACGATCCCAAATACTCACAAAATCATTAATTGTTGACACGTCGTTCATTTTCAAAATATCGTTGCTCCTTTGGGACGCAGGTTGTTCGTCATTCCTGAGGCAGCACACATCACTACGTGTGAGACCCCGGGCACAACGAACAACAGCATTCCTGCGTCCTCCGGCAATGAGGTGGGAGTGACGTTCATTCGGCTGCTCTCCGCCCCTCCACTTCTATTGGTGGCCTGATGTGTGACGTCGCTGTGACGCCGCACAAACCGCCCCCTTAAAAAAGAGGTTGTTCATTAGGAAGGTAAGTTGGTGTGACACGTATCGACGATATTGTTCGCCACGGGCAGCGATTTGCCTGTGATGCACAAACGACGGGGGCAGGTGCTATCGCTAGCGACATCGCTAGCGATGTCGCTGCGTGTAAAGCAGCCTTTACTGTCTTCCGACTAACTATCTGACAAGATATCTGTCTCCCGTCAACTTACTGACTAGCCCCTCCTCCTCCCAGGTGTCTGAATAGCGGATTGGATGAGTCCCGACCAATAAGTGGCCATCCATTAGATCTATCCCTAGCCTGTTACCCAGTCTGGGGAAAAATGGCATGGATGTGTGTGTTTGAATGGTATTTACCGTCGCTGGTCTTCCAGGAATCCCGGGGTTAGATGCAATACCCTGTGGCATCTGACACCTCAGGGGCACCACATTCCCCCTTGGTAAATCCCAGCATGTCCTCGGGATGCAGACATAAACAACAAAATACCACATTTTTAATATGCAAGAAAACTTGGAACTTTCTTCTTGTGTAGGGGAGGAATTTTTCTCTTGAATGGTTCAATAAAATAAAACATATTTACATGAAGCACCCCTTCTGCCACCCACTACCCGATGTCCCTGGTCTCCTCTTCGAAAGACTGTGTTGCAGAATAAGGGTCCTCTTCGAAAGACTGTGCTGCAGTATTACTCTGGTAGTTTGCACAACTGGTACAACTATTTACACTGAACGTTTTTGCTACTACCAGTCCAGTAGCTGGTGGTTCATATTTATCAATATCAACTTGTTATTACTATTTTCAGCAATCAAAACAAGAAACAGAAACTGGTAGCAAACGGGTTTTAGCTACCATGGGATTGGAAAGGGGGAATCCGGGTCAGCCGGCTTCCTGAGATCATTATTCAGGGTCTGGGTACATTGATCCCGTGCACCTCTACTGTCTTCTGGTGGCATCTGTGAGACTGGTGCTGGTATGGAAGCAGGGACCGGTGATGTTGCAGTGGCCTCTGCTAGACATTTCACCACATGCAGGGCGTACCAGCCCCACTCCCCTTAGTGCCGGGTGCATGAGACCACATCATCTGGGTGTAGGTCTCGTCCAGGATGTCCTTTTGGAAGATGGGTCCTCTCGTCCCGCCAGGAGACAAAGACTCCTTGTCCCAGTCCTGGCTCTGCGATGAAGCCCCATCCCTTTACCAGATTAAACTGTTCTACCACACCCTGGTACAGCGCCCCTCGAGCCTTGCAACTTGCCCGCCGGAGGTGCTGTTTTTCCTGGAGGTTACGTGCCTCCACCTGTGCCCTCTGGATCTCCCATTGCTCCTGCTCCTGGGCCAACTGGGTGATCATAACCCGTCTGCAATTGGTGGGTCCCCATGGCCTCAAGCGTTTTGGGGTCGCCTCCTGTTGTCGCAGTCCTGGCCCATATAGCATGCAGCTTGAACCTCTCTTGGGTCGGACCTCTGTCCCTGTTCCCGGGTTCCCTCTTTGCTGCTGTGCCCCGCACACTAACGTTGATGAGGAACCTTCATGATTCCCTCACCGGGCAGATTTATCAGGTGAGCTTGAAGCGTCTTCCTGAACTAGGGCCCTGCACCCTGCCGGTGCTCAGTCCTGGGAGTACTCACACCATACTCTCCCGGGCGACCGTACTCCTTTAGCCCAATTAGTCACTTTACATTCTCTGTCAGAGCATTGACTTTTGAACTGACCAGACATCTTACTGACTGATCGTCTTCCAACTTACGACTTCTGACTAACTATCTGACAAGATGTCTGTCTCCCGTCAACTCACTGACTAGCCACTCCTCCTCCCAGGTGTCTGACTAGCGGATTGGATGAGTCCCGACCAATAGGTGGCCATCCATTAGATCCATCCCTAGCCTGTTACCCAGGCTGGGGAAAAAGAGCATGGATGTGTGTGTTTGAATGGTATTTACTGTCACTTGTCTTCCAGGAATCGCACGTGACCCAAGGAACCCATATAGGGACATTAGGGAGTGCAGTGATCAGCCTCAGGTGAGTTTAGGAGGTGACCTTGCTCCCATTTCCTTAGCACCAGGGCCTATTGAGCGTTGTATTGTGTTCCTGGTATAGCTTGTGTTTAGCAGCGCTCACTGGGGGTTCCCGTGTACCTGGGGGAACCACGGTAGTCACTCAGTGATCGGGACACAGAAAATCATAACACACAAGTTTGAAGCCCTTACAAAGTAATTTCCCTCCTATTAAAACCCCTAGATTATCATTTATTTGCCAACATAAAGTATGAAGCCACCAAAAGTCCCCCACAAATACATTATAATACCTCCACAGTGAATTCTTCCACTGAAGCATCCAGGCGCGCAGTATGATGTCTCAACTGTGACCCTCACACAGCCCAACATACAGTATACTGACCCTCCATACAGTGTAATGGCCCCAACACAACCCTCCACACAGTATGATGGCCCCAACACAAACCTCCACATAGTATGATGGCCACAACACAAACCTCAACACAGTATGATGGCTTCAACACAACTCTCTAGAGTATGATGGCCCTAACACAACCTTCCATAGAGTATAATGGTTCCAAAACAAGCTTCTACACTGTATGTTGGCCTAGACTAGCCATCAAACAGTACAATTGCCCACACAGCCCTCCATACAGTACAATGACACCCACACAGGCCTCCGAACAGCTTAGCACCCCCCAAAGAGCTGTCCAAACAGTATAATGCCCCCACTCAAAGCTCTACAAACAGTATAATGACCCCTACATAACCCTCCATAAAGTATAAAGGATTTTACATAGCCCCCAAATAGTATAACAGCCCCCACATATCCCTGTAGTTAGTATAATGGCTCCCACAGAGCCCTCTGGCCCCACAAAGACTTTCATAATGTATAATGGGACCCACAAGGCCAACCATATAGAAAAATGCACCTACATGACCTTCCATGTAGTATAATGTGCCCCACATTGCCATCTATATAGTATAATGGGCCCTGTATTGCCTTTTATATAACATATTGGCCCCCACATTACCTTCCATCTATATATATAATTGCCTTATTCTGTCTGTCTGTCTGTCTGTCTGTCTGTCTGTCTTGCTCCAAAATTGTGTCCTTACGGTGACACAAAGCTGATTGGCCGCTGGGCTCGCCATGGCCCCGCCCCCCCGCACGGATTGGCCGCTCGCCTCGGCTCCGCCCCCCCACGGATTGGTCGCTCGCCTCGGCCTGGCCCCGCCCTCCGCATGGATTGCCCGCTCGCCTCGGCCCTCCGCACGCATTGCCAGACATAACCTTGCGCTGCTGGGATCGTGACGGAGCCGGTGAACGCTGGTAACCATTATACACATCGAGCACGATGGGGGGTGCGTAACATGGGGAATGGAGCACGATGGGGAGTGCGCAGCATGGAGGATGGAGCACAATGGGGAGTGCGCAGCATGGGGGATGAAGCACGATGGGGGTGCGCAGCATGGGGGATGGAGCACGATGTGGGGGTGCGCAGCATGGGGGATGGAGCACGATGGGGAGTGCGCAGCATGGGGGATGGAGCACGATGGGGAGTGTGCAGCATGGGGGATGGAGCATGATGGGGGGTGCGCAGCATGGGGGATGGAGCACGATGGGGGGTGCACAGCATGGGGGATGGAGCACGATGGGGGGTGCGCAGCATGGGGGATGGAGCACGATGGGGGGTGCGCAGCATGGGGGATGGAGCACGATGGGGGGTGCGCAGCATGGGGGATGGAGCACGATGGGGGGTGCGCAGCATGGGGGATGGAGCACGATGGGGGGTGCGCAGCATGGGGGATGGAGCATCATGGGAAGTGCGCAGCATGGAGGATGGAGCACGATGGGGAGTGTGCAGCATGGGGGATGGAGCACGATGGGGAGTGCGCAGCATGGGGGATGGAGCACGATGGGGGGTGCGCAGCATCAGGGATGGAGCACGATGGGGAGTGCGCAGCATGGGGGATGGAGCACGATGGGGGGTGCGCAGCATCGGGGATGGAGCACGATGGGGAATGCGCAGCATAGGGGATGGAGCACGATGGGGGTTGGGCAGCATGGGGGCTGGAGCACGATGGGGGGTGCGCAGCATGGGGGATGGGGCACGATGGGGGGTGCGCAGCATGGGGGATGGAGCACGATGGGAGGGGCACACCTCCCCCCAACACACACACACACACAACACACCACACACACACTGGGAACCACACACACCGCCCTACACAGACACCCACACACACAGACAACGCCGCACACACATAACACCCAACACACAAACACCGCGGCATACATAAATATACGCACATACCGCACAACACACACATTGCACAAAACATACCTCCCCCCAAAACACACCACACCCACACAAACCGCGCAACACACACACACACAACGCTACAGACACACAGCGCTCCACAAACAACGCAACACACGCAACACACATACAACACCGCTCTCACCCCCGCCACACCCAGACAACACCCAGAACATGTACAGTGCCCTACACAAACACTTGGTAACTACACACAACAACATCTATATATATATATATATATATATATAACAAAAATCATACATGAACTACACAATACGTAAATTCTAGAATACCCGATGCGTAGAATCGGGCCACCTTCTAGTATAGTATAAAGGTCCCCACATAGCCTTCCATATACTATAATTGGCTCCACATTGCCTTCCACATAGTTTATTGAACCCCACATAGCCTTGCATGTAGTATAATGCCCTCACATTGATTCCATGTAGTACAGTGCCTCACAATTTAAAAAAAAAAAAACAAAAAAAACAAAACAAAACAACCCTTCAGAGCCTGTTTTCACAGTTGATCCACACAGCTAAAGCTGGTGTCACACATAACGACGACGACAACGACGTCGCTGCTACGTCACCATTTTCTGTGACGTTGCAGCGACGTCCCGTCGCTGTCGCTGTGTGTGACATCCAGCAACGACCTGGCCCCTGCTGTGAGGTCGCCGGTCGTTGCTGAATGTCCAGCTTTATTTTTTGGTCGTCACTCTCCCGCTGTGACACACACATCGCTGTGTGTGACAGCGAGAGAGCGACGAAATGAAGCGATCAGGAGCCGGCACTGGCAGCTGTGGTAAGCTGTAACCAGCGTAAACATCGGGTAACCAAGGGAAGACCTTTCCCTGGTTACCCGATGTTTACGCTGGTTACCAGCCTCCGCTCTTGCTGCCAGTGCCGGCTCCTGCACTGTGACATGTGGCTGCAGTATGCATCGGGTAATTAACCCGATGTATACTGTAGCAAGGAGAGCAAGGAGCCAGCGCTAAGCAGTGCGCGCGGCTCCCTGCTCTCTGCACTGTGACATGTAGCTGCAGCACACATCGGGTTAATTAACCCGATGTGTACTGTACCTAGGAGAGCAAGGAGCCAGCGCTAAGCGCGGCTCCCTGCTCTCTGCACATGTAGCACAGCGACGTTATGATCGCTGCTTCTGCTGTGTTTGACAGCTAAGCAGCGATCATAACAGCGACTTACAAGGTCGCTGTTACGTCACCGAAAATGGTGACGTAACAGCGACGTCGCTTAGTGTGACACCAGCTTAAGATTGGTAGAGTTCTCTTACAGAGCAACAGTTTTCAGAAACGCCTTTACAGAGCCTGTTTTCACAGTTGACCCACAGATCACTCAGAACCCTTTAAAATGATATAGAATAAAAACAAAAAAAAGAGGCTTGAATAAGGAGGTGGAGGTACAAATTGAGTAGGAGCGCGAGGTGGCAGTGTAAGTGGAAAAGGCGGAGGAGATAACCAACACTGATTTTTTTTTTTATCTCTGTTTTGTTTTCGTTTAGGAAAATGACCTGAATTAAGATTAAAATTAAGAATAATAAAGAAAAAAAGTCTTGAACCAGGAGGAGGTGAAAGTGGAGGAGGAGGTGGATGTGGTGGTGTAGACGGACCAGGCTGTATTAGGGCTGGATGTATGATGCTAGATTAGGCCTGTATTGACAAGGTTGTATTATGACTGGATGACAAGTAAGGGAGTAGTGCGACCATGTTTGAAGGCCAAGCGGCAGAGTGGGATCGAGCAAAGGAAGGAGAAGACATGGGCCTAGGTGCGAAGGCTGGTTCTGAATTTTGAGGCCACCACTGCAAGTCTGGAGCCAAGGGCTCATCCCGGAGGGCTAGGAAAAGCTGTCATGGGATCAAATGGACAAGGAATTGGAAGAGGGAAGAGGGAAAGATCAAGAGTAGCAAAAACTTATATCAGACCAGCCAGAAAGAGAGGATGCCAAGTAAAAGTCTGCCATGAAGCTATTAAATGCAAGTAAAGAAAGTTTGGTTAAGAAAATCCTGGAGTGGCGTATTTCCTTGACAGTGACTTCAGCACCTGCAGAAGAGAAAACCTCATAGCAAAGTATTGCGGCGCCCATGTGGCCGGCAACTCCCTCCTTCACAAACACCAGAACTTAATCTCTTAACCAGACTCAAGAATCAGATCTCTAAACCAGAGTTAATCAGCTATAAAACATAAACAAGCACCCTTCAGCAGGCCACAGTACCATTCAGCAGATCCCAGCAACCATCAGCAGATCCATTATCCCTCAGCAGATCCCACCAGACCTCAATACCTCTCAATATACCCAACAATCCTTTAGCAGTGCCAACAATTCAACAGACTTCTGCACCCTTCAACAGGCTTCAAAAGTCTCAGTACCCTTCAAAAGAACACAACACAGCAGACATGAAACACTTCAACAGACCCAGAGGTGTACATGGAGGTAGACGGGCATACCATTGCGAAGACCTTAATTGAACAGCTTCATGAACATTGGCTGTCATTAACTCCTATTGCATCACTAATGTCATGATCACTATTCATGAGTCCGTTCCAATTTTTGACATACTTACGGTATATATAGAGTGAATGTCCAGAGGAGTGTGGGGACAGCAGGCAGGAGGTGAGGTAGCTCAGCATTGGGGTCCCCAATTAACGAGACATGTAACAGTTGCGTGTCTTGTAGCTATTAACGGTAAATAACTGAACAGACCTTGGAAGACCCCAGTTCTCTTAGACAAAAGCACCCTTCAACAAATCCCAGACCAGCACATTTTAAGAAGCAGTGTCCGTGCTGCAGACACTAGCACATAGACCCCCATCAAATGCAATTAGACCCCCTTAGGCTGAAATGTGATATTTACAGAACAGGAAATGTCAGCCTATTTTGAGAGCTTTGTGTCCAGTGTGAAATCTCCAAATTTTCTGCTTTTTTTAAATATGAAAAGTGACTTAGGAAATATACTATTATTATTATCATTATCATTATTATGTATAATTATAGCACCATTTATTCCATGGCGCTTTACATGTGAATAGGGGTATACATAGTAGGGAAAAGTACAATAATCATAAACAAAACAAGGCACAGACTGGTACAGGAAAGGAAGACCCTGCCCGTGAAGGATCACAGTCTACAAAGGATGGGTGAGGATACAGTAGGTGAGGGTGGAGATCGTCGTGCAGTGCTATATCAGACTGAGGGTTACGGCAGGTTGTAGGCTTGTCGGATGAGGTGGGTCTTTGCGTTTCTTTTGAAGCTTGTCAATGTAGGTGAGAGTCTGATATGTTGTGGCAGAGAGTTCCAGAGTATGAGGGAGGCACGGGAGAAATCTTGGATGTGATAGTGGGAAGAGGAGATGAGCTGGGAGTAGAGAAGGAGATCTTGGGAGGATCAGATGTTATGTGCAGGTAACTATCGGGAGACTTGGTCACAGATGTAGGGAGGAGACAGGTTGTGGATGACTTTGTAGGTCTTGGTTAGGGTTTTGAACTTGAGTCGTTGGGCAATGGGAAGCCAGTGAAGGGAAGGAGAGGAGAGGTCGGGGAATAGCGGTGGAGAGGTGGATACATTTTTCTATTTATCAAGCGGTATTCTGACAAATTTGCAACAAGAGTGAATGCATTTGTTCGATCAGTTCACCGAAACAATTATATATACATTTATTCTGGATAGAACATCCCTTTAATCCACTGTTGATACAATACAGGAAGTTTACCCACCATTTCTATACAAATAGTACATAATTGATTATTCTCATTTATTTTTCCACACCCTCAGACAATAAATAGGAAGTTTGAGTTTTTAAAGGCACCAAGTATTGATGATGATTATGATGCCCCCACCCTCCGTCTCTCCCTCTTCAAATTTTCTTTTTGTCTCCAATCACTAAAATGGAAAAGTACACAGAGGCAGATAATGGGAAAGCCGGATAAAAATGGGAAAACATCAGTCATACGGATCACGGCGTGAGGAACATTCCAGCTGATGGGCAAACACAACTCAGGCTCTTTCCATTCAAGAAATGTCATGTATCAGCAGTGGAATTTTCACAACATAAGCCAGGGATTGACGAACTTTGATGTCCTTTGAAAGCGTAATGTTACATGTCACTGACACAGCAATAAACAGGTTACCTGAAATAAAGTGCCCTGATGCCAAAGTCAACGCTTTGGAAAACAGCAAAGGAAACAAAGATGGGACGTTTGCAGGATAAGCAGAAGAGATATTTGCTGGAAAGAGCTATTTACAGAATTATTCTAGCCATAGGGAAAGATCATTTTTGGACTAAAATTCTAGAATAGTTTAAGTTTAAGAGGAATGGATGTTTTTCTTGATAGCAAAAGTATAGAAGGTTATAAATAGCATAATATTACAGGTAGATAGTTGACCCAGCTTAGGAGTCGGAAAATAATTTTTTTCCCTATGAAGAAAACTCGCTTCTACTCTGTGGGTTTTTGCCTTCCACAGGTTCAACACTGGAGAACAGCTACACTACAAATAAGCTGAACTAGATGGCGATAAGGTCTTCCTTCAGCCTTAGAAACTATGTTACTAGGTTACTAAGACCAAAGATGGAACGTCAACGCATAAGGATACTTTTTATTTTTTACTAAAATACATATTTTTTTTCCTGTAAAACATTTATGCCATAGGGTTTTGTTAAAAATGTTGGCTTGTACATAGTCTATGTATCACAGTACACAGAAGACTGTAGAATGAGCTACCAGTGCATCCACCAGTCAGCACGATCTGACGGCGTAGTCTGTAACCTTTATCTCTTTTCTTCTGCTCTCTTTTAAGATTTTTGTGACTTCATCAAAGTTCATAAATGGTCGAATGATTTGGTTGGAAATCAATAACTTAGGGTTAGAGACCCTGCTCATTGTTGTAGAGGTTGACTGGTTGTTAAAAATGTTGGGGTTTTTTAAACAAGGGCTGTTATAAAATAAGACACAGAAGCACATTCACCTCCTGTCACCCACATGGATTCAGCCACAGTTCTGGAGGAGGTGACTTCGTTGTCCGAATGACACAGGATGACTGAAGCCTATGATTAGCTGCAGCGGTGAGATGACTGGAGCAGAACATTCCCAGAGAAACAATACACTGATAGTCACCAGACCGCTGGATTCTATCACAGGTTTCAAGGGTCGGTACTGTGACATTTAGATGGACAATGCCGACCCCTGGAGCAGCCTGCCCTGGATCCACAAGGGTGACAGGAAGTGTATATACCTCTATTTATCATTTTAGAGCAACCCATGCTTAAAAATAAATCCATTTAACATGTTGTTTAGCTTGCTATGTACTGTGATACATAGAAGCTGTCTAAGCTAAACAGTCAAAAATGGTTAACCACCAAAAGCACATACATTTAGGTAAAAAAAAAAAAATACTCCCAAGGGTGTAGATATAATTTATTTATTCAGGCCCCAAAGCACATTTTATAACTTTGGTATTAGGATTATAACTGCCACTTGATAGATGGTGTTGTTTCTTATGGAAACCAGGACACCATGATTATAGGGTCTCAAGGAGAAAAGTAGAACGTGGGAGGTAAGATGTCATTCACACTGTATGGCCATACAGAATTGTAAACATCTCATGTGCTGTCATATGGTGCCTCCGTAAATCACCGTATCACCATGTCTTCCCATAAAAGAAAGGCTTTTAGGCAAAAATGTCTTTAACATTGGATCTGATGGAACAACTTTTTTTAATTTCTTGGATACCATATGAATGTAAGTGAAAAAAACCCTTTATATGAAATTGGTTGGCTCTATCACAAATCATAGTTATATTTGTGTCTTATTACAAGTCACCTTACTCAGACCTTACAGTTTTTCTGTTCAGATGGCGTTCATCACTACATTTTAGCACATAAATTACAGATCCCTGGGTTAAACATGATATAAAGTTATTAACACAACAAAAATTTCAGCAAGTAACTCATTTTATCAGCACGATCTTCTAGCCCCGAGGGGAAGAGTTTAACAAATGTCTTCACAAATTCTTCACTTACTCATGAGTGAGTTTCTTATAACCCTACTTTGACGTGATGGAGAAGATTTGAATGGTCATTAGTGATGGGCAAAAACTAAAATGCTCTGGTGCTCGAACCTCAAGTCGAGCAGGTCAGATGCTCTGAAAGTGCTGAACTCGATTAATGAGTATAATGGAAGTCAATGATTGGGCAGTTTGTCTCTCCGTCCACATACAGCCAGCTAGAAACATCATTTCCGGCAGGAGGGAGGGTGTTTTTTTTGGGGGATCATGCTGCATTCGAAAGCATTGCTTTAATACCACTGAAAGCTATTCAGAAACTGCAAATAGCTCTCCCTGGGGTGCCTGCTCACATTCTGCAGTGAAGCAAGCCTCTGCAATGTGGTCGTTGTTTCATGGATCATAGAATCATAGAATCATAAAATGGTAGAGTTGGAAGGAACCTCAAGGGCCATCGGGTCCAACCCCCTGCAAGTGCATGCTTTCCTAAATCATTCCAGCTATATGTTTATCCAGCTTCCGCTGGAAGATTTCCAATGATGGAGAGCTCACTACCTCCCGTTGTAGTCTGTTCCATCTGAGCATCTGCAAAACTTGGCCAAGCGCCACGAGTACCCAAGCAGCCTGATGCTCGATCGAGCAAAAAGCAGCGCTGGCCACGCTCGCTCATCACTAGTTATCGCCATAGTGTTGGATATTACTAATAGTTAATAAAAGAAAGCTCAATGTTTTCTACCGGGAATAAAAAAAATCAAGAAGTTATACTGTATATAAAGGACAGGAGAACGTATCCTAGAGTACCATCTCTAATTGTGAACTCACAAAACTGACCCAAGGGAAACCCAAAATGGAGTCAACTAAGAATGTGATTGTAGGAAGGAAAGAGGATGCGATCACAACTAGGATCAGAGGTCTTAGGATAACCAATGGTTCCTCTGCCACAAATGAGTATATGAGTATGTCATGTGGTGTTCAGGTCCAGACTCAATAGGTGTCACAGTGGCCTCAGGGTCTATTCACACTGCAGAGCCTGACAGGCAACCTGATGTCTCCTAGTTGTTCTGCCAGAGCTGGGCATTGGCTGTTTCATGTGCTCTGCTGCTCAGTCCTGCAGGAGTTAATTCCTGCTGACCTGGGGAACTCTGCTAGGAGCTCAGGTTGCTAATTACCAATCATAGCCATCTCCTCCCTTTATTAGATTCTGGGTCTTAAGGCCCCGTCACACTAAGCAACATCGCTAGCAACATTGCAGCTAACGAACAACTTTTGTGACGTTGCTAGTGATGTCGCTGTGTGTGACATCCAGCAACAACCCAGCCCCTGCTGTGAGGTCGTTGGTTGTTGCTGAATGTCCTGGGCTATTTTTTAGTTGTTGCTGTCCCGCTGTGAAGCACAGATCGCTGTGTGTGACAGCGAGACAGCAACAACTAAATGTGCAGGCAGCAGGAGCCGGCTTCTGCGGAGGCTGGTAACCACAGTAAACATCGGGTAACCAAGAAGCCCTGTCCTTGGTTACCCGATATTTACCTTCGTTACCAGCCTCCGCCGCTCTCACTGTCAGTGCCGGCTCCTGCTCTGTGCACATGTAGCTGCAGGACACATCGGGTTAATTAACCCGATGTGTCCTGTAGCTAGGAGAGCAGGGAGCCAGCGCTAAGCAGTGTGCGCTGCTCCCTGCTCTGTGCACATGTAGCTGCAGCACACATCGGGTAATTAACCCGATGTGTGCTGTAACTAGGAGAGCAGGGAGCCAGGCATAAGCGGTGTGCGCTGCTCCCTGCTCTCTGCACGTGTAGCTGCGTGCGCTGGTAACCAAGGTAAATATCGGGTTGGTTACCCGATATTTACCTTAGTTACCAAGCGCAGCATCTTCCACGCGGCGCTGGGGGCTGGTCACTGGTTGCTGGTGAGCTCACCAGCAACTCGTGTAGCGACGCTCCAGCGATCCCTGCCAGGTCAGGTTGCTGGTGGGATCGCTGGAGCGTCGCAGTGTGACATCTCACCAGCAACCTCCTAGCAACTTACCAGCGATCCCTATCGTTGTTGGGATCGCTGGTAAGTTGTTTAGTATGACTGGACCTTTACTACTCAGTGCTGATTATAGCTTCAGCTTAGCTCCAGCGATTCCAGTTTGTGGTGATCTGTAGTTACACTTTTGAGTGGTGTGGAAATTTTCCTGTCGTGCATTTACTTCCTTCCTTTTTCTTTATTCCCCTGTACATGTATAGTCTCTCCTTTGTGTTTGAATGCAGTGTGTATGAGATTTAGTTCTCCCTTGTCCGTGTCATTTCTGTGGGGTTTTGTTATTGTGTTTCCGGCCTGCCCCAAGGATGGGGGAGAGGGGGAGTAAGATCAAGGTTCGGACAGGAGTCAGGGTCATGCTGAGGGCTCAGACCTGGCTACCATCAAGCCTACCTCTGAGATAAGGGACAGCGCAAGGTCTCAAGTCTTAGGGCTAGCCTATGAGCCTCTGTTCTGTCATTTCATACCCTGTGACAGAGTATTATCAATGATGCACCAAAGTTGGAGGGCCTTAAAAGATAGGGGCTTAAAAGGGTTCGTCAATGAAAATAAGATATCATCTATCCATGGGACAGGTTATAACATATTGAGCTGTGTGGGTACGACTGCAGAAACCCTCATAGATTGGTAGAATTGGTGGAATTTTATATCCCAGAAAATACTCTTTTATCTCTTTTACAAAATGGAGCGGCAGGTTGCATGTCCGAGAGACACTCCATTCATTTTCTTGGGGGGCTACTAGATAAGCTAAGCAAATTGCTCGGCAAAGATTGGAGTAACGGTATAGGAAGTGTAAGGGGACTACCGCTTCATTCTCATGGGGTAAAAATGCCATATTCTACCGATCAGTGAGGGTCCAACTTGTCCTGCCCCTACCGATCAATAAGATATCACCTATCATGTGGATTAGTGATAAATTATTTTCCCTGAACAATCTCTTTAAGTTATGCCTCTGCCCCCTACAAATGCATACTTGTTACTAGTGGAAATATGTTTGCCTGATAAAACTATAGGCATATCAAGGAAAATAACCAATATAGTCAGTACATTATTCATATAGTGGGAATGACTTCATATCTGCATCAAAAGACACAGTGTTGAGGGTAAGAAAATGGATATATGAGAAAAAGTTGATTGTTAGTCTATAGTCTGAACATGGATTTTCAGATGGAAAATGATTTTAAGGCCCTATGACTCAAAAACGACAGAGAAGAGCACTTCAGTAGGTATTTGGAAGCAGGTCATCAGTAGAAACACAAAACCATCAGAAGAACAGGTAGATCGAGGCTCTTCAGTATTTCTATTCCACCTTTTACCCCTGCCATTGACTGGTCCATCTGTCAGTGTTATCTGTTTTTTGGACAAAAGGCGTCATTCATCAGTGATCTAATCCCCATAGACATAGCAAAGGTGCTGACACGGGCCCGAAAATATGACGGAGGACAATTGGAAATTGATGTCAGTATGAAAAAGAAGTGAAATCTTGAGCCTCAAGTAAACATATTACCCCATCATCATGACAGTCACCATTCAGCCTAAAAATACATGGCTATTTGAAAATCAACATGATATACCGGTTTATTAATATCACACAGATGAAAGAAGTCTAAAAAGACTGATGAATACCAGAAAAAGAGGCGTAATACAGTGACAACTTCATCACATGAACTTTAAAAGTCAAAAACTACATAATTAAAATTTGTCACTCTCCCAATCTCTTAGAGGTTTGTCTGTCTTAGACCATCCGTTCTGGTTAGAAGGTTCCTAAATCATTGATTGATAGATTTTCTACTGAAAAACCCTGTGACTGGCCGTTCTCTGTGGGACTGTCGGGTAACAAGTGTTCAATCTGATACGCCCACGGGGCCTCAGGGTTACTCGTCACCGGGGCAGTGTTATTTGGGGTTGCTGTGAATGGCCTGACCCGGCTCCGTGGCCTCGTCGGTGTCAATAAAAGGTTGCAAGGTGACCGGTATAGGGGATGATGGGGGTTTAGTTTGCAGCGCCACCGGTGGTATGCGGCCAACGATTAGCCGCCGCTGCGAGATGTTGCTCTCCTTCAGGGCAGATGGTAATACAGCTCAGATGGTTCAGCTCCCCACAGGTAGAGCTAGGCCCCTGGGGAGGATGATGGGGGGGGGGCAGTGGCTGATAGTGCCGGAGTGCAGGGTGACAGCGCCAGCAATCACGGGATGACACCAGGACTGTGGGCAAAGTTCTTTTACTCACTGATTGGTCGTCACCCTTGGAGTGCCGGTTTCCACCGTGATGGGCCCCAGCCGATCCTGGATGATTCAGAGACCACCACCGGTATTGTGGAGTGCGAGACCTTCCTTTCTTGCGCTCTGTAGTATGGATCCCCATGGCATGAAGCTACTTCGGGACCCCAGTGTCCTTGTGTTTAGTTCCCGTCCCGTTTGCAGGCAGCGCAAATCAAATGTGGGCCCAACTGTGGTTTTGACTTCTGACTCTATATGCTGCTGGTGCCCTGGGAATTCTGCGGTGGGCAATGAGACATGAAATCCTCCTTCCCTGCAGATTCTGATGGCGCAACGGGGAGTGTACGCCACCCTAGGATTCTGCACCCTGACTGCGTCGGTCCAAAAGGGGCTGTTAGGCTCACCCGTTGGCTGTCGTGTTGCTCCTTTGTCTCACCAGCTCCACCGGTCATCTACTACTTTTTCCAGTCAAGCCGGCTTTAACCGAGGATGCTCTGAAGCACTCTCCTCAGTGGCTGTGTTCCTGCGAGTCCATGATGTCTTGGCACTCTCTTCCTCTTTCCCCCTAGGGAGCACTGAAGCATGTCCCCTGGTCAGGCTCTCTGAGGGGATCTCGGAAGCACACCTGTTATGATCCGGAACCATGGAAGACCACCATAAATCATTGGTAAAAGGTGACAAGAGCATTGGCAACTAATCTGGCCGCCATCCCCTTACTAACCATCACAACTAGAAGTAGCCGAGGGGTGAACTAACATCCTGTGCACCATGAAACCCGGCCGGAGAACTAGCTATCCTAAAGGAAGGAAAGATGAATAACTCTCTACCTCAGAAAATACATAAAGAATAGCAAGCCCCCCACATTCAAAGACTGCGGTGATATAGGAAAACACAATACACAGATAGATGATAGGATTAGCAAAGGTGAGGACCCCGCTGACTAAAATAGGAAAGGACAGGAAAGGGGCTGATGGTGGCCAGAGAAAAACCCTACAAAATTCCAAATTTCTGATAGTACAAAAAGGCCCTCAGATCGCACGATCTGCACTCCATCCTATACCAGGCGCTCTTGTCATACCAATGAACAGAAAACAGGAATCATTACAAATTCCAAAAGCCACAAACACATGGACTTATAGGAGCAATACTCCAAACATAACTGCAGGGAGTTTCCCAGCTAAGCAACTGAGAGGGAAGATCCCTGCATGCAAATAAACTGAAAACAACCACAGAAAATGACAAACTCAGATAAGAGTAAAAGAACCAAACAACAAATGAAGAGCAAAGCACTTATCTGGGGTAGATGTGGTATGGAGCAGGATGAAGCAGGCTGGTGAACAAAGAACAACTGACATCCGGCATATCCTGCTATCAGACCAGGATTTAAACAAGCAGAGAGTTAGCAATGGAAACGCCCATTGCTCAACACACCTGGTCTCTGTCCAAACCATTCCTGGCCACAAGAGGGAGCCTCTCAGCAGCCAAAGCATAACTGACATTCACAACAGTACCCCCCCTTGAGGAGGGGTCACCGAACCCTCACCAACGCCACCGGGTCGCTCGGGATGAGCATGATGGAAGGTGCAAACCAACCTGTCCGCATGAATATCAGAAGCCACAACCCAAGAGTTATCCTCCTGCCCATAACCCTTCCATTTCACAAGGTACTGAAGCTGTCGCCTACTGCGACGGGAATACAGAATTTTTTCAACCTCATACTCCAGATCCCCTTGTACCAAAACAGGGTCAGGAGGCGCTGCTGTAGGAACCATTGGCTCCACATCTTTCTTCAACAAGGACTTATGGAGCAATACTCCAAACATAACTGCAGGGAGTTTCCCAGCTAAGCAACTGAGAGGAAAGATCCCTGCATGCAAATAAACTGAAAACAACCACAGAAAATGACAAACTCAGATAAGAGTAAAAGAACCAAACAACAAATGAAGAGCAAAGCACTTATCTGGGGTAGATGTGGTATGGAGCAGGATGAAGCAGGCTGGTGAACAAAGAACAACTGACACGGATGTCAGACCAGGATTTAAACAAGCAGAGAGTTAGCAATGGAAACGCCCATTGCTCAACACACCTGGTCTCTGTCCAAACCATTCCTGGCCACAAGAGGGAGCCTCTCAGCAGCCAAAGCATAACTGACATTCACAACAGTACCCCCCCTTGAGGAGGGGTCACCGAACCCTCACCAACGCCACCGGGTCGCTCGGGATGAGCATGATGGAAGGTGCAAACCAACCTGTCCGCATGAATGTCAGAAGCCACAACCCAAGAGTTATCCTCCTGCCCATAACCCTTCCATTTCACAAGGTACTGAAGCTGTCGCCTACTGCGACGGGAATACAGAATTTTTTCAACCTCATACTCCAGATCCCCTTGTACCAAAACAGGTCAGGAGGCGCTGCTGTAGGAACCGTTGGCTCCACATGTTTCTTCAACAAGGACTTATGGAGCAATACTCCAAACATAACTGCAGGGAGTTTCCCAGCTAAGCAACTGAGAGGGAAGATCCCTGCATGCAAATAAACTGAAAACAACCACAGCAAATGACAAACTCAGATAATAGTAAAAGAATCAAACAACAAATGAAGAGCAAAGCACTTATCTGGGGTAGATGTGGTATGGAGCAGGATGAAGCAGGCTGGTGAACAAAGAACAACTGACATCCGGCATAGCCTGCTATCAGACCAGGATTTAAATAGGCAGAGAGTTAGCAATGGAAACGCCCATTGCTCAACACACCTGGTCTCTGTCCAAACCATTCCTGGCCACAAGAGGGAGCCTCCCAGCAGCCAAAGCATAACTGACATTCACAACACACACCCCTCAGTGACCCTGTTTCTCCCGTGTCCCAGACTGTTCTGAGGTAAAAGTCTGTGTGTTCCTCACTTCCCTCGTGCTGCCCCCACTTTCCTGATGACTCACTAATGGTTGGGAAAGTCCCGTTGATATGGTGACCACCTCTAATTCAGTTCCACTGGCTGGCTACTAAGCTGTGTCTTGTGTAAAGGATGAACACCAGTGGTTAACCTCTTCCTTACCCGGGATGAGTACTGCACCTTAAGTGAGATGCAATACCCTGTAGCGACTGAAGCCTCAGGGGCACTAGAAATCTCTCTGCAGTGCCAACTGAGGATAAATTAAGCAATACAAAGTGCCAATTTAAAGTAATGAGCTGTGTATATAACGAATGGACATGTTGGGTTCTCCAAAGTATGAGATGATGTCATGCAGTGACTACGGGTCCCACCATGTGTAGATGGGACTCCCGGTGAGCACCGCAACACACAAGGTACACTGGGGAAATGATACAACGGAGGGCCCTGAGTCTAAGAAGACGGGAGTGGAGTTACCTCCTAACACCCACCTGAGGCTGATCTCTGCACTCCCTAGATGGGTTCTTCCTCCCATGCGCTGATCACATGCCTAGGCTCTCGCTGGCCTTTATGCTGACTAGTGATGACAAGCGAGACAGCAGTCACTTGTCTCACCGCTGCAATAAGATGACACAAGGTCGGTAAGACAAACAGGTGAGGAAAGACACAATGAGTTTTCCAATATTTCGTCAGCAGGAGCTTCATAGCTGCAACTGTAACAACACCACAGCTCTGCATAGACAAGTTCCTTCACCTTGGACAACTAATGTATGACTATAGCCAACATAGGGAGGCATGAGGAGTGGATATTTATAGCAGAAGGGAGTGGCTGCAGCTTAGGTTACAACTACCTGTTAGATCACTGCAGGATAGAAATGAACCTTAACTCCTTCAGTACCGGATGCAATTAAATATGCTCCAACTCAGGGTAATTAACGAGTGGGCAGTAAAACGAATCTGTGACAGATCCCCCGAGATCACATAAGGGTGTGACACACTCATGACAGACAATCGTAGCCATTCTCCTCAGCTCTGGAAAAAATGAAATATGCACTGTGATTTTTTTGCTGTGGACAAAAGACAAAGAATGTTATAATAATTCTGTCCCATTATTTCTCTTTTTTATTTAAAAAGGAGTTATGTATCTGAAATGTTCAAGTGACTGCTGCAGCCAATCACTTGGCTTGAAAACATCAACTCTGAGGCCAGCAATTGGCTGCAGAAGTCACGTGACCAATGGACCTGACGCCTATTCTACAATTCAATTGAAGAAAAATAGAAAATACATCTTTACGAGAAGAGTTGTGTCATATGGCAAATACAGCCGAAGTGATTTAGAGATGTACCTCAATGAGATCATAGCCAGTGATTCAACCCTGACACAAAATATGTCAATCTTGGCCTTGCCCCAAGACTTTTCCATAAATAAATTTAGACTTTTATGGAATTGGAAATAACTTTTTTTCAATTTTTGAGTGAATATTATTTTAAACAGCGCTGGGATTCGGCCATGGACTTGGGGATGAATGGACAATTTTATATTCCTAGTCTAGGACATAAAATGGCAAAATAATCAGTCTGCAAGGAAGCTGCACTGTAGTTCATTCCAAGGTTAAGAAAATAACCTTGTCCATAGAACACTTATCTTGAAGATTTACACACAACTGTTTTCAATGTGTGTGTTTCTGCATTCAGGAGTTATAAATTTTGCATTCATTGTGCTGAGAAACAGGAATTCTCCTCGAGAGCTAAATCAGCATCACCGCTGCGCTGCAATACTGATGGGATCTCACACTGAGGTTTTCATTCCGAGGAAATAGATGTCAAGTAGGGAAATACCCAGCCTCTTCTGCTGCCAGCAGTCTGTATTAATTCCTCATCGTATTTACAATTCCGATATTCATTTCTGTATTATACTATTTTTTTATTTGATATTTTTTTGTGCAGTATTGTTTTCTCTTTTTCATTAGGATTTTAGCAGTGAGACTTAAGGGGGCTTTACATGCAGCGATATCGCTAGTGTGCGTACCCGCCCTCGTCGTTTGTGCGTCATGGGCAAATCGCTGCCCGTGGAGCCCAATATCGTTAGGAGCCGTCACACGGACTTACCTGCCTAGCAACATCGCTGTGGCCGGCGAACCGCCTTCTTTCTAAGGGGGCGGTTCGTGCGGCGGCACAGCGGCGTCACCAAGCGGCCGCCCAATAGAAGCGGAGGGGCGGAGATGAGCGGCCGTAACATCCCGCCCACCTCCTTCCTTCCTCATTGCCGGCGGCTGCAGGTAAGCTGTAGTTCGTCTTTCCCGACGTGTCACACGTAGCGATGTGTGCTGCCTCGTGAACGATGAACAACCTGCGTCCTGAACCAGCAACGATATTATGGAAAGGAGCGACGTTCTTCAGGTTAGTTTCAGTACTTTCTACTTTCTACTACTTCACTCCTCTCCTTAACTTCTTTCTCTCTCTCCTCTGACTGCATACCACTTCCTCCCGCCAACTATCCAACTGACCACTGGACCCTCCCCCTCGCTGGGTCTCTCCCTCAGGTTGGGTGGCTACTATCCAATCAGTGCCCTCCTCTTTTACCTGTTTCTAGGCAGTCTCCCAGTTTGGTGTTGGGGTTGTGTATGTGTCCTTAAGGTGCTGGTGTACTTGTTGGCACAGGTATTCCGGGGTCTGGGTTTCCATGGGTTACATTTTTGGCACCTGGTACCACAGGTGTACTACACACTCTAGGTACAGGGAGATTGCAAGCAAGAGGTGAAAGGTAAGGGAAGGGGACCCTTGTTTCTTTGGAAGGGGGTCATGATGACCCCTGACCAAACCTACTTCTAATCCCTGGGGACATTCATCACCCTATGCGCCAAGTTGGATACCTGAGCCTAAATATCCCTATTGCTGGACCCTAAATATGGAATGGGTAGAATGAGCTCCCTGTCAACCCCAGTAAACACTAAAGGAAGTCACAAAGAAACATGGGGGTAAAAGCATGAACTACTTATCTACAGATGACTCAGGTAGGAGTTCAGCAAAGCTTCAGCAACGATACTAAAGATGACTGCAAGCCACCTGCATGCAACCAGAGCTAGCGTGAACTGGATAATATCACTAGCACCAGTCCAGAAAAGAAGGGAATATTTAAGCACCAAAAGAATACTGATAATCAGCAGCTGGGTGGAAGGAGGGATCTGCTGGGTCCTAAAGGGGAAGAGATGAAAATCCAGCAGAAAAGCTTCCCAGGAACAATACAAAGTCAGGTAGCATCTTGCGTAGCCAAACGCTGTGACCTCCTATTACTAGAAACCACATGACTATCTGTCACACCCATGACACTAATATACTTGGATTTTCTAGTGAGTGATCGTAAAAAGAAAAAAAAAAGAGGTCATTGCTTTGCAATAATTCTGAGTTTGAGTAGTCAGTAAAAACATTATTTTGCAATGAATTTGGAGAAACCATTGGTTATGTCAGATGTGTTGATAAGAGTTGAACATATGCAGCTTTTTCTTTTAATTAGCTAGCTTGGCGCAGCATCAAATGTGCATTACACCCCAACATTAATGCTGCGCCAGACCAGGAAATCAAACTGGGAGCTGTTAAGGGAGGCTGTCAAATCATCTAATTGCCCTAAAAGATGTTTATAACACTGTATTCAGACCATTTCAAGCTCTTTAACACAAACGCAGCTTTAGTAATGTCAATGTCACCTCCACATATACAGTTAGGTCCAGAAATATTTGTACAGTGACACAATTTTCGCGAGTTGGGCTCTGCATGCCACCACATTGGATTTGAAATGAAACCTCTACAACAGAATTCAAGTGCAGATTGTAACGTTTAATTTGAAGGTTTGAACAAAAATATCTGATAGAAATTGTAGGAATTGTACACATTTCTTTACAAACACTCCACATTTTAGGAGGTCAAAAGTAATTGGACAAATAAACCAAACCCAAACAAAATATTTTTATGTTCAATATTTTGTTGCAAATCCTTTGGAGGCAATCACTGCCTTAAGTCTGGAACCCATGGACATCACCAAACGCTGGGTTTCCTCCTTCTTAATGCTTTGCCAGGCCTTTACAGCCCCAGCCTTCAGGTCTTGCTTGTTTGTGGGTCTTATCGTCTTAAGTCTGGATTTGAGCAAGTGAAATGCATGCTCAATTGGGTTAAGATCTGGTGATTGACTTGGCCATTGCAGAATGTTCCACTTTTTTGCACTCATGAACTCCTGGGTAGCTTTGGCTGTATGCTTGGGGTCATTGTCCATCTGTACTATGAAGCGCCGTCTGATCAACTTTGTGGCATTTGGCTGAATCTGGGCTGAAAGTATATCCCGGTACACTTCAGAATTCATCCGGCTACTCTTGTCTGCTGTTATGTCATCAATAAACACAAGTGACCCAGTGCCATTGAAAGCCATGCATGCCCATGCCATCACGTTGCCTCCACCATGTTTTACAGAGGATGTGGTGTGTTTAACACAGATAAGTGTAAGGTTATGCACATGGGAAGGAGAAACAGATGCTACGATTACTTACTAAATGGGAAACTGCTGGGGAAATCAGACATGGAAAAAGACTTAGGCATCTTAGTGAATAAGAATCTAAATTGGAGTGCCCAGTGTCAGGCAGCAGCCACCAAAGCAAATAGGGTGATGGGATGCATTAGAAGAGGTCTGGGGGCACGAGATGAAAACATCATTCTCCCTCTGTACAAATCACTAGTCAGACCACACTTGGAGTATTGTGTGCAATTTTGGGCGCCGGTGCTGAAGAAAGACATTACTGAACTTGAAAGGGTTCAGAGGCGGGCTACTAAAATAATAAATGGAATGGGTGCATTACAATACACGGAAAGGTTATCAAAATTAGGTCTATTTACTCTAGAAAAGAGAAGACTTAGGGGAGACCTAATAAATATGTACAAATATATCAGAGGGCCATATAGAGATCTCTCCCATGATCTGTTTGTACCAAGGACTATGACAAGAACAAGGGGGCATTCTTTTCGATTGGAGGAAAGAAAATTCCTACATCAGCATAGAAGAGGGTTCTTCACGGTAAGAGCAGTGAGGCTCTGGAACTCTCTTCCTGAGGAAGTGGTGATGGCCAACTCACTGAATGAATTTAAGAGAGGAATGGATGCATTTCTTGTTAGCAAAAGTATAGAAGGTTATAAATAGCATAATCTTACAGGTAGATAGAAGAGCGACCTAGATTATTAGAGGAATGGGTGGGCTGCAACACCAAGACAGGTTATTAAACTTGGAGTTAGTTAGTTAGGAAAAACAAAGGCTTAGGGGGATCTAATCACAATGTATAAATATATGAGGGGACAGTACAGAGACCTTTCCAAAGATCTCTTTACACCTAGGCCTGCGACTGGAACAGGGGCATCCGCTAAGTCTTGAGGAAAGAATGTTTAATCATAATCACAGATGAGGATTCTTTACTGTACGAGCAGTGAGACTATGGAGCTCTCTGCCGTATGATGTTGTAATGAGGGATTCACTACTAACATTTAAGCAGAGCCTGAACGCATTTCTTGAAAAATATAATATTACCAGTTATGTATATTAGATTTTATGACAGGGTGTTGATCCAGGGAACTAGTCTGATTGCCGTATGTGGAGTCAGGAAGGAATTTTTTTCCCCATTGGAGCTTATTTGACACATTGGGGTTTTTTTGCCTTCCTCTGGATCAACATGTTAGGCTACAGGTTGAACTAGATGGACTTAGAGTCTCCCTTCAACCTTAAAAACTATGAAACTATGAAACTATGTGCCGTTCCCTTTCTTCTCCAAACTTTTTTCTTCCCATCATTCTGGTACAGGTTGATCTTTGTCTCATCTGTCCATAGAATACTTTTCCAGAACTGAGCTGGCTTCATGAGGTGTTTTTCAGCAAGTTTAACTCTGGCCTGTCTATTTTTGGAATTGATGAATGGTTTGCATCTAGATGTGAACCCTTTGTATTTACTTTCATGGAGTCTTCTCTTTACTGTTGACTTAGAGACAGATACACCTACTTCACTGAGAGTGTTCTGGACTTCAGTTGATGTTGTGAACGGGTTCTTCTTCACCAAAGAAAGTATGCGGCGATCATCCACCACTGTTGTCATCCGTGGACGCCCAGGCCTTTTTGAGTTCCCAAGCTCACCAGTCAATTCCTTTTTTCTCAGAATGTACCCGACTGTTGATTTTGCTACTCCAAGCATGTCTGCTATCTCTCTGATGGATTTTTTCTTTTTTTTCAGCCTCAGGATGTTCTGCTTCACCTCAATTGAGAGTTCCTTAGACCGCATGTTGTCTGGTCACAGCAACAGCTTCCAAATGCAAAACCACACACCTGTAATCAACCCCAGACCTTTTAACTACTTCATTGATTACAGGTTAACGAGGGAGATGCCTTCAGAGTTAATTGCAGCCCTTAGAGTCCCTTGTCCAATTACTTTTGGTCCCTTGAAAAAGAGGAGGCTATGCATTACAGAGCTATGATTCCTAAATCCTTTCTCCGATTTGGATGTGAAAACTCTCATATTGCAGCTGGGAGTGTGCACTTTCAGCCCATATTATATACATAATTGTATTTCTGAACATGTTTTTGTAAACAGCTAAAATAACAAAACTTGTGTCACTGTCCAAATATTTCTGGACCTAACTGTATTATGTGGAAATATATGGTAAGAGTGTCTTAAGCTATGTGCGCACGTTGCGTAATTGCATGCAGTTACGCTGCGATCTGCACCGCTGCGTAACTGCATGCGTCCTGCGTCCCCTGCACAATCTATGGAGATTGTGCAGGAGAGGTGCGCACGTGGCGTATTAGAGCGCAGCGCTTCGGCTGCTGCCCGAAGCGTGCGTTCTAAGAAGTGACCTGTCACTTCTTTCGTGCGCTCTGCATGAAGTCCCTGCTCTGTCTATGGGAGTGGCTACATGCAGAGCGCATGGAATCGGCTTTTGTTTCTGCAGCGATTTGAAGCGCACATGTGCTGTTCAAATCGCTGCAGAAATTTCTGCACTGACAGTACGCAACGTGCGCACATAGCCTTATAGTTTTTCCTCCCTATTGGTATTGCTCAAATGTGAGCTGTGACGTCCTCTTACTATCCAGATTCACTTTAAAAGTATCTGCTGCATTCCCTGCCTTTGCTTTTATACTGACTATAGGTTATGGTAGGCTGTGATATTGTATCTACAAGTAGAGATGGGAGGAGCACTTCTTGCTACACCAGTTCACGGTCTATGTTAGTTTTCTTTGGCTGTGGAATGGAGCTGCACAAAATTCTTGAGGTTTTGGGTTCCCTGATGGCACATTTGATTCACCGGTCTGGCATGACGTCATCTTAGCAGCGTACAGGTTATGACATGCCAACCTAGCAAATCATAAGCTGATTCTGGGATCTTAGAGGGTGAGGAAATGCACCCAGCTCCTGTCCACAGCCAGAGAGCACTGACCTGGACCATGGTTACATGAAGTAATCCGCTCATCTCTAGCTGTAATGTGGAAATCTACCCAGTCAAACCAATGGGTCCCTTGGCTTTTTTGGCTGCTGCAATCTTCTGCGTAAAATGTGAAAAATTGTGGTTGCCATTTTAGGCGATTCTCAAAAATTAATCATGAATTGTTTCATCCATCTCTAGTCAGCAGATCTCATGGCTACACGCGGAGAACGACTTCCAAGAGTTATTTTTCATGTCACATAAATTCAGCTGATGAAAGAGTGTTTGCTTTCATGCTTCCATGAGCCAATTAAATGCCGGTTTGGCTCATTTTTGCCTTTTAAAGGGAACCTGTCACCAGATTTGGTGATTATAAGCTGCGGCCACCACCACTGAGCTCTTATATACAGCATTCTATAATACTGTATATAAGAGCCCAGGCCGCTGTGTAGAACGTAAAATTAACTTTATAATACTCAACTAAGGGACGGTACGGTGCAGGCTGGTCGGATGGGTGTCTCCGTTCTCTGGGTCCTGCACCTCCTCTTTCGGCCATCTTTGTCCTCCTTCTTCTGAAGCCTGAGTGCATGACACATCCTACGTCATCCACACTCGCCAGCATTGAGGTCCTGCGCAGGCGCATTACAAAACTTTAATCTGCCCTGATCAAAGTGCGCTTGCGCAGGACCTCAATTATGGCTCGTGTGCATGATGTAGGAAGCGGGACGTGTCATGCACTTCGGCTTCAAAAGAAGTAGGACAAAATGGCAGAAAGAGGAGGCGCCAGATCCGGAGAACGGAGACACCCATTCGACCGGTCTGCACTGCACCGCCCATTAGGTGAGTATTATACCGTGATTTTTACGTTTTACACAGTGGCCTGGGCTCTTATATACAGTATTCTAGAAAGCTGTATATAAGAGCCCACTGGTGGTGGCCGCAGCTCATAGTCACCAAATCCGGTGACAGGTTCCCTTTAAGGTGGCATTGACATGTTAGGGGTACTTTGCACATTGCGACATCGCTAGCATCGGCTAGCGATGTCCAGCGCGATAGCACCCACCCCCGTCGCACATGCGATATCTTGTGATTGCTGCCGTAGCGAACATTATCGCTATGGCAGCTTCACACGCACATACCTAGTTGACGACGTCGCGGTGACCGCCGAACAATCCCTCCTTCAAGGGGGAGGTGCGTTCGGCGTCACCGCGACGTCACCGCAACGTCACTAAGCGGCTGGCCAATAGAAGCGGAGGGGCGGAGATGAGTGGGACGTAACATCCCGCCCACCTTCTCCCTTCCGCATTGCCGGTGGACGCAGATAAGGAGATGTTTGTCGTTCCAGCGGCTTCACACACAGCGATGTGTGGTGCTGCAGGAGCAACAAACAACATCGTATCTGCAGCAGGAGTGACATTATGAAAATGAACGACGTGACGCAGATCAGCGATTTTTGACTGTTTCACGCTCGTTCATCGTCGCTCCTAGGATTTACACATTGCGATGTCGCTACCGGCGCCGGATGTGCATCCCAACAACCGTGACCCCGACGATATTTCGGTAGCGATGTCGCAACGTGCAAAGTACCCCTTATGGTCATGGTGTATTTTTATTCCATGACCGTGGTAAAGCCGCATACTTTTTTGCCCAGATTTTTGCAAAATAGTGCAGCATTTACAGCTAAAAAAATTCCAGAAGTGTTTTCGGTTTGAAAAAAACAACATTTTTGACATGCTGTATAAAAACAGAATTAATGCAAGCTTAACCTTATAGATGAACGGCCTCAGGTGTTGTGTCCCCTTAAGTCTGTGTGCCATCAGGAGCGGTGCAGGAATGTAATGCATTAAGTAAGACTTAGTAAAGAAAAGGGTAATTTTCCTCACTTTTCTACAGAGAGGATGTGACAAAGAAGAGGAGGAACTGGGTTAATGGGTTTCTCAGTCAAACTGACAAGTTAAGGGAGAAGAAGCTGTAATTGCCATTAATGCACTGCAATTATATCTGCCTGTTTTCTCAGCATTAGGCTCCCATTTCACATTCCTTCTGAAACAGAGCAGTTACTGCTGAGTTTATGCTAAAAACAGAAACACCTTTCAGCAGGGGTGTCGCCATGTGTGGTGGTGCAAATGCCACTGAGTGATAGATGCCAGGATGCCACCGCCAAGACACGCTGCAATGGTCAGAGAATTAGGTGCAGGACTATGGTAACCAAGTGTCACACAACTTTCTATGGTAAGATATGATTCATTTTTACAAAAAGAAGGTATTTCTTATTAAAACACACCAATCACGGATTTTCCTATATAACTTAAAGCCAGCGCTATACTGGCACTATCAGGCTGATTCTATACATACCTTTAGTTGTCAGCTCGGATGTATAGGTTTTGAAACACAAGCAAGTAAAGTTTGTAAAATCAGCAGCTTGTTGAGTGACAGCAACTGATAGCTGGGGTGGGTATTCATAGTTATCCCCTCCCCCTGTTACTTATATTAATTCTATTATACAATTGTTTTACTTTGTGACTAAAAGGACCTGTGCTGATGTCATACTCATGTGACCAGAAGAGGTGGGGCCTCAGCAACAGAGCTGATACCAGGAAGCAAATTTTTTCTGTTGGCTGAGACCCCGCCCCTTCTGGTCACATGGGTATGACACCAGCCCAGGTCCTTTTAGTCACAAAGTAAAGTGATTGTATAATAGAATTAGCATAAGTAACAGAGGGAGGGGGTAACTATGAATACCCACACCAGCTATCAGCTGCTGCAGCTACTGTCACTCAACAAGCTGCTGATTTTACAAACTTTACTTGCTTGTGTTTCAAAACCTATACATCCAATCTGATAACTGAAGGTATGTATAGAATCAGCCTGATAGTGCCAGTATAGCGCTGACTTTAGGTTATATAGGAAAACCCTGGTAAATGGTGCGCTTTAAGGAAGATGTTCCCCTGAAGGGGACATGAATGTGGATCTCAATATGACCAGTAATGCAGATATAAAAGTGCCACCCAGTTTTCCTGAACACATACCATCTGGAATGAATGTACTTTTTTGCCCCTTTATCTCTTTTGCAAGATTTTACCAATATACCAGCATTTAAAACTTGGAACATTTCAGTCCCACCTCACGAACATTGGGGGCCACTTCACTTTGGGCATGCAGTTGCTAAATTGTCCATTTGTGGCCCAAACCACTAGAATAGCCATAAAAAATGGGGCTGTTGGGGCGTGTGTGCTTGTCGGACTTGCTTGTCGGACTTGCTTATAGGATCTGTGACGATGTCATCTGTCTTCCCTCCAAGTGTTCTCATTTCTCAAATAAGGTACTATGCAGCTAAATTCATCTGGGGAACCATTAAATCAGCAAATACAAAACAACATGGATGTATCAGAGTCAAACCATGCTGCTACTCTGCGGTCTCTTGAGAAAGAGCATGCCGTGTTCCTAAAGAGCAAATTGCCCATTATGGAGCTGGTGAGGGGACATATTACCCCATAAGACTTCTTTCACACATTGCAAAGTCTTTTTTCTGCATGTTTTTTTTTACACATTTTTGAGGGGGGGGGGTTTGAAGCATGCATTTTTCATGCTTTTATTCTTTATAGAGAAATCTACAGTAATACACAAGAAATGCAACAAATGTTTATTTAAAGGAAATGTATCAGGAAGATCAACCCTCCACACTGCATACACTGTGTGCAGAATTATTAGGCAAATGAGTATTTTGATCACATGATAATTTTTATACATGTTGTCCTACTCCAAGCTGTATAGGCTTGAGAGCCAACTACCAATTAAGGAAGAGGGGTGTGGGGTAATGACATCAACACCCTATATAAGGTGTGCTTAATTATTAGGCAACTTCCTTTCCTTTGGCAAAATGGGTCAGAAGAGAGATTTGATGGGCTCTGAAAACTCCAAAATTGTCAGATGTCTTGCAGAGGGATGCAGCGGTCTTGAAATTGCCAAACTTTTGAAGTGTGATCACCCAACAATCAAGAGTTTCATGGCAAATAGTCAACAGCGTCACAAGAAGCGTGTTGGGCAAAAAAGGCGCAAAAAAAGCGCAAAATAACTGCCCAGGAATTGAGGAAAATCAAGTGTGAAGCTGCCAAGGGCCATTTGCCACCAGTTTGGCCATATTTCAGAGCTGCAACATTACTGGAGTATCAAAAAGCACAAGGTGTGCCATACTCAGGGACATGGCCAAGGTAAGGAAGGCTGAAAAACGACCACCTTTGAACAAGAAACATAAGATAAAACGTCAAGACTGGGCCAAGAAATATCTTAAGGCTGTGTTCACACACTGCGTTTTTTACCTACGTTTTTAATGCGTTTTTGCTGCAGAAATTTCTTGAGAAATTCTTGTAACCTTTCTGCAGACATTCCCCAGCCAAACCTATGGCAAAAAAAATTAGCTGTGCGCACACTGCGTTTTTTTCTTAAGAAAATTCTTTCAGTAGATTTTCTTAAAAGAATGAGCATGTCACTTCTTTTCTGCAGCTAACTGCGTTAGTTACCATAGATAATGGCACAATAATGCAGGGAGCAACCAGCGGTAAAAACGCACCAAAAACGCACCAAATAGCGGTAAAAACGCAGGTGCGTTTTTGGTGCGTTTTTTAACGCAGGTGCGCTAATCCTTCACTCTCAAGAAATTTTCTTAAGAAATTTCTTAAGAAAAATCCTTTTTCTAGTGTGCACATAGCCTTAGACTGCTTTTTCAAAGGTTTTATGGTCTGATGAAATGGGACTGACTCTTGATGGTCCAGATGGATGGGCCAGAGGCTGGATTAGTAAAGGGCAGAGAGCTCCACTCCGACTCAGACGCCAGCAAGGTAGGGGTGGGGTACTGGTATGGGCTGGTATTGTCGCGGGCGGGGAGGACGCCGTCGCTGATGCGCTCTCGCAAACGCTCAGGTCCGGCGCTGCTGCTATGGCTGCTCGGTGGCTCGAGCAGTGGGCTGGATCCGGGGACTCGAGCGGCGCTCCTCGCCCGTGAGTGAAAGGGGTTGTTGGTTTGGGGGATTTAGTCCGTGACGCCACCCACGGGTCGTGGTGAAGATGGGCACCACTGCTGCTGGTGACTGGGATCCCGGGAGCGATGGTAGGGAGCAGCTGGGATGTTGTTTTCCTCCTCCGTGGGTAGGGGTCGGTGGTCCCGGGGCTCGGTGATGTTGTGACGGGAAGGCAGGGTTGGTCAGGTACAGTTTTGCAGGGACAGCGCGGCATGGTGCCGGATGGCACGGGTGTACTCACTCAGCAAGAAAGGTACAAAGTCCTCGGTAAACCAAACGGCTGCATGGACGGGTCCCGCAGCCGGCTGCAGTGCTTCTCCCCGGACAGTTGATAGTGGCTGTCTTTCCCTGCACCTTGATGTTCTCTTTCTGACTACTATGGATTCCCAACGGTAGTCCGCTCCCCAGTGTATGGGTACCGGAGGAGCCTATTTGCCCGCAGACGCTGGCCCTCGGGTCTCTAGCCTTAGGCGGTAGCTGTATACCCTCACGGTGTGGGCTGTTGCCTTCAATCGGGACTTTTGCTGTTGTGAAACCCCTGGGGTTTCAGTCACATTCGGATCTGAATATTGTCGGCGGCTCCAAGCCTGGTCGGGGTCCAATTGCCCTGCCTGTGTGTGCTGGCTGCACTTTGCTCCCCGGTCGGTACCGGCAGGCCGTCGCCCATCCCCGGTCCTATGGTTCCGCGTTGCTCCACCACTCCTGCAGACGGCCACCACTGTCTGCCAACCTTGCTGTCAGTGCCTGGGCCACAAACCCAGACACCCAAGTGTTTACTCCTCACTCTTCAAGCTCCTACACTGAGCTGTCACTTTTCCCGCCTCCAGGCCTGTGAACTCCTTGGTGGGTGGAGCCAACCGCTTAGCTCCGCCCCACCTGGTGTGGACATCAGACACTGGAGGGAGGCAACAAGGGTTTTGTGTTTGGCTGGTGTCCCTGTCTAATGGGGGTGGGGGGTGTTTGTATGTTATTTGTGACGACCTAGCTAGGCCAGGGCGCCACAGTATCATCAAAGATGAACTTGTGGGACCTTTTCGGGTTGAGGATGGAGTGAAGCTCAACTCCCAGACCTACTGCCAGTTTCTGGAAGACAACTTCTTCAAACAATGGTACAGGAAGAAGTCGGTATCGTTCAAGAAAAACATGATTTTCATGCAGGACAATGCTCCATTACATGCATCCAACTACTCCACAGTGTGGCTGGCCAGTAAAGGTCTAAAAGATGAAAAAACAATGACATGGCCCCCTTGTTCACCTGATTTGAACCCCATAGAGAACCTGTGGTCCCTCATAAAATGTAAGATCTACAGGGAGGGAAAACAGTACACCTCTCTGAACAGTGTCTGGGAGGCTGTGGTGGCTGCTGCACGCAATGTTGATCGCAAACAGATCAAGCAATTGACAGAATCTATGGATGGTAGGCTGTTGAGTGTCATCATAAAGAAAGGTGGCTATATCGGTCACTAATTTTTTGGCTTTTTTTTTGCATGTCAGAAATGTTTATTTCTAAATTTTGTGTAGTTATATTGGTTTACCTGTTGAAAATAAACAAGTGAGATGGGAATATATTTGGTTTTTATTAAGTTGCCTAATAATTCTGCACAGTAATAGTTACCTGCACAGATATCCTTCTAAGATAGCCAAATCTAAAAAAAAAAAACCACTCCAACTTCTAAAAATATTAAGCTTTGATATTTATGAGTCTTTTGGGTTGATTGAGAACATAGTTGTTCATCAATAATAAAAAAAATCCTCTAAAATATAACTTGCCTAATAATTCTGCACACAGTGTATGGACATGCAGATATTTAAATATAAAAACCCATTGACACTTTTATTTTTCCTATCTGTTGCTGCACTGCCAAGTAATTAGCATTTTTATCCATATGGAAATGAAGTATTAAGAGTAACAATGCACCTGACAAGCCTTTGCATCCCAAGCTTGTTTCCCTGTTCAGCACCATGTTCTTTATCACTGTCTGATTTCTTTCCCTGATGTCACCCAGCAAGTAAGTTATCAATTTAGCTACAGAAGCTGATGCCAGGTAGGGAAACAAGCTTGGGAGACAGTGTCTCTTTAAGTGCTATGGCTATGCTCAGAGCACTTAAGATCTCATTTTCATGTGAATGAAAATACTAATTCCTTGGAATGCAGCAACAGATAGAAGATATAAAAGTGATGATAGACTTAAATTTCCAAGACGTGCTTGTTCACATATCTGGTTTCAGGAGGATTGATCTTATGACAGGTTCATTTTAATATTTTCTAATTAACTTTCAGCCAGTATCTCAACACAGCATTTATTTGATGGAAAAAAACATAGCAAAAAAAAATCCAGAAAGCGGCATAAATGCAAAAAAATACCATTTCATCATTCAGGATATAAAGGGATTTCCAGGAATAAAAAATAGTAAGTGCCCCAATTATCTGATGGCGAAACCATCTGATAACCATCCTCCGATTGCTGACGATTGTGTGCATTTCCAGTGTTCACATGTGGCTGACACAATGATCGAAAGGGGCTGATTGCTTATTCCAATAGTCAGTCCCCTTCCTCGATATGTATATAATATATATATATATATATATATATATATATAGAGACTTGCTACTGAAATTAGCAGCCATTGGTCCCCCTTCATCTCAGCTGCTTCAGTCATGCAACTACAGATACTCTGTTCTGCCACAAGCACAGAACCGGAAGCTAATGAGTCAGGACTCAAAACAGAATGGCTACAGGAGGACAATACATGTATTATGTTTGACATTTATGAAAAAGGATGTAATATCACAAAATCTTAATTTGTGCTCACTGCTCAGTTTGATCTCAACACCGCAAGTTACACCTCAATGATACATGTGGTCAAAATACGCCAGCATATCTTTTAGGCATGGTGTTCCATTTCCCAGTGATTAATCTAATGTGCCAAATGTGGAGTGTAAATAATTAAATGTTGCTCAAATTGTGTTCTTTTTTAAAATATAGTACAATTCTTAATGCGGGCGTCACACGGGACGATCTATCGCGCGATCGCACCCGCCCCCGTCGTTTGTGCGTCACGAGCAATTTGTTGCCCGTGGCGCACAAAGTCGGTAACCCCCCTTACCTCCCGGACGACCTCGCTGTGGGTGGCAAACATCCTCTTCCTGAAGGGGGAGGGACGTTCGGCGTCACAGCGACGTCACACGGCAGCCAGTCAATAGAAGCAGAGGGGCGGAGATGAGCGGGACGTAAAATCCCGCCCACCTCCTTCCTTCCGCATTGCCGGCGGGACGCAGGTAACATGTATTCGGCTTTCCCGGGGTGTCACACGGAGCGATGTGTGCTGCCACGGGAACGATGAACAACCGGAGCACAGAAGGAGGACCGACATTTTGAAAATGAACGAAGTGTCAACGAGCAACGATAAGGTGAGTATTTTTGCTCATTCACAGTCGTTCGGAGGTGTCACGCGATACGATATCTCGGATGATGCCGGATGTGCGTCACTAACGACGTGCCCCCGACGACATATCGCCCGATATATCGTACCGTGTGACGACCGCATTAGTGTTAGGGCTCCTGTAGGCGGCCGTATTTTCAGTCCAGGTGCAACCCAATAACACATCGGCTCGCACTTGGACCAATGTTATTCAGTGAGGTAGTGCATGTCCGATCTATTCCTCAGACCAAGTAGTCAGAGTTAAAAAAATTACAACATGCATGATTTGCCTATGTAAATTAGATCACACTTGGCCTTTGAAGTCTATGGGTCAGTGTATGGGCTCCTTTAGCTTTCTAAATCCTATAAAGAAATGTGTTCCCTCCTATTATGTAGTAATATCTCTCATCATATACTACCAGGTATACACCGTGTGCAGAATTATTTAAGTTGTATTTTAGAGGATTTTTATTATTATTGATCAACAACTATGTTCTCAATCAACCCAAAAGACTCAAATATCAAAGCTTAATATTTTTGGAAGTTGGAGAGGGTTTTTTTTAGATTTGGCTATCTTTGGAGGATATCTGTTTGTGCAGGTAACTATTACTGTGCAGAATTATTAGGCAACTTAATAAAAACCAAATATATTCCCATCTCACTTGTTTATTTTCACCAGGTAAACCAATATAACTGCACAAAATTTAGAAATAAACATTTCTGACATGCAAAAACAAAACCCCAAAAATTAGTAACCAATATAGCCACCTTTCTTTATGATGACACTATACAGCCTACCATCCATAGATTCTGTCAGTTGCTTGATCTGTTTACGATCAATATTGCGTGCACCAGCCACCACAGCCTCCAGACACTGTTCCGAGAGGTGTACTGTTTTCCCTCCCTGTAGATCTCACATTTTATGAGGGACCACAGGTTCTCTATGGGGTTCAGATCAGGTGAACTTTACTGGTCCAGCCTCTGGCCCATCCATCTGGCCCATCAAGAGTCACTCTCATTTCATCAGTCCATAAACCTTTGAAAAATCAGACTTAAGATATTTCTTGGCCCAGTCTTGACGTTTTATCTTATGTTTCTTGTTCAAAGGTGGTGGTTTTTCAGCTTTCCTTACCTTGGCCATGTCCCTGAGTATGGCACACCTTGTGCTCTTTGATACTCCAGTAACGTTGCAGCTCTGAAATATGGCCAAACTGGTGGCAAATGGCATCTTGGCAGCTTCATGCTTGATTTTCCTCAATTCATGGGCAGTTATTTTGCGCCTTTATTTCCCAACACGCTTCTTGCGACTCTATTGGCTATTTGCCATGAAACGCTTGATTGTTCGGTGATCACGCTTCAAAAGTTTGGCAATTTTAAGACTGCTGCATCCCTCTGCAAGACATCTCACAATTTTGGACTTTTCAGAGCTAGTCAAATCTCTCTTCTGACCCATTTTGCCAAAGGATAGGAAGTTGCCTAATAATTAAGCACACCTTATATAGGGTGTTGATGTCATTACACCACACCCCTCCTCATTACAGAGATCACACATCATCTGATTTACTTATTTGGCAGTTGGCTCTCAAGCGTATACAGCTTGGAGTAGGACAACATGTATAAAAAGTATCATATGATCAATATACTCATTTGTCTAATAATTCTGCACACAGTGTATATGCCTGACATCCTGGTATATATGTCACCCATCCTGAGCCCATCCTTGTATATACTGTATGTCCTTCATTCTGGTATATATTGTCACAAGGAGGTTTTTGGTGGCATCAGGATCTGTGGAAACTACAAATTCTGGCATTTTACTTGCTAACTGATGTCTATAAGACTTGGGCGTTGACCCACAGACTTGTAGTTCATAGGCAGGCTAACAAGAGTTAAGTCTGCTGCCTGCTTGTTAATCTTTTTTGATCACATGCTGTGGAGGAGCAAGTCACATTTACTCCTCTCCTAAATACGGTATGCTGGCTGGACAATCCAAATAATGCCAGCTATAGCTAGTTTATACTGGTCTCGTGGTGTCAGTCAGGCTTACTAGTGATTGTAGTACTTTATTGCTGTGAGCGATTGTGGTGTCAGCCCTTGTTGTTCTTTTGTTGCTGCCTTCTACTCTTGTTTTTCTTCTTAGTTTTTTACTGTTTGTTCCTGTGGGTTTGTTGTGTGTCTGAGTTTTGTTTTTTCCCTGTCTGTCTTTATCTGTGTTTCCATCTGTGTTGCCAGCTGTGTTGCCATCACACTACTGCCCCTTCCTTCCATGGAGGAAGAACTGATTAGTTCTGTATAGGAGAATAGCCAGGTACAGGACTCAGGCATCTCCACCATTAGAGGTAACCCTGAGGTTAAGAATAGCCTAGCGTTCCTAGTCTGAGGGAAAGTATAGGAGCCCCCATCCCTCAATATCCTGCAGTCATATTGTGACATATATGTCCCCCATCTTGAGGTATATATGTCTAAGGCCGGGATCAGATAAACTTATAGCAGCTGATGTGAAAGAATTGGATACAATATGCTCATGTCACTTGGCTCTACCTCTGCTGTGAGCGTGAACCGAGTGTCAGTCACTGTGATCTGATTCTCTAAGGCTAAGTTCACATTTCTGCTAAAATCTATCAGTCACAATCCGCTGCTCTTGTAAACAGCGGAATCCGTTTAGGGATTCCGCTGCTCCCATAGACTTGTATGAGCAGCGGATTGTGACTGATGATGCTGCGTTGCACCCTCCGCCCGACTGATCAGTCGTGGAACGACTGACCGCCGGGCGGGAGGAACGCAGCATGTAACGTTTTTTGAGCAGCGAGATCCGTCGGATTTCGCTGCGCATGCTCTCTGGCTCCCTGCACACGTCACCAGCTTTGGTTGGTTACCCGATATTTACCCTGGTTACGGTGCAAGGAGCCAGCGCTAAGCGGTGTAGGCCCGTAACCAAGGTAAATATCGGGTAACCAAGGTAAACATCGGGTGCTTTGCTGTTACCCGATATTTAGGCTGGTTACGTGTGCAGGGAGGCCGACACTTCCCCGCTCGGCCCCGCCCCCTCCCGCACTCCGCACATGTATGTACACACACACACACACACACACCTGTCCCCAGCCATGCAGACAAGCACTGACACCCTCGTCTGGCCCCTCCCCCTGCTCGGCTCCGCCCCCTCCCGCACTTTGCATGTGCACACACACACATACATACATACATACATGCACATACACACACTCACTCACACATACACTCACCTGTCCCCAGCCATGCAGACCGCAGCACTTCTACTGACATCCTCAGCGCCTGGCCCCGCCCCCCGCTCGGCTCCGCCCCCTCCCGCACTTTGCATGTGCACACACATACATACATACATACATACATGCACATACACACACTCACTCACTCACAGATACACTCACCTGTCCCCAGCCATGCAGACCGCAGCACTTCCACTGACATCCTCAGCGCCTGGCCCCGCCCCCCGCTCGGCTCTGCCCCAGAACTCCGCCCCCCGCACACAACGGAATCCGACAAAGAATTCTGTTCTTTGTCATCCGTTGTACAGCGTTGAACAGCGCATCAGTCACATGCGTCAAGCGACGCATGTGACTGATACAAATCAACGGAAATGTGAACTTAGCCTAACATGTGAGAATCGGATTACAGGTGCTGAAAAGGAGTGATGAATTTCTCCATCTTCTCCATTGACATCAGTGCAGTCCGATGTTGCACATGCACCCATAGACTTGTATGGGTGCCTCTGATCTGAGACTCGCTGCCAATTGCAACCTGATTAGAGCTGAGTAAAAACTCGCAGATCTGACCTGCAACATTGACTGACATTGGTCCAAGTGCAATGCGACATGTTCACTCATTGCAGTCCTCCGTATTATACGCCTGTTTGAGCGAGCCCTAAAATTGAGGATATTTATGTTCTTTCCCAGCATCGGCCTTTCTTCCTTTACTCCTTGGTCGCACAATTAGTGAAATAGGATAATAGGCCTTTCTCTGGTTTCTATTTAGCTTTTAAGTCTCCTGATGGATTCTGTCAAGGATCAGCCGCACCTTCCCAGCGGGAGAGAGGTCAATGGACATCCTTGGTTCGCAGGAAAAACTATGTTCTGCAGGAAAAAGGGAAATGTTCTCTGCTCCTTCAGATCTCAACTACTAAAAATAAACTAATGAGCTTGAAACAGCTCTTTTTTTTTCATTCTCACCAAGACTTTTTTTCTTTCCTGAAGGAAAAGTATTTACTATCTGGGAATTACACGCCGGAAATTATAAAATGTTGTTCAGAGGCTCAGCGTTTCACAGCGGTAATTTGAAGTTAAGATCTAAGACGTGGGATATGTCATGGGCAACGCTTTGCGCACATAAAATGCTGGTCGCTTCTGCAGAGTGCTAGAATTTCAACGTAACAAGAGATCTTTAAGAAGCACTAGAGATGAATAATTATATATATATACAGTATATATATATATATATACATATATATATATATATATATATATATATATATATAAAATTATTCATCTATATATATTTATATATACAGTATTGCTTAATATTGAGCAGGATTAAAGAGGTTATCCACTACCTATTGATTTGAATGGAAGCCGGATGTACAGTACCTGGCTGCAACCGGTTTTAGAAGACAGGGCAGAAGCTAAGCATTTCCATCCGTCTGTTACCACAATCGGCACTGGGAATGGCTGATTGGCAGGGGTGCGAGGTGTTGGATCCAACCGATCAGACATTGATCGCCTATCCTTAGGGGTACTTTGCACACTACGACATCGGTAACAATGTGTTACCGACGCTGCAACGATAGTCCCCGCCCCCATCGCAGCTGCGATATCTTGTGATTGCTGCCGTAGCGAACATTATTCGCAGCTTCACAAGTACTTCGGCAGCTTCACATGCACTTACCTGCCCTGCGACGTCGCTCTGGCCGGCGAACCACCTCCTTACTTAGGGGGCCGGGTCGTGCGGCGTCATAGCGACGCCACACAGCAGGCAGCTAATAGAAGCGGAGGGGCAGAGATGAGCAGGACGTAAACATCCCGCCCACCTCCGTCCTTCCGCATAGCCGGCCGGGACGCAGGTAAGGTGATGTTTCTCACTCCTGCGGCTTCACACACAGCGATGTGTGCTGCGTGCTGGAATGAGGAACAACACTGTACCGTTGCAGCAGCGGCATTATGGAAATATCGGACCCTACTCCGATCATACGATAACGACGCTTTTGCGCTCATTAATCGTATGTAAAAGGCTTTACACACTACGATGTCGAGAGCGACGCCGGATGTGCGTCACTTTCGATTTGACCCCACCGACATCGCACCTGCGATTTCGTAGTGTGCAAAGTACCCCTAAAAAATAGGCTATCAATGTTTAAGTAGCAGACAACCTCTTTAAGTATGTTGACTAAAGGGGGCTTTACATGCTGCGATATCGTTAGTGAATTATCGTCGGAGTCACGGTGTTTGTGACACACATCTGGCGTCATTAACGAGATCGCAGCGTGTGACAAGTACGAGCGACCTTAAACGATCACAAAAGGGGTCAAAATCGTTTGCCGTGGAGAGGTCGTCCTGAAACTAAAAATCGTTCTCTGCTTATTAGCGATGTTGTTCCTCGTTCCTGCGGCACCACACATCGCTGTGTGTGACACTGCAGGAGCGACGAACATCTCCTTACCTGCGTCCACCGACAATACGGAAGGAAGGAGGTGGGCGGGATGTTACGTCCCGCTCATCTCCGCCCCTCCGCTTCTATTGGACGGCTGCCGTGTGATGTCGCTATCACGCCGCACGAACTGCCCCCTTAGAAAGGAGGCGGTTCGCCGGCCAGAGCGACGTCGCAGGGCAGGTAAGTCCGTGTGACGGGGTAAAGCAAGGTTGTGCACCACGGGCAGCGATTTGCCCGTGTCGAACAACGAGATTGCAGCGTGTAAAGTACCCTTTACTCTCTGATACTGCTAATACATTTGACAGGGCTTATTGTAACTTGTATACCGTAGTTAGCAGTACCAGCTGATCATAACCACATAATTTACACCTTTTAAAAAAGTTTATAAGGGCTTGTGCGCACATTGCGTAATTTCATGCATTTACACAGAGTTTAGCACTGCAGCGTAAGCGCATGTGTCCTGCGTCCCCTGCACAATCTATGAAGATTGTACATAATCCATGCGCACAATGCTTTTTTGAACGCAGCGATTTGAGTGTCAAAAATTTGACCAAATCACTGCGTTTAAAAATGCAGCATGTCAATTATTTTGTGCGCTTTGGATGCAGCTCCCACTCTGCCTATGGGAGAGGCAGCATCCCGAGAGCATGAAATCGTCATTATTTTTGCAGAAACACTGCATCCATTATGCAGTGTTTCTGCAGCGATTGGAATCGCACACGAGCTGTCAAATCACTGCCGAATATTCTGCAGTGACACGGCGCAACGTGCACACAAGCCCTTAATCAAACAACTTCATTTAGTCATTAGTTGTAGCTTGAATAACAGCTGCTACCACATTGTATGAAGGCCCCACAACACTACCACACAGTATAATGCCACATACAGTATGACTGTACCGCCCCTGCAGCAGTCGGACTGTTCAGATCTGGGGTTGCTGTGGCTCGAGGGTCTCCGGACCCGGGGACTTGCGGCCACTCGAAAATAAAAGGGGACTATTTACAGGGGATTAGTGTTCATGACGCCACCCGTGGTTCGCGGTAAGAGGAGTACCGCCGCTGCCGATAGGAGTGCCCAGGGATATGGAGTGGGGCAGCCAGATGACGTTCTCTCCACGGGTAGGGAATGCCCCGGGACTATGGATGGTGGAGGTGTAGGGAAGCGTGGTGCAGACTATGCGGCAGGCAGGACACAGGGGGGAGCAGCGTACTCACTCAGGCCTTGTGGATGTTGGTACGACCATTAAGTAGACTCTGACACATGAGTAAACCAAGTCTCTAGATGCCGCCGCCTCTCTGGGGAGCTGGTCCGGGAATCCGTCCCTGTTGGTATTGCTAATGGTCCTAGGCCTGCCTCCTTGCACTTGTGTTTAGACGTTTCTGAGTGACCCCTGGGCCTGAAGTTGTTGGGGTCCCGCTCCCTATAATTAAATAGAGGAGCTGTGCTCTGGATGGCTTACACTTGGGATTTCAGTGGGCCGCATAAGCTGGAAAGCCCTATCCCCCTCGTTGTGTTGGTGCCTTCAATCTCTGAGCTCTTGGGGAAAAATCATAAAGAGACTATCCTCCACAGGTTAATTATCAGGTTGCGTGAAGCTACTCCCTGATCTAGGGTTCAGTACCCCATCGTTTTTGGTACCAGTCCGGTTACTAGATTTTCCGGTGCCGACCGTTCTCCAAAACTAAGCCTGGCACCTTTCTCCAATACCCTGCGACCGGGTCTCCGACTCCTACGGTCCCTGACCACCGTCTGCAACCTAACCAAAGTCTCCCAGGGAGCTACAACTCCCCCAGCTCCTCACTCTCTGAGGGCTAGTACTCGACTCCCTCTGTCCCTCCCGCCAGTCTGCCTGACCCCTAGGCAGCTGGCCCTTTTCCAGCTAGACCACCCACTGGTGTGCCTGACAGGGTGTGGTGTGAGGTATGGCTAGGATTTGAATGGTGATGGAAGCAATACCAATAGTTAGGATAACAGAACCATGGAGGGTGAGTTCTGCACCATAAGGAAAAAAAGAGTGCAGTTCGCTGTGACACCCTGATAAGGACAGGGGTGTCATATGACCCCCACAAGCACCTAACACAGTATAATCCCCCACAGCCTCCCACACTATGATGGTCCTACAAACCTCCCACACACAGTATGATGCCCCACACACAGTATGGTCCCCACAAGAACCTAACACAGTATGATCCCCCACAGCCTCCCATACAGTATGATGGTCCGACAAACCTCCCACACACACAGTATGATGCCCCACACTCAGATGATTCCCCACAAGCACCTAACACAGTATGATACTCCACAGCCTCCCTCGCTGTATGATGGCCCTACAAACCTCCCACACACACAGTATGATGCCTCAACATACAGTATGATGCCGTCACACACAATATGATCCACTACAAGCGCCTAACACAGTACATCCCACATTGTATGAGCCTCCCACACTGTATGATACCCTCCTAGTCCAACACACAGTATACAACCCCACACACATACAAAGAGGTTGTGTCCAGGTCACCTGCTTAGTAGGAGACCCAAATGCAGTGGATATTACAAGGAAGGAAGGTAGGCAAATCCTGGTAGTACAAGGAAGGAAGGTTTTTTCCAGCAATTGATCCACGCAAAAAATGTTTTCTTAAAATCCAGTATTCTTTATTCAAGGCATTTTAAAAAGTCCATAGCATGGTCAGAAAGCCCATAAATGATGAGCTTTCTGACCATGCTATGGACTTTTTATTATGGCTTGAATAAAAAATACTGGATTTTAAGAAAACATTTTTTGTGTGGATCAATTGCTGGAAAAAACCTTCCTTCCTTGTAACCCCACACACAGTATGGTGGCACAACACACACCTAAACACTATGATGTTCCTACTGTCCCCTGAATAGTATGGTCCCCCAAAGCCTCCAACACATTACGATGGTTCCTAAAGTCACTTAAACAGTATGATGCCCCCACAAACCCCCACATAGTATGGTCCCATATAATGCATAATTTCCCCACAGCAAATTTAGGTAAAGGTTTTAGGAATTTGGTGATTCCAGAAAATTTGAACAATTTATGAACTGATTTATCCGAAATGCCAAATATGGCCATATCATACATTGCGGAACATTACATTGCATTTCATACATTGCAAAGGGACTTTTTTATTGAAAACAATAAAAGTCAGTTTCTGGAATCTGTGTTAGAATAAGTATGAATAAAAATTTGTCCTGGGTGGTAAAATCCAGAATCTCAATGGTGAATCTCATTTGTTCTTTGCTATAGGTCCATTCGCTTCTGTGCATGTCACCGATATATCCTTCACAAAAAGTCTAAAGGGCCAATTACACGCTGCGACATTGCTAACGATATATCGTCGGGGTCACGGTGTTTGTGACGCACATCCGGTGTAGTTAGCGACATCGCAGCGTGTGACAGGCTGGAGCGACCCTAAACGATCGCAAAATAGACAAAAATCGTTGGTATATGAGAGATCGTTCATTTACCAAAAATCGTTGTCTGGTCAGTAGCGACGTTGTTCATCGTTCCTGCGGCACCACACATCCCTATGTGTGACACCGCAGGAGCGACGAACATCTCCTTACCTGCGTCCACCGGCAATGAGGAAGGAAGGAGGTGAGGGCCATGTTCCGGCCTCCTCTTCTATTGAACGGCTGCCGTGTGACGTCGCTGTGACGCTGCATGAACCGCCCCCTTAGAAAGGAGGCGGATCGCTGGCCAGAGCGATGTCGCAGGGCAGGTAAGTCTGTGTGACGGGTGTTAGCGATGTCGTGCGCCACGGACAGCAATTTGCCCGTGACGCACAACCGACGGGGGCGGTACGCTCGCTAGCGATATCGGTACCGATATCGCAGCGTGTAAAGTGACCTTAACTTAATGTATATTCCAATAATGTCAGTTTGAACACACTGGATTTTGATGTTATCTCCGTGCTAAGATTTTTTATGTTTTTCAAGCTCTTCTTTTGATGTAAAGAGGAAGACAAGGAAGCGTTTAGCTAGAAGACATCATTGATGGTGAATATTTGGTGCATATTTACATTGACGTTACTTAATCTAGCTGCAACAGAAATAATTGCAGTCGCTTCAGTACTAATTATCAGCATTCATGCACACTGTTCTGAGTTCATGTAAAGTTAACATCCCCGGAGTGGCAATGTTAATTGTATTCCCTGGTGGGATTCCCTTCTTCCGTCAAACTAGAAAATACCACATGAATAAATACAAAAACAAGCAAACAAATACATGTGCTGAGATCAAGACAGGGGGCAACGGAAGGGCAATTCCTGCAAAATTAGGGGGGAAAAAGAAATCAGCTCCTTTTCGAGCAATGCGCTTGAAAAAGACAAGGTATTGAAATGTTGCCTTTGCGTTTGATGCTGAGTGACAAAATTGAAGAATATGGTCATGGACGATCACAATGCTTTCTTTTGTGGAACTTGAAGACCAAGTGAACACCTTGAACTCTTTGGCATGTTCCTCAAACCACTCATGAATAATGATACAAGAGAATAAGGGCTTGTTCAGATGATCATATTATACGGAGGTGCATTGTTTGAATAAAAAATTGCACAGCTCAATGACCAATGTAATTTAATAGAGCTGTCCAGATCAGAGTTTCTTTATACAGCTTCCAGGTGAAAGACAAATCACACACATGGAGGTCACCCGGACATAACATACAGACACACAGATGGCACATGGAGGTCACCCGGACATAACATAGAGACACACAGATGGCATGCAGAGGTCACCCGGACAAAACATACACACAGATGGCACACAAAGGACATCTAGACATAACAAAGAGACACACAGATTTCACATGGAGGTCTCCCGGACATAACATACACACAGATGTCACACGGAGGTCACCCGGACATAACATAGAGACACACAGATGGCACACGGAGGTCCCCTGGACATAACATACAGACACACAGATGGCACATGGAGGTCACCCGGACATAACATACAGACACACAGATGGCACATGGAGGTGTCCCAGACATAACATACAGACACACAGATGGCACATGGAGGTCACCCGGACATAACATACACACAGATGGCACACGGAGGTCACCCGGACATAACATACACACAGATGGCACACGGAGGTCATACGGACATAACATAGAGACACACAGATGGCACATGGAGGTCACCTGGACATAACATGCACACAGATGGCACACGGAGGTCACCAAGACATAACATAGAGATGGCATACAGATGGTACAAGGACATAATATACAAACACACAGAAGACAAATAGAGGTCACACGGACATAACATACAGACACAGAGATGGCACATGGAGGTCACATGGATATAACATACAGACACCCAGATGGCACATGGAGGTCACATGGACATGACATATGGACACACAGATGGCACATGGAGGTCACATGGACATAACATACAGACACAAAAATGGCACAGAGATGGAAAATGAATATAACATGCAGAAAGACAAAACATACTGGGCTGAAATAATACAGACAGTAACTGATATATGTTGCCCAAAGATTAGGCAGCATGTATTTGCTGACAGGATCTCCTTAAGTTATGCTTCTACATTGTACACATTGTATCAAAAACAATACATTTCGCGAGGGTACTGTTGCTTTCGCAAAGAGGATCTTCCTCCTTGAGAAAGCAACAGTACCCTCGCGAAACACGCGTCAGTGGTGATCCTGCATTCCTGTGTATGGGGGATCCGTACTAATGTGGAATTAGACCTTCTAAACATGTTTTCTGCACTTGCACGTTAGGTAATCTATGGCCCTCTTCTCATTCTGACAGTGTTTTCCCTTTTCCACATGTGATTTTTTTTGCACTGTATGGCATGTTATAATTAATTGAATGGGATACAATTTTTATATACATGTTTTTGTATGAGGTCCTCTTTTTCCCGGGTCATCATGTTTTCCCCTCACTTTTGTCCAGGGATTCCATGGTGGTCTGGGATTTTGGTCTAATTATCTATATGAGAATGTGTATGGTCCTTTTTGGGTATAATATTAGCCCTTTTCTCCTCATCCTTACAATATACTCCCTTAATAAGATGATTTTTGTTCATTTCTATTTGATTGTGGATTAACTGGCAGCCTTTATCCCATTTTTGTGGGGACCCTGTTTCCTTCACACATCATGTACCCCCCTTATCTCTTGTGGTGGGTTTTAATTATTTTTATTCCTGTTTGTGATTGTTAATAAAGTATTTAATATTTTTGCAAAAATATTCTGGTTCTCTTGTTTGTGATGTAATTGTTTGAGTAGTGCAGACGCCGAATCAGCATATTGGGGCTGGTTCTGTGTCTCTATTAAATGGCTCATATTTTGAGAATTTTCTTCCTAAATTGTACACATTGAGCCAACAGGGGGCCAAAAGCCATGCGGCACATACCTGCCAACTTTTGGAAATTGACTTCAGGGGGATTGATGATTTTGACATGTAAAACATAACTACACCCCCTATTTTTCATTACTAACCTTTAGCATCTGTGTTCCCTCCATCACAGAACCAGGGCTCGGCTTCAAAGCAATGAAAAAGGTTGGTGGGACGCTGTTTTCTGGGACAGAGAAGGATAAGTTATGCTCAGCTGCTATAGTCCTGGTGCTCGGGAGAAAAAATAAAGCCAATCGAAAAGGTAGTCCCGGCACACAGTGCAAGAAAATAGGAAAAGTCAAGATATGGTATGCTTGAACAAAGATTTTTTATTTTTCACCAAAAAATGGTACTGCCCAACGTTTCGGCTCGTACAGGAGCCTTCACCAGGGACAAAAAGCACTAAGACATACATGGTATGAGAAAGAAAACAAACAAAAAGATTTTTACAATTTGCATCATGACATGGCATCAGGAGAAAACATGAAAATAAATAATAACCTATATGGGAATATGAGGACAAAGGGAGACAATTGTCGTAGTGTGGAGTGTGGAACAAAAGGATATAACCGCTAGGGATATAAGTGGAAGATCTAAAGATGTTGGGAGAAGAAGGAAAAGGAAAACAAAGACAAGAAGGGAATTTACTCATTATCCATATCACACTGTGGGCGTGTGCCTGGCGCACGTCACCCGCCTATGCCCCGCCCACGGGGGCGTGGCGGCTGCCGCGCTTCATGCTCATGCCCTCATGTCATCTCCTCTGACACGCATCACACTGTGTGTGTGTGCCTGGTGCGCGCCGCCCACTGATGTCCCGCCCACCGGGGGGCGTGGCGGGTGCCACGCGTCACGCGCACGCCCACACGTCATCACTCCCTCTCCTGTATGTGTGTGTGCCTGCCGGGACTACCTTTTCGATTGGCTGTTTTCTGGGAGACTTAAGTGGCATGGTGGAAGTTTGTCAACTCCTTCAAGAGTTACAGAAGCTTAATCTTATTAGAGAGTTAACGCTGCTTTACACGCAGCGACATCGCTAGCGATCGCACTCGCCCCCGTTGTGCGTGCGTCACGGGCAATTCGCTGCCCATGGCGAACAATATCGCTAGTACGCATCCCACCAACTTACCTTCCTAATGACGTCGCTGTGGCCGGCGAACAAACTCTTGTTTAAGGGGGCAGTTAGTGTGGCGTCATAGCGACGTTACACAGCGGGCAACCAATAGAAGCGGAGGGGCGGAGAGCAGCCGCATTAACGTCATTCCCACCTCGTTGCTGGAGGACGCAGGAACGATGTTGTTCGTCATTCCCGGGGTGTCACACGTAGCAATGTGTGCTGCCTCAGGAACGACGAACAACCTGCGTCCAAAACAAGCATTGATATTTTGAAAATGAATGACGTGTCAACAATCAACGATTTGTGCCGCTTTTCGGATCGTTAGCGGTCGCTCGTAGGGGTCACACGCAATGACGTCGCTAATGACGCCGGATGTGCGTCACGAATTCCGTAACCCCGATGACATATCGTTAGATATGTCGTTGCATGTAAATCCTGCTTTACATGTTACGTTTTACCGTTCATTCGCAATCGCACGTAGCTATCACACACTGCAATGTACCTTACGATGCCGGATGTGCGTCACTTACGACGTGACCCCGCCGACAAATCGCAAGATATATTGTAGTGTGTAAAGCGGGCTTTAAGCCCCCTTTAGGAAGGACACTGTAGGGTGAGTACCTAAGGACGGCTGGTGGCCCCTTGACTTTTAGTTGCTCATTTGTGTGCCGGGCCCTGAGACATAATAAATAGTTGGCTTATCACCACAAACATTTTAGCCAAAATTTCCAAAGTATTTCTGAGTATATCTTTAATGTTTAATGTTTTTTACTTGCATTTGGGAAAAGCGCTTTTTTTGTTTTCAGCACAGACATGCTTTTATTTAAAGCATCTGAAGAAACTTGATATTTGTGTCTCGAGAACAATCTTTCATGTAATTTCTATTGTTCTGCAGAAAGGACCGACTTCCCTGAACAGTCCATCATGCGTGGGTTTCCTGAGCACAATTTGGTAACAGTCTGGTAGCTTGAATGGTCCCACGTAGAAAAAATAAACTGATGAAATCACCATCTGACCTCTGGCGCTGACTGCTTTTCCTAGGGCTGAGTAAAAGCATCTGTACAAAGACATATATTAAACAGGTTTGGACAGCTTGTTCCTCTCCAGTCTAAATTTGCACTATGTGGGCAATATTGCACTGATGGCCACCGGCCTGGGACAAGACGTAAATAGAGTAAACTTGAGCTGAAAATTAGCCGACGAATTGTTCGTTGGTCAGACATACTACCATTTTTGATGGCCTAGAAAAATCTCAGACTATATCTGCCCATATTGGATGTGCAGCCAGTGCTTATCATCTGCCCAACAAATCTGATGTACCCAACTGGGGTTTTGAAACACAATGAACATTCGTTGGTCGGTTATTGGTTTAAATTAATGGTTGCTCATTTCATGCGGGAAATCAGCCAACTTTTCATGTTTATGAGCATCATAGGTGGTTATCTAAGGTACTATTAGAAGGATTTGGTCATTAACAACTTCCCAACATTGGCTGTACTAGTAGGTCTTATTTTGCAGGGAGTTTACGCAAATAGATGTCCTGATACATCCTAGTGATCATGTGGGCACAAAACCTGTGCCTGGTGCGATCACCATGGGCACTTAGATTAACTAACAGTCAAGTTCATGTTACGAAAGCCATGGTAATTGCCTGCACTGTTCCCTATAAAAGTTGTGAAAATTAGAAATAGTGGCATTTAGAAGGTTGCGAGAAGAAGCTTGTACCTTCTCTTATCCCATTGGTATTGCTGGAACACGTTGTTTGACTTCCGAGTCTGCAAGGCACAGTGGCCTGTTAGGCCCTGCCATCAGCAGACTCTAACAGGCTTCTTGTCAGTATAAGGGCTTTTTCACAAAAGCATATTGTGTGGAGGCGTATTGTTAGTGTGCGCCACAGACTGCACATGGAGAACACACCCAATGTGCCAGGGCACATAAACAATTTTCCTCATGGACCAGTGGTCTGCATGAAAAAAAATTGCAAGTATGCACCCGTTTGGTCAACCTTAGAGACTAGATTAGGGCATGAAAAGGTCATGCTAGGTACGGGGAAGTATCAAGCACATGGCAAAAGGGAAGGGAAGGAAAACCTGTGTCTAGGGAGAGGGAAGATATTGACCCCTGACCAAATCTACTGGTGGTCTCTGGGGTCCATCATTACCCTAGATATGTTCCGCACCTATGCGCCAAACCGGATACCTGACCCTGGGTATCCCTAGTGAGGGACCCTAAATAGGGAACAGGTGGGATGAGCTCTTCATCCTCCCCACTAAACACTAAAGAAAGACATAAGGGGAACACACAGGGGATAAATGCATGAACTACTTATCCACAGATGATTCAACCAGAAGTTCAGCAAAGCTTCAGCAATGATACTACAGAAGAGTAGAAGCCACCTTCTGCTTGCAACCAGAGCTAGAGTGAACTGAATAATATCACCAGCACCAGTCCAGAAAAGAAGGGAGTATTTAAGCACCAAGAGAATACTGATGATCAGCTGCTGGGTAGAAGGAGGGCTCCGCTGGGTCTTAAAGCGGAAGAGATTAAAATCCAGCAGGAAAGCTACCTATATCAATGAATACTAACAGCAGGAACAATGGGAAGTCAGGAAACTGTGGCCTTCTATGGCCAGAAACCACATGACTGTCACAAGTGACACACCCATAACAGTAAATAGCAGGCAGCTCCTGCACTTGTCCTTTATGCACAGAGCTGCACACAGAGTCAGTATGCAATTTACAGATGTGACTGACCTTATTTTTAGTACAGCCATTTGAACTAGACTACATTCACACCTTTGTGTAACACTTCTTAGTACTGTGGGTCCTTTTCTTGATCACTACACTGACCCAGAGTTTCTTTAAGCCATACAGATATCAGTTTTACAAATGGATCCATGTCTTTGGCCCGTGTCAATGAGGTTCAAAGCATGTCTCATACTGGGACGGTAAAGTCTATGGGGATCCGTATACAATGGATGTTACACTGAAGACATTCTATGTTCTTCGTTCCATCCGAGTTTCAGTCTTTAACTGACACAATGTTAAGAGACAAAGAATAAAGAAAAGTCTAGTGAAAAACAGAAGACAAAAAACACCAGAAATAACTAAGGCTAAGTTCACATTTCCGTTAAAATGTATCAGTCACAATCCGCGATTATGGTAAACAACGCAATCCATTTAGCGGATTCCGTTGTGTCCCATAGACTTGTATTAGTGGCGGATTGCGACTGATGACCTTGCGTTGCATCCGCTGCATCGCGGTCAGTCGTTTTTTCACTTTTTTGTGAATACTGACTTGAAAAATCCAATAGCTATATGTAAGAGTGAAAATGTGAAAAATGGAATCTGCATTACTGCCATGAACATATGAATCAAGAGAAATTTAGCTATTGAATTGATCAATGCAATAGAGCCCCAACACTACGCCAAAGTATTTCTCTACGTTGGGGTCCCTAGCTTGTGTGTGTCCTCTCATGCAGTTAAAAAACTTACCGTGTATGGGAAGCTGAGACCCAGGCTATTTATGCGTATGATATGGATTGGCAATAGGTGTGGTTGGGGAGGGTTCACAAACGAAAAACTACTAACAATAAAGAATAACATTTGGAACACCATTCTAAGTCTGAACTGGGTGTAAAAGCCTAAAAAAACATCACTATGGGGAGATAAGGTATGCACACCAGTGACTATGTAAGGGGAATACATGAAATAGCAGAAACTGCTGTGTGAATACTGACTTGAAAAATCCAATAGCTATATGTAAGAGTGAAAATGTGAAAAATGGAATCTGCAATACTGCCATGAACATATGAATCAAGAGAAATTTAGCTACTGAATTGATCAATGCAATAGTATTTCATGTATTCCCCATGTGAACCCTCCCCAACCACACCTATTGCCAATCCATATCATACGCATAAATAGCCTGGGTCTCAGCTTCCCATACACGGTAGGTTTTTTAACTGCATGAGAGGACACACACAAGCTAGGGACCCCAACGTAGAGAAATACTTTGGCGTAGTGTTGGGGCTCTATTGCATTGATCAATTCAGTAGCTAAATTTCTCTTGATTCATATGTTCATGGCAGTAATGCAGATTCCAGTTTTCACATTTTCACTCTTACATATAGCTATTGGATTTTTCAAGTCAGTATTCACACAGCAGTTTCTGCTATTTCATGTATTCCCCTTACATAGTCACTGGTGTGCATACCTTATCTCCCCATAGTGATGTTTTTTTAGGTTTTTGCACCCAGTTCAGACTTAGAATGGTGTTCCAAACGTTATTCCTTATTGTTAGTCGTTTTTTGACTGACCGCCGGGCGGGAGCAACGCAGAATGTAACGTTTTTTGGGCCATCAAAATTAACGCACCGCGCAGGAATCCGTCGCCATCCGTCAAGCTTGTAATGGATGACTATTGTGCTGGATTCCGTCGTAATCCGTCTTACGATGGAATCCAGCGCTGGATTCCGTCATGTTCTACTGAGCATGCCCAGCAGGTTTGGCACACCCACTGGGCTGTCCCAAACACAAACGGATCATGACTGATCAGTCAAAAAATGGATGCACAGTGGATGTAACGGACGCAATGGATCAGTTTTTTCACATGATTCCTGTGAAAGGAATCCTGTGAAAAACAGATCAGTTGCATCAGTTGACATCTAAAAAACGACTGATCCGTTGCTGACGGACCTGACGGATTTAAAACAACGGAAATGTGAACCTAGCCTAAGATGAAACTAGATTGACACTTGAGAAAACAATCATCTTGTGTTTCTCAGATGGTAACACTATATTTACGTGAGTACATGTGCTTTCCAAATAAAAATTGAACAGCACACTTGTAATTCTATGGAGCTGTTCCAGTGACCAAGTGTACATGAGAAAAAAATTGCAGCCTGCACTAGTGTAACGGGGGCAGGGGGCGCCTCAGGGGTTGTAGTCGCGGTCTCCCGCCCAGGGGGTGGCAGGCTGACCCCCGGCCCGGCCGTCACTGTTAAATCGGAGGTGTTGTTTGTGGGGCAGAGTGTAGGTGGCAGGGACACTTCCATGGGGGCAATTTGTTTCTCGGTGACACCCTTTTCTCTCAGCTCAGGCTACTTTCACACATCCGGTTTGAGCACTGCGGCTCAATCCGGCTGTGCAAGCTATGCAACGGATGCGGCGAAAACACCGCATCCTTTGCATAAGTTTTTACATGCGGCCCGTCCGTTTTTTTCCGGTTGCGGCATGCTACTGAGCATGCGCAGTGGAAAAAACCGCATGCGGCGAGCGGATGCGTTTTTTTCCGCATCGCGCCGCATCCGGCCTCCATAGGTATGCATTGAAAAATGCACCGCAGCGGCCGGATGCGGCGCGATGCGGTGTTTTTTGCCGGAGCAAAAAACGTTGCAGGGAACGTTCGATCCAGCCGCGGCATCGGCTAAATCTGCCGCATGCGGCAAAAACCGGACCGAACGCAAGCCCCTGCGGCACAATACGGCACTAATGTAAGTCTATGCAAAAAAAAAACGCAACCGGCGTTACAAAAGCCGGTTGCGGTTTTTCTGCAGAACGCCGTATTGTGCCGCAGAGCAAAAATCCGGATGTGTGAAAGTAGCCTTACAGGCCTCTTCACCACTTTCAGTAAAGAGCCACAGACAAGCAGCTGGTAAACTAAGAGACATTTTATTAAACGTAGATTCTTCTTTGCACTTTCCAGCAGACAGACACTTCAGTTACAGATTGCACTTCTTGCTGACAGTTTCCTCTTTCCCTGGTAACTTTCCCTCGCCTACAGGGGACATACGTTAACCCCCTAGTAGCTGCACTCTGAACCCGGATTTACTCTGAGGCAGATCTAGCGCAGACTACCGACTCCGGATAAGTTCTCCTCTCTCCACTTCTTGCCGAGGGACTACTTCTCTTCCTTTCTGCAGGCATTACCCGTGTACTTTCACTTCTTTGTCCAAGCACTTACTCTGGCTGCTATGGGCACTACCCGTGTACTTCTACTTCTTTGTCCAAGCACTTACTCTGGCTGCTATGGGCACTACCCATGTACTTTCACTTCTTTGTCCAAGCACTTACTCTGGCTGTCTGCCACGTTTCACTCCCACACTCTGCCCCGTCGCCTCGGACTTCTCTCTTCAGTCACATCAGACTACACACTGCTCTGCACACTGCCTTCCCCACCTAGGCTGCTCCTCCTTGCTTCCCTGCCCCAGTTACCAGGGGAGCCACTGCTCTACACTGGCACCTAGTGGGGAAACCGTTCACTAGCTAAAACGACAGGTAACATTTTACCATTAACACTTGCCACCACACCATGTGGCATCTACAGGGGGGGGGAAACGTTCCTCCACTACTCGGGGGTCCGACTACCCTTTACACTAGTCTCTGTTATATATAGGATGAGACTCGCCCATTCAAGTCTGTGGGCGCTTAAAAAAATCAGATTCCATACAGAACATTCATATTGCATCCAATTGTTAAGGATACATTGCCATTATCAATATAGGAAAAGTTATTTAATCATGTATATTTCAAAAGGATGTATAATAATAATAAGTAATAATAATTTTTATTTCTATAGCACCAACATATTCCGCAGCGCTTTACAATTAAGAGGGGACATGTACAGACAATATGAGACAATACAAAATAACAAAATTAAGATACCAAGAGGAGTGAGGGCCCTGCTCGTAAGCTTACAGTCTATGAGGGAATAGGGGAGACACAAAAGGTGAATGGGGGGGGAAGCTTGTTATATATGGTCCAGCCATCGATTTAATAGGGGATTCAAAAGCAGCTGCAAGAACCCGTCGGTGAGACTTCATACAGGTACAGGGGACGAGAACTGGAAGTAAATTTTTTGAAGGGCAGAAAGGGACTAGATTAGATCAGGGCAGTGAGGTGATAGGCTAGTCTAAAGAAATGCGTTTTTAGGGCCCTCTTAAAGGTGTGGATGTTGGGAATGACTCTGATTGTTCTTGGTAGTGTGTTCCAGAGCATAGGCGCAGCTCGCGAGAAATCTTGAAGACGGGAGTGGGAGGTATGAATTGTTGAGGATGTCAGTCTTAAGGCATTAGCAGAGCGGAGGGCACGGGTGGGGTGATATACAGAGATGAGGGAGGAGATGTAGGGTGGTGCGGAACCGTGGAGAGCTTTGTGAGTGAGAGTGATAAGTTTATATTGGATTCTGTAACGGATAGGCAACCAGTGCAATGAATGGCAAAGAGCAGAGGCATCAGTGAAGCGGTTGCAGAGGGAAATGATCCTGGCTGCGGCATTCAGAATGGATTGGAGAGGGCAGAGTTTAGTATCAGGGAGACCAATTAGTAAAGAGTTACAATAATCCAGGCGAGAATGAATGAGAGCGACAGTAAGAGTTTTTGCAGAGTCAACGGTAAGAAATAATTAATTAATTTTATTCATTTATATAGCGCTATTAATTCCACAGCGCTTTACATACATTGGCAACACTGTCCCCATTGGGGCTCACAATCTAGAGTCCCTATCTGTATGTCTTTGGAGTGTTGGAGGAAACCGGAGTACCCGGATGAAACCCACGCAAACACGGGGAGAACATACAAACTACTTGCAGATGGTGTCCTTGGTAGGATTTGAACCCAGGACCCCAGCGCTGCAAGGCTGCAGTGCTAACCACTGAGCCACCACAAGACTGCAGTGCTAACCACTGAGCCACCACAAGACTGCAGTGCTAACCACTGAGCCACCACAAGACTGCAGTGCTAACCACTGAGCCACTGTGCCGCCCTTGAAGGTCGAATTCTTGAGATGTTTTTGAGGTAGAAGTGACAAGAACGAGCAAGTGAACGAATGTGGGGAGTGAAGGAATAAATATAAATATGGATGCCACATGTCACATAAACGTAAAATATGGACGCACGAATGACGATACCAATCAAAATCATCTGAACCTAAAACTGACAGATCTAAGGGAGAACCCACTTAACAATTTATGGGCTTCATGTTTCCAGAAGAATCAGCTGGGCACCATGTATTTGGCATTACAGTGTACTGGGCACTACAATGTATTGGGCGCTACAATGGCAGATTTGCAATTGTCATTCTTCAACAAGATGCACATGCTTATTTTTGAAAAATACGCATGGAGTGAATATTATCATTACATGCATAGATAAAATCCTTGGGAGGTGTATTTTCAAATATGGAACTATATACTGTTGTATCCCTTTGGTGCTCTATAAATGGAGTCTACAAACTAGGAACATTTACGCTCCAAATTTGAAATGGCACTCCTTCCCTCTTGAGACCTGCTGTATTACTAAACAGTACTAGCACTATATGTGGCCACCTATGGGGTTCTGGAGCAATTGATCCTGCTGTTCTGTCATCTGGCTAATGTGACACGGCTCCCACAAACCATTACTGCAAAATTTGCCCTCCTGTATGGTGTGATGAATAGTGCCTGGTTTTCTCCACACATATCGCTTAGAATTATCACCAAAAAGGTCTATCTTCGTCTCATCAGACCAGAGAATCTTATTTCTCATAGTTTGGAAGTCCTTCATGTGTTGTGTTTTTTTTTGCAAACACTATGTGGGCTTTCATATGTCTTGCACTGTGGAGAGGCTTCCATCCAGCCACTCTGCGATAAAGGCTTGACTGGTGATAGTTGACTTTGTGGATTTTTTGCCCATCTCCCTACGGCATCTCTGGAGCTCAGCCTCAGTGATCTTGGGGTTCTTCTTTACCTTTCTCACCAAGGCTCTTCTCACACAATTGCTCAGTTTGGTAGGACAGCCAGGTCTATGAAGAGTTCTGGTGGTCCCAAACTTCTTCCATTTAAGGATTATGGAGGTCACTGTGGTCTTAGGAACCTTGACTACTGCAGAAATTCTTTTGTAACCTTGGCCAGATCTGTGCCTTGCCACGATTCTGTCTCTGAGCTCCTTGGGCAGTTCCTTTGACCTCATGATTCTCATTTCATCTGACATGCACTGTGAGCTGTGAGGTCTTATATAGACAGGTGTGCGCCTTTCCAAATCAAGTCTTATCAGTTAAATTAAACACAGCTGGGACTCCAATGAAGGAGTAGAACCATCTCAAGGAGGATCACAAGGAAATGGACAGCATGGGACTTAAATATGAGTGTCTGAGCAAAGGAACTGAATACTTATGACTATGTGATATTTCAGTTTTTCTTGTTTATTAAATTTCAAAAATTTCTACATTTCTGTTTTTTTTCTGTCAAGATGGGGTGCAGAGTGTACATTAAGGAGAAAAAAAAGCAACTTTTTTGAATTTACCAAATGGCTGCAATGAAGGGGTCTGAATACTTTCCGTACCCACTGTATTTGATAAAGCACATGATCTTGATATTTTTTTCTGAATACTATACTTTACACAACATTTATCACCCATTTAGCTGTTTATGGTTTTTGGTATTTTTTTTTCTTTTTTTTTTTTCTGTTCTGTCATCAGCGTTACGTTTGTTTGATTACTTTGCAACTTATCGATCTGCAAGGAAAATTCAGCCTAAAAATGATGCTGAGTGCTAAAACAATGGTTTGATATCCAGTGCATCCTGTTGTGTCTGATTTCAAGGGCTTGACCCTAGCATGAAGAAATATAACTTCCCTGACAGTTTGGAACATATACCATATGTATTTGTATTTATATGTAGATCTACAGTTGAATTCAGAAGTTTCCATACACTGTCTATAAAGACACATCTGCATGGTTTTCTCACTTTCTGACATTAAATCAGAATAAACCTTTCCCGTTTTATGTCAATTAGGAACTGAAATTATTAATATTTGCCAAATGCCAGAATAATAACAGAAAGTGAATGTTTTAAGGCTTTTTTATTACTTTCTGTAAAGTTAAAGGTTTACATACACTAAAAGTACTATGTGTTATGATCCGGAACCATGGAAGACCACCACAAATCATTGGCAAAAGGTGACAAGAGCATTAGCAACTAATCTGGCCGCCATCCCCTTACTAACTATCACAACTAGAAGTAGCCGAGGGGTGAACTAACATCCTGTGCACCGCGAACCCAGCCGGAGAACTAACTATCCTAAAGGTAGGAAAGATGAATAACTCTCTGCCTCAGAAAATAGACAAGAATAGCTAGCCCCCCACATTCAAAGACTGCGGTGATATAGGAAAAACACAATACACAGATAGATGACAGGATTAGCAAAAGGTGAGGCCCCCACTGACTACAATAGGAAAGGACAGGAAAGGGACTGATGGTGGCCAGAGAAAATCCCTGCAAAATACCAACTTCCTGATAGTACAAAAAGGCCCTCAGATCGCACGATCTGAACTCCGTCCTATACCAGGTGCCCTTGTCATACCAATGAACAGAAAACAAGAATCATAACAAATTCAACAAGCCACAAACACATGGAGTCAAAGGAGCTATACTCCACATAGAACTGCAGGGAGTTCCCCAACAAACCACTGAGGGGGAAAATCCCTGCATGCAAATAAACTGAAAAAAACCGCAGCAAAAGACAAACCCAGATAAGCAAAAGAACCAGACAATAAAAATAGAGCAAGCACTTATCTGGGGTAGATGTGGTGTAGAGCAGGATGAAGCAGGCTGGAGATACAAAGAACAACTGACATCCGGCAACAGCCTGCAATCAGACCAGGATTTAAATAAGCAGAGAGTTAGCAAAGGAAACACCCATTGCACAACACACCTGGTCCAAGTCCAAACCATTCCTGGCCACCAGAGGGAGCCTCCCAGCAGCCAAAACATAACTAACATTCACAACAACTATGCCTTTAAACAATATGGGACAGCCCATATGATGATGTCATGTCTTTAGAAGCTTCTGATAGGTTTATTGACAACATCTGAGTTAATTAGAGACACACCTGTGGATGTATTTTAATGCACACCTGAAACAACACTGCTTCTTTGTGTCGCATCATGAGAAAGTCAAAAGAAATCAGCCAAGATTTCAGGAACAGAATTGTGGACTTGCAGAAGTCTGGTTCATCCTTGGGTGCATTTTTCAGATACCTGAAAGTGCCTCATTCATCTGTACAAACAATTATATACAAGTACATCCATAATACCGCTTAGGAAGGAGACGGGTTCTCTGTACCAGAGATGAATGTGCTTTGGTCAGATGTGTGTATATCAACCCACGATCAAAAGAAAAAGACCCTGTGAAGATGTTGGAGATTATCCACAGTAAAACGACCATTGTATCAACATAACTGAAAGGCCACTCTGCCAAGAAGAATCAATTATTCCAAAAGAAACATAATAAAGCCAGATTAATGTTTGCAAATGCACACAGGAACAATTACCTTAATTTTTGGAGACATGTCCTGTGGTCTGACGAAACTAAAATTGAACTGTTTGGCCATAATGACCATCGTTATGTTTGGAGGAAAAACAGAGAAGCTTTGAAGAACACCATCCCAACTGTGAAACACAGGGGTGGCAGCATCATATTGTGGGGTTCTTTTGCCACAGGAGGGACTGGTCCACTTCATAAAATAGATGGCATCATAAGGAAAGAAGATTATGTGGCAATACTGAAGCAACATGTCAAGACATCAGCCAGGAACTTAAAGCTTGGGTGGAAATGGGTCTTCCAAATGAAGAATGACACGAAGCATACTGCCAAACTGGTTACAAAGTGGCTTAAGAATAACAGAGTCAATGTTTTGGAGTGGCCATCACAAAACCCTGATCTCAATACTAATGAAAATTTATAGGCAAAGCTGAAAAGGTTGGTGTGAGCAAGTCGACCTACAAAGATGGCTCAGTTGCACCAGTTATGTCAGGAGGAATTTGCCCAAATTCCTACCAGCTATTGTGAGAAGCTTGTGGAAGGATATCGAAAATGTTTGACCCAAGTCATACAGTTTAAGGGCAATGATACAAAATACTAATGAAATTCAAAGTAACATTTGAGTTTGCAGAAAGTAAAATAAATGCCTTAAAACATTCTCTCTCTCACTTCTATGGCATTAGGCAAATATACATAATTTTAGTTCCTAATTGACGTAAAATGGGAAAGGTTTATTCTGATTTCATGTCAGATAGTGAGAAAAACCTGCAGATGTGTCTTTTAGATAGTGTATGGAAACTTCTTGTTTCTACTGTAAGTATACACATAGGCCATATTATCACTAGAAGGCCAGTAACAACACTATTTATGTGCAATTTTGATGCAGACACAGATTTTCCAGTAGTATTAACACTAATATTCAAAATTAACCCAACTCAGAAAACTGCTACTGTGGCGCCCTGGACAAGCCAGGGGCCACAGGTAACAACACACCCTCACCCCCAGCAGTTCACAACAGACATCCCCAAAGTGACCTGCTTTCTTCCTCGGGCTCAGACAGACACACCAGGTGAAAAAAATACAAAATGATCCCCGGCACTCCAAGAGAAAAAAGAAACAATGTCTGGGTATTTTTGATATTTTTTATTGTGAATAGTCTTATCTCGACGTTTCGGTCACACCTTGACTTTTATCAAGAGAATTAATCAGACTATAGAAGGAAAACATAAAAAACAGAAATTAATACATAATACAGGAGAAAAAACACCAGGAGACACAGCTCCGGTTATTTCAATACATTGTGCACAAAAAGAGTATATGTTACACTGGTAAGTTACAAAGTCACAGATATATAGGGTGATAACATTTATATACACCCAAGAAGAAAGAACAACATCCGAAGTAATTGTTTACCAACTGGAAGTTTATCATGTATATATCAGAAGAGACTAACAGGTAGACGTACCTATGAAGCAGAGGAATCAGTACGTGCATAGTACTCGAGAGGGAGCAATACGAGTCACCACTCATATGAAGAGGAACTATCAGGTGCGTATGAGCACTAGGTGAGAGAAAGAGTCATTATAAAAGGAAACCTATGCAGTGATTCTTGACATGTGATCGATGAAAAAGTGATATGTGAATACCTGTGACTGAATAATAGACAGTCGGGATCAGCCAGTCAAAGTCTATGGGATAATCATGTAGAGGTATTCCATCGGGGTAGAAAGACGCATGTGGTGACTGGGTGTAGGTAAAAGAGAGTGAAAGAAAGTAAAACATAAGCAAAGAGGAAGGGTAGAAGTGAGGAGGGAGAGGGGAAAAGAAAAAGGGGAGAAGTTGGGGGGGGGGAAGGGGGGGGGAAATCAGGCTGAAGGTAAAGATCAGTGTATATGAGAGAAATAAATTAAGACAAGGTACCTGTCCAATAATTGACTACTGTATAGATGCCAGGCCAGTCTTATTAGTGAGTAGAGGACCTAATGGAGGAATTCTAGAATGAACAAATCAGTGAATAGAGAGACGTGTCTCTAAAATTGGTTATACTCTGTTCACTACCTGTCAAACAGCATGAAATGGTGTACGGGAGGTAATGTGTCTCTGGAGACTTGTGACACCAATACATTGGCTTTAAGGCAAATAGCCCATGATGCCACAGGTTAATGTTCTAAAATAGAAAGATCCCATGAGATAAATTCACAAACTGTGTAACATCCAATGAGGTGAGCAACCTCCATAAACATGACTAATATTACTCACAATTTATGAGCAGCCGTGAAAAAGGTCGTATGGAAGACCTTCTTAAAGGGGAAGTGGAATAAGTGGAATTATCCTGACAGTGTCGGTATTACAAATATGCTGCGGACTAGTGACATAAATGGACAGAAGTTAATGCAATGGTATACTGATAAATCACTTGACCGTGGATCAAATTGATAAATAACATAACAGTACCTCAAAAGTGAAATAGCCTATATGGAGATAATGTCCTGTGCAAGGGCTATACACAAAAGTGGTATCTTGGAGAATGGTCAAAGACCTATGGAGAGTAAGGAGAACCTAATAAAAAACATGGATTAACGGTCACACAATGAAATCAAAAGTCTTACTGATACCTGGTGTATGAGATGATACAGGCTTCTGTCCGGTGGGAATGGTGGCTGGCTACTGCGTTGGTCTGTGTCAATAAGCCGTCTATAAATGCAGGTTGTGATGAGGAGATCAGCTACAGGTGGAGCTGACTTCCTGGTTGCGGTGTGGAACGCAAATGGCGTCCAGATGGACCGCATACCTGCGCATGCGCAGATCAGGTGAAGTCCGCGTATGCGCACTGTCACTGTCATGCTGCGCATAGAAACGGTAGTGGTGAAGGTTGGTACTGCAGCACTAAGTTTGTATAGAGGACTATTGGATGTTGTGAGTCACGTGTAGTACAGTGAGAAGTGGCATACAGACCTGCGTGATGTGAGGGAGTGAGTGCCTCACATGTGACCGCTAAAGCAGAAGAGTGAACCGGTGATGTGTGGAAATCACGTAGTGAAGAGAGCCTAAAAAGGGGAGAAAAATAAATTAGTAGGCATATGACAGGAAAGAATTAAAACCTGGAAAAAAATAAGAGATTCACAGAACAATAGGTACCTTACAATTACCATGGACCTGAATCTAAAATCACTCTCATATAATGATATTGATAAGTTACTAATCAGAGAAAAAAACACAGTCATAAAAATGAAAAACGAGGTTTTATCTGAGAAGGAGTGTACGGAGACCACAACTAGGACCTGAGTGTATCAGAGATGGACCTCATATTCTCGGTTCAGTCCTCGGGGTTCCAGAGTACCCAACGTGAAAATCCAATATGCTTCTCTTTCTTTTAGTCTAAGGACCCTATCGCCACCCCTACGTAATTGCGGAACATGCTCAATGACCTGAAACCTCAATTGAGCTACTGTGTGGTGGAAAGTGTCAAAATGATGGGGGATGGGTAATAAAAGTTGCTTACATCTGATCGTAGATTTGTGTTTACTGATGCGATCTCGGATATGTTGGGTGGTCTCCCCAACATACCCGAGACCGCAGGGACACTTGATCAGGTAAATCACATAGGAGGACTCACAGGTGTGATACCCTCTGATAGTAAAGTTTTTACCAGTATGAGGGTGTGTGAACTTGTTACCCTTGGTCAAATTATTGCATTGGAGACAGTGTAAGCATGGGAAGTTACCTGTTTTGGGTGGTCCCAAGAAAGTCTGTCGTGGTGAGATTGATGACCCTATGTCGGCTCGGATCAGACTGTCCCTCAGGTTCCTTGCTTGTTTGTGACAAAAGATAGGAAACATCCCGAACTCTTTTATAGAGGGATAAGCCTTCTGTAGCAATGGCCAATGTCTTGTGATGACCTCCTTAAAAAGTGGCGAGAAAGGATGGTATGTCTGGACACAATGCATACGTGGCGGAATGACATCATCATTACGGGCACGGGTGGAGCGATTGAACGCCACGGAGGGAGGATAGCCTCGTGAGAGGAATTTCTCACCCATCTCACGAAACCTTGTTGCTTGTGTTTGAGGATCAGAGACGATCCTTTCCACTCTCTTATGCTGTGAAATGGGCAATGATTTTTTAATGTGTGGAGGGTGGCAGCTGGAGTACAGCAGAAGGCTGTTCTTGTCGGTGGGTTTGACGTATAAGTCAGTTGTGATAGTCCCTTCAGGGGACAAAATGACAAGGGTGTCCAGGAAGTTAATCTGGAAGGGATCACTGTGTACTGTGAAAGTGAGTCCCGGACGGGCGGAGGAGATATATTGGTGAAAGATATCTAAGGATAAAGAATCACCGTGCCATATGACAAAAATGTCATCAATATATCTCCTCCATCCAATGGCATGTTGTTTCCACAGCGAATGGCTGTACACAAATGTGTCCTCAAAATGCGCCATGTAGATATTTGCGTACGGAGGCGCTACGTTAGAACCCATCGCTGTGCCCCGTTGCTGCATATAAAACTGATCCTCGAAGAGGAAAAAATTATTGCCCAATACCAATTGTAGGAGATCAAGACAGAAAGAGTGTTGCAGAGGGGACAGTGACCCATAAAGTTCCAAGAACCAGTTGACGGCTTGGATGCCATCACTGTGTGCTATACTTGTGTAGAGACTGTCTACGTCAAAGGTCACGAGAAGACAATCGGGAGGAAGAGAGGTGAAAGATTTGATATGAGACAGAAAGTCAGACGTGTCCTTTAGGTATGACGGAATCACAGGAATTAGTGGTGTGAGAATCTTATCCAGGGAGATGGCCAATGGCGAAAGGATAGACTCAGTGGAGGCTACGATAGGTCGTCCGGGGGGTTGCTGTAGATTTTTATGGATCTTGGGTAGAACATAAAAGACGGGTGTTACGGGGTTAGATTTAATGAGATACTCAGCCAATTTCTTATCAATCGTGCCCTGTGCTAAGTGGTAATCCACAATATCCCTGATCCGTTCGCGTATCTGAGGAGTAGGGTCTCGAGGGACGGGCAAATAAGTAGAATTATCACGTAGTTGTCTGTAAATCTCAGAGAGATAATATGTTTTGTCCAAAATGACAATGGATCCCCCTTTATCGGCTGGCTTGATAATTATACTTTTGTTATTTTGGAGTTCCCTGATGGCTTTGTCTTCTTCAGGGGTATAATTGTGTCTAATCTTGTATAGGCCCCTATCGATGTCCTGTAAAATCTTATTTAAATCATTGGAGACCAGAGAAATGTAAGTCTCAATGGGATGATAAGACCTGGGGGGATGAAAGGTACTCGTGAGACTGAGTTTAAGATCCCGGAGACTAAAAGTGCCAGAGCCCGAACCTACGTCCTCAGGGGTAGTGTCCCCCTCTGAGGAGGCAAAATGGGCTTTGAGACGAAGATTCCTGAAAAAGCGTCTCATCTCCTGGTCCATCCTAAAGGGATTGAACTTGGGAGTGGGACAAAACGAGAGACCCCTTTGCAACACCTGTGATTCAATGGGTGAAAGGTTATATGACGAAATATTAAACACCAAGTTATCAACAATATTGTCATTTGAAGTGGTCATACCTGTGATCTGGTCTGCATACGAGGAACATGACCTGGTCTTCCTCTGGCTCCTCCTCGTTTTTCTCCTGGGGTGTATCTGGCCCCTAAAAAACGATTGGATGATGTGGGGTAAGAGTCACTATCAGAACCAGAGGAGGCCGAGAATCTATGGAAGCTAGGGCGATAGGGGGGATTAGTGTCCTGTGAGCGCCACCTATAGACACGATCTTTAAGATAATCCTCTTGATCCCTGATGAACTTCGTCCTTTTACGCTCCTGTAGATTCTTCTGGAAGGTGTCGATAGATTCTCTGGTTTTCTGTCTCAGTCTGTCCCACTCGGCACTTGGTAGGGTGTGAGAGAATTGATCTTCGATGGATTTGATTTTGGGTTCCAATTCGCTTATCTCTTTCTGGAGAAACTCAATGGTCAATATGATCACGTCCATCGAACATTTGTTTAAGATACTTTCGTACTTTGTACAGTATTCGGGGTTATCCGAAAATAAGGTAGGACGAAGGGGTACTCTGAGGCCTCGCGGGATTCGCTGAACTTTATGGTACTCAGCTAATGTAGCGCAATGTAAGTCCAAAGCCGTGTATCTCTTTAGCTCCTTTTCATAGTCGCGGGTACGAATCTCTTCAGTGGGAACTGATAAAAAAGTGCGTGGTGTGGTGACCCTTGACAGGATATTTGTCACCTCTTCATTAGCATATGAAAAAGTATTGAAAGACATTGAGGTCAAGAAAAATCACGGATGATAGGAGCCCAGGAAAAAATCAAGTCCAATAAATCGTATAGACCTGGCTCACTATATATTCGGGTGCTCTAGGGAAACAGTCAATAGTTCAAAAATACAAAATGATCCCCGGCACTCCAAGAGAAAAAAGAAACAATGTCTGGGTATTTTTGATATTTTTTATTGTGAATAGTCTTATCTCGACGTTTCGGTCACACCTTGACCTTTATCAAGAGAATTAATCAGACTATAGAAGGAAAACATAAAAAACAGAAATTAATACATAATACAGGAGAAAAAACACCAGGAGACACAGCTCCGGTTATTTCAATACATTGTGCACAAAAAGAGTATATGTTACACTGGTAAGTTACAAAGTCACAGATATATAGGGTGATAACATTTATATACACCCAAGAAGAAAGAACAACATCCGAAGTAATTGTTTACCAACTGGAAGTTTATCATGTATATATCAGAAGAGACTAACAGGTAGACGTACCTATGAAGCAGAGGAATCAGTACGTGCATAGTACTCGAGAGGGAGCAATACGAGTCACCACTCATATGAAGAGGAACTATCAGGTGCGTATGAGCACTAGGTGAGAGAAAGAGTCATTATAAAAGGAAACCTATGCAGTGATTCTAGACATGTGATCGATGAAAAAGTGATATGTGAATACCTGTGACTGAATAATAGACAGTCGGGATCAGCCAGTCAAAGTCTATGGGATAATCATGTAGAGGTATTCCATCGGGGTAGAAAGACGCATGTGGTGACTGGGTGTAGGTAAAAGAGAGTGAAAGAAAGTAAAACATAAGCAAAGAGGAAGGGTAGAAGTGAGGAGGGAGAGGGGAAAAGAAAAAGGGGAGAAGTTGGGGGGGGGGGGGAAGGGGGGGGGAAATCAGGCTGAAGGTAAAGATCAGTGTATATGAGAGAAATAAATTAAGACAAGGTACCTGTCCAATAATTGACTACTGTATAGATGCCAGGCCAGTCTTATTAGTGAGTAGAGGACCTAATGGAGGAATTCTAGAATGAACAAATCAGTGAATAGAGAGACGTGTCTCTAAAATTGGTTATACTCTGTTCACTACCTGTCAAACAGCATGAAATGGTGTACGGGAGGTAATATGTCTCTGGAGACTTGTGACACCAATACATTGGCTTTAAGGCAAATAGCCCATGATGCCACAGGTTAATGTTCTAAAATAGAAAGATCCCATGAGATAAATTCACAAACTGTGTAACATCCAATGAGGTGAGCAACCTCCATAAACATGACTAATATTACTCACAATTTATGAGCAGCCGTGAAAAAGGTCGTATGGAAGACCTTCTTAAAGGGGAAGTGGAATAAGTGGAATTATCCTGACAGTGTCGGTATTACAAATATGCTGCGGACTAGTGACATAAATGGACAGAAGTTAATGCAATGGTATACTGATAAATCACTTGACCGTGGATCAAATTGATAAATAACATAACAGTACCTCAAAAGTGAAATAGCCTATATGGAGATAATGTCCTGTGCAAGGGCTATACACAAAAGTGGTATCTTGGAGAATGGTCAAAGACCTATGGAGAGTAAGGAGAACCTAATAAAAACATGGATTAACGGTCACACAATGAAATCAAAAGTCTTACTGATACCTGGTGTATGAGATGATACAGGCTTCTGTCCGGTGGGAATGGTGGCTGGCTACTGCGTTGGTCTGTGTCAATAAGCCGTCTATAAATGCAGGTTGTGATGAGGAGATCAGCTACAGGTGGAGCTGACTTCCTGGTTGCGGTGTGGAACGCAAATGGCGTCCAGATGGACCGCATACCTGCGCATGCGCAGATCAGGTGAAGTCCGCGCATGCGCACTGTCACTGTCATGCTGCGCATAGAAACGGTAGTGGTGAAGGTTGGTACTGCAGCACTAAGTTTGTATAGAGGACTATTGGATGTTGTGAGTCACGTGTAGTACAGTGAGAAGTGGCATACAGACCTGCGTGATGTGAGGGAGTGAGTGCCTCACATGTGACCGCTAAAGCAGAAGAGTGAACCGGTGATGTGTGGAAATCACGTAGTGAAGAGAGCCTAAAAAGGGGAGAAAAATAAATTAGTAGGCATATGACAGGAAAGAATTAAAACCTGGAAAAAAATAAGAGATTCACAGAACAATAGGTACCTTACAATTACCATGGACCTGAATCTAAAATCACTCTCATATAATGATATTGATAAGTTACTAATCAGAGAAGAAAACACAGTCATAAAAATGAAAAACGAGGTTTTATCTAAGAAGGAGTGTACGGAGACCACAACTAGGACCTGAGTGTATCAGAGATGGACCTCATATTCTCGGTTCAGTCCTCGGGGTTCCAGAGTACCCAACGTGAAAATCCAATATGCTTCTCTTTCTTTTAGTCTAACATATTATCTCTCTGAGATTTACAGACAACTACGTGATAATTCTACTTATTTGCCCGTCCCTCGAGACCCTACTCCTCAGATACGCGAACGGATCAGGGATATTGTGGATTACCACTTAGCACAGGGCACGATTGATAAGAAATTGGCTGAGTATCTCATTAAATCTAACCCCGTAACACCCGTCTTTTATGTTCTACCCAAGATCCATAAAAATCTACAGCAACCCCCCGGACGACCTATCGTAGCCTCCACTGAGTCTATCCTTTCGCCATTGGCCATCTCCCTGGATAAGATTCTCACACCACTAATTCCTGTGATTCCGTCATACCTAAAGGACACGTCTGACTTTCTGTCTCATATCAAATCTTTCACCTCTCTTCCTCCCGATTGTCTTCTCGTGACCTTTGACGTAGACAGTCTCTACACAAGTATAGCACACAGTGATGGCATCCAAGCCGTCAACTGGTTCTTGGAACTTTATGGGTCACTGTCCCCTCTGCAACACTCTTTCTGTCTTGATCTCCTACAATTGGTATTGGGCAATAATTTTTTCCTCTTCGAGGATCAGTTTTATATGCAGCAACGGGGCACAGCGATGGGTTCTAACGTAGCGCCTCCGTACGCAAATATCTACATGGCGCATTTTGAGGACACATTTGTGTACAGCAATTCGCTGTGGAAACAACATGCCATTGGATGGAGGAGATATATTGATGACATTTTTGTCATATGGCACGGTGATTCTTTATCCTTAGATATCTTTCACCAATATATCTCCTCCGCCCGTCCGGGACTCACTTTCACAGTACACAGTGATCCCTTCCAGATTAACTTCCTGGACACCCTTGTCATTTTGTCCCCTGAAGGGACTATCACAACTGACTTATACGTCAAACCCACCGACAAGAACAGCCTTCTGCTGTACTCCAGCTGCCACCCTCCACACATTAAAAAATCATTGCCCATTTCACAGCATAAGAGAGTGGAAAGGATCGTCTCTGATCCTCAAACACAAGCAACAAGGTTTCGTGAGATGGGTGAGAAATTCCTCTCACGAGGCTATCCTCCCTCCGTGGCGTTCAATCGCTCCACCCGTGCCCGTAATGATGATGTCATTCCGCCACGTATGCATTGTGTCCAGACATACCATCCTTTCTCGCCACTTTTTAAGGAGGTCATCACAAGACATTGGCCATTGCTACAGAAGGCTTATCCCTCTATAAAAGAGTTCGGGATGTTTCCTATCTTTTGTCACAAACGAGCAAGGAACCTGAGGGACAGTCTGATCCGAGCCGACATAGGGTCATCAATCTCACCACGACAGACTTTCTTGGGACCACCCAAAACAGGTAACTTCCCATGCTTACACTGTCTCCAATGCAATAATTTGACCAAGGGTAACAAGTTCACACACCCTCATACTGGTAAAAACTTTACTATCAGAGGGTATCACACCTGTGAGTCCTCCTATGTGATTTACCTGATCAAGTGTCCCTGCGGTCTCGGGTATGTTGGGGAGACCACCCAACATATCCGAGATCGCATCAGTAAACACAAATCTACGATCAGATGTAAGCAACTTTTATTACCCATCCCCCATCATTTTGACACTTTCCACCACACAGTAGCTCAATTGAGGTTTCAGGTCATTGAGCATGTTCCGCAATTACGTAGGGGTGGCGATAGGGTCCTTAGACTAAAAGAAAGAGAAGCATATTGGATTTTCACGTTGGGTACTCTGGAACCCCGAGGACTGAACCGAGAATATGAGGTCCATCTCTGATACACTCAGGTCCTAGTTGTGGTCTCCGTACACTCCTTCTCAGATAAAACCTCGTTTTTCATTTTTATGACTGTGTTTTTTTCTCTGATTAGTAACTTATCAATATCATTATATGAGAGTGATTTTAGATTCAGGTCCATGGTAATTGTAAGGTACCTATTGTTCTGTGAATCTCTTATTTTTTTCCAGGTTTTAATTCTTTCCTGTCATATGCCTACTAATTTATTTTTCTCCCCTTTTTAGGCTCTCTTCACTACGTGATTTCCACACATCACCGGTTCACTCTTCTGCTTTAGCGGTCACATGTGAGGCACTCACTCCCTCACATCACGCAGGTCTGTATGCCACTTCTCACTGTACTACACGTGACTCACAACATCCAATAGTCCTCTATACAAACTTAGTGCTGCAGTACCAACCTTCACCACTACCGTTTCTATGCGCAGCATGACAGTGACAGTGCGCATGCGCGGACTTCACCTGATCTGCGCATGCGCAGGTATGCGGTCCATCTGGACGCCATTTGCGTTCCACACCGCAACCAGGAAGTCAGCTCCACCTGTAGCTGATCTCCTCATCACAACCTGCATTTATAGACGGCTTATTGACACAGACCAACGCAGTAGCCAGCCACCATTCCCACCGGACAGAAGCCTGTATCATCTCATACACCAGGTATCAGTAAGACTTTTGATTTCATTGTGTGACCGTTAATCCATGTTTTTATTAGGTTCTCCTTACTCTCCATAGGTCTTTGACCATTCTCCAAGATACCACTTTTGTGTATAGCCCTTGCACAGGACATTATCTCCATATAGGCTATTTCACTTTTGAGGTACTGTTATGTTATTTATCAATTTGATCCACGGTCAAGTGATTTATCAGTATACCATTGCATTAACTTCTGTCCATTTATGTCACTAGTCCGCAGCATATTTGTAATACCGACACTGTCAGGATAATTCCACTTATTCCACTTCCCCTTTAAGAAGGTCTTCCATACGACCTTTTTCACGGCTGCTCATAAATTGTGAGTAATATTAGTCATGTTTATGGAGGTTGCTCACCTCATTGGATGTTACACAGTTTGTGAATTTATCTCATGGGATCTTTCTATTTTAGAACATTAACCTGTGGCATCATGGGCTATTTGCCTTAAAGCCAATGTATTGGTGTCACAAGTCTCCAGAGACACATTACCTCCCGTACACCATTTCATGCTGTTTGACAGGTAGTGAACAGAGTATAACCAATTTTAGAGACACGTCTCTCTATTCACTGATTTGTTCATTCTAGAATTCCTCCATTAGGTCCTCTACTCACTAATAAGACTGGCCTGGCATCTATACAGTAGTCAATTATTGGACAGGTACCTTGTCTTAATTTATTTCTCTCATATACACTGATCTTTACCTTCAGCCTGATTTCCCCCCCCCCCTTCCCCCCCCCCCCAACTTCTCCCCTTTTTCTTTTCCCCTCTCCCTCCTCACTTCTACCCTTCCTCTTTGCTTATGTTTTACTTTCTTTCACTCTCTTTTACCTACACCCAGTCACCACATGCGTCTTTCTACCCCGATGGAATACCTCTACATGATTATCCCATAGACTTTGACTGGCTGATCCCGACTGTCTATTATTCAGTCACAGGTATTCACATATCACTTTTTCATCGATCACATGTCTAGAATCACTGCATAGGTTTCCTTTTATAATGACTCTTTCTCTCACCTAGTGCTCATACGCACCTGATAGTTCCTCTTCATATGAGTGGTGACTCGTATTGCTCCCTCTCGAGTACTATGCACGTACTGATTCCTCTGCTTCATAGGTACGTCTACCTGTTAGTCTCTTCTGATATATACATGATAAACTTCCAGTTGGTAAACAATTACTTCGGATGTTGTTCTTTCTTCTTGGGTGTATATAAATGTTATCACCCTATATATCTGTGACTTTGTAACTTACCAGTGTAACATATACTCTTTTTGTGCACAATGTATTGAAATAACCGGAGCTGTGTCTCCTGGTGTTTTTTCTCCTGTATTATGTATTAATTTCTGTTTTTTATGTTTTCCTTCTATAGTCTGATTAATTCTCTTGATAAAGGTCAAGGTGTGACCGAAACGTCGAGATAAGACTATTCACAATAAAAAATATCAAAAATACCCAGACATTGTTTCTTTTTTCTCTTGGAGTGCCGGGGATCATTTTGTATTTTTGAACTATTGACTGTTTCCCTAGAGCACCCGAATATATAGTGAGCCAGGTCTATACGATTTATTAGACACACCAGGTGGGCGGAGTCAGGAGATGGGGACGCCCACCCAGGAGTTTGGCTGACCTGAGGCAGGAAACAAGCCCAGACAAGTCTAGGAGAGGAAGAGAGAGGAGGTCTGCAGAGAGTCAGGCAGACGGTGGTGGCCGTCTGCAGGGAGCCGGGGAGACAGTTGGTGGAACCGTAGGTAGCCGGGGCTGGGCGGTGGCCCACCGGTACTGAATCGGGGAGCCAGCTGGAAGCCGGAGCGCAGGAGGAGTGTACAAAAGGTGCAGGAAAGGACTTACACCACCAAACTGGGTCAGGGGAGAAACAACAACCGCAGCCGTCTGTGGGCACCCGTCCATCCAGCCGAGTGTTTTACCAAGGACTGTGTCGTGATTACTGGCTGAGTGAGTACCCCGTGCCGTGCGGCACAGCGCTGCCCCTGCGACCCTGCACCTCGCCAGGCCCCATAACCCGCCTGCTACCCATCCACCTACCTCACCGGGCCCCGGGACAACCAACCCCCTACCCACGGAGGGGAGAACTAACATCTAGCTGCTCCATACCATCACTCTCGGGATCCCCGTCCAGAGCAGTGGTGGTGTCACAACCTCACCACAACCGTGGGTGGCGTCACGGACAATCTCCCTTACCAAACCCCCTTTTACTGTGGAGCCTGGGATCACAGACCGGGTCACGCCACCGTGATACCCACAGAAGTGACCCCGTGGCCCGGATCTGAGTACCCCCCTGATCCACGGGCGACACACTACTAGAGTTGAGCGCGGTTCGTGGTTCGTGGTTCTCCAGTTCTAGGCTCGAGTGATTTTGGGGCCTGTTCTAGATCGAACTAGAACTCGAGCTTTTTGCAAAAGCTCGATAGTTCTAGAAACGTTCGAGAACGGTTCTAGCAGCAAAAAAACAGCTAAATCATAGCTTGGTTTCTGCTGTAATAGTGTAAGTCACTCTGTGAATCACACTATTATGACATTTCAGTGTATAGTGTGCGTGAACAGCGCCTTCAGATCACTGCTGTTTCTATAATGGCGATCGCCATTTTTTTTTTTTTTTTTCTTGTCTTCCTTCCCTAAGCGCGCGCGTCTTGTGGGGCGGGCCAGCATGTCAGCCAATCCAAGACACACACACAGCTAAGTAGACTTTGAGCCAGAGAAGAAACGGCATGTGTGATAGGATGTCCATGTCACATGTCCCTGCATTATAAAACCGGACATTTTCTTCCAGGACGCCATTATCTGCCTTCTGCGTCTTTGGTGTCAGACATCACTGTCGCAGCTCCGTCCTCCTCCTGAGTCCTATCGCCGATACAGCTGTATGCGCTGCATACACAGCGTTAGACAGCTTAGGGAGAGCACTTTATAGCAGTCCTTTTAAGGGCTCAAACCGGCAGGGTCAGAGCCATAGGTGACAGGTCCTGCAAACAGCAACAGCGTCTGTGTAGCCAAGGTCAGGGATTTCCTCCCTGCATTTCACCATTAGGAGGGAATAGAAAGGCAGGCTTCAATTCCTCTACCCAGAGCCCCAAAATCCTGCCACTGTACCCTCTTGTCCTCTGCACACTCCAACTCATTATAACTAAGCCATTACACTAGCAAACACTCAGTGTACCTAGTGGCATCCTATACGTGGCTATTGGACTTTGCTATAGTCCCACTAGTGCAAAGACATTTGCAGAGCGCGTCTGCCTGCATTGCACACTACAACTCATTATAACTAAGCCATTACACTAGCAAACACTCAGTGTACCTAGTGGCATCCTATACGTGGCTATTGGACTTTGCTATAGTCCCACTAGTGCAAAGACATTTGCAGAGCGCATCTGCCTGCATTGCACACTCCAACTAATTATAACTAAGCCATTACACTAGCAAACACTCAGTGTACCTAGTGGCATCCTATCTGTGGCTATTGGACTTTGCTATAGTCCCACTAGTGCAAAGACATTTGCAGAGCACCTCTGCCTGCGTTGCACACTCCAACTCATTATAACTAAGCCATTAGACTAGCAAACACTCAGTGTACCTAGTGGCATCCTATACGTGGCTATTGGACTTTGCTATAGTCCCACTAGTGCAAAGACATTTGCAGAGCGCGTCTGCCTGCGTTGCACACTCCAACTCATTATAACTAAGCCATTACACTAGCAAACACTCAGTGTACCTAGTGGCATCCTATCTGTGGCTATTGGACTTTGCTATAGTCCCACTAGTGCAAAGATATTTGCAGAGCGCATCTGCCTGCATTGCACACTCCAACTCATTATAACTAAGCCATTATACTAGCAAACACTCAGTGTACCTAGTGGCATCCTATACGTGGCTATTGGACTTTGCTATAGTCCCACTAGTGCAAAGACATTTGCAGAGCGCGTCTGCCTGCGTTGCACACTCCAACTCATTATAACTAAGCCATTACACTAGCAAACACTCAGTGTACCTAGTGGCATCCTATCTGTGGCTATTGGACTTTGCTATAGTCCCACTAGTGCAAAGACATTTGCAGAGCGCGTCTGCCTGCGTTGCACACTCCAACTCATTATAACTAAGCCATTACACTAGCAAACACTCAGTGTACCTAGTGGCATCCTATCTGTGGCTATTGGACTTTGCTATAGTCCCACTAGTGCAAAGACATTTGCAGAGCGCATCTGCCTGCGTTGCACACTCCAACTCATTATAACTAAGCCATTACACTAGCAAACACTCAGTGTACCTAGTGGCATCCTATACGTGGCTATTGGACTTTGCTATAGTCCCACTAGTGTAAAGACATTTGCAGAGCGCGTCTGCCTGCGTTGCACACTCCAACTCATTATAACTAAGCCATTACACTAGCAAACACTCAGTGTACCTAGTGGCATCCTATCTGTGGCTATTGGACTTTGCTATAGTCCCACTAGTGCAAAGACATTTGCAGAGCGCATCTGCCTGCGTTGCACACTCCAACTCATTATAACTAAGCCATTACACTAGCAAACACTCAGTGTACCTAGTGGCATCCTATACGTGGCTATTGGACTTTGCTATAGTCCCACTAGTGCAAAGACATTTGCAGAGCGCGTCTGCCTGCGTTGCACACTCCAACTCATTATAACTAAGCCATTAGACTAGCAAACACTCAGTGTACCTAGTGGCATCCTATACGTGGCTATTGGACTTTGCTATAGTCCCACTAGTGCAAAGACATTTGCAGAGCGCATCTGCCTGCGTTGCACACTCCAACTCATTATAACTAAGCCATTACACTAGCAAACACTCAGTGTACCTAGTGGCATCCTATACGTGGCTATTGGACTTTGCTATAGTCCCACTAGTGCAAAGACATTTGCAGAGCGCATCTGCCTGCATTGCACACTCCAACTCATTATAACTAAGCCATTACACTAGCAAACACTCAGTGTACCTAGTGGCATCCTATCTGTGGCTATAGGACTTTGCTATAGTCCCACTAGTGCAAAGACATTTGCAGAGCGCGTCTGCCTGCGTTGCACACTCCAACTCATTATAACTAAGCCATTACACTAGCAAACACTCAGTGTACCTAGTGGCATCCTAAATGTGGCTATTGGACTTTGCTATAGTCCCACTAGTGCAAAGACATTTGCAGAGCGCATCTGCCTGCGTTGCATACTCCAACTCATTATAACTAAGCCATTACACTAGCAAACACTCAGTGTACCTAGTGGCATCCTATACGTGGCTATTGGACTTTGCTATAGTCCCACTAGTGCAAAGACATTTGCAGAGCGCATCTGCCTGCGTTGCACACTCCAACTCATTATAACTAAGCCATTACACTAGCAAACACTCAGTGTACCTAGTGGCATCCTATCTGTGGCTATTGGAATTTGCTATAGTCCCACTAGTGCAAAGACATTTGCAGAGCGCGTCTGCCTGCGTTGCACACTCCAACTCATTATAACTAAGCCATTACACTAGCAAACACTCAGTGTACCTAGTGGCATCCTATCTGTGGCTATTGGACTTTGCTATAGTCCCACTAGTGCAAAGACATTTGCAGAGCGCGTCTGCCTGCATTGCACACTCCAACTCATTATAAATAAGCCATTACACTAGCAAACACTCAGTGTACCTAGTGGCATCCTATACGTGGCTATTGGACTTTGCTATAGTCCCACTAGTGCAAAGACATTTGCAGAGCGCATCTGCCTGCGTTGCACACTCCAACTCATTATAACTAAGCCATTAGACTAGCAATTTTTGCTGCCAGTTTAAGGCCTGTAGTTGCATTGTCAGGGATATTTATTCTTTATTATTCTGCTGTTAATAAAGCTAGACCACCACTGCAATCTACACCACCTCTCAATTTTTACTACCACATTTTCAGTCCACAATCTTGTCGCAATCAACATGAGTGGCAAAATGACAGATGCTGGTGGAAAGGGGAAGAGGCGTGGTGTAAAAGGCAAAAAAGGTTTTGTCCGTGGGGAAGGTGGCAAAGCTCCATTATCATCTGCTGAAGATAGACCCTCTACCAGCAAAAGTAAGATGTCTACTACTTACCATGGACAATCTGATGTGCTCCCTTTTTTACGGACACAAACAACAGGAAGAAAGGTAGATGATGGGCAAAAAAGGAAAATGCTTGAATGGATCTCAAGTGGTCCAACAAGTGCCCTCTCAGCCACTTCAAGTACCGCATCCAAAAAACACCAGTCCTCTGAGTTGTCATCCCAATCACACTTGATTTCTCCCAGCTCTGAAGTCTCCATCAGCCCTGCACAGTATGGTGGAACTGAGATGGCTGAGTCTGCAGAGCTGTTCAGTCACACTATAGCCTGGGAATCAGAGGTCTGCTCCCAAGCTACAGTGAGTACAGAACAGGAAATGGTCTGCAGTGATGCCCAGAACCTTTGTGACTCGGATTCAGGCCGTGAGGAACAAGTTTCTGAGCATAATGTTGACCCTTTGTCACAAACTGTAACACCTGTGGTTATAGACAATGAGGAGCATTCTGATGAAGATGAGACGCAGATACCCGATTGGGATGACAACTTAATCGGTCAGGGCAAGAAGAGGCTCGGTCAGAGGGGGAGGAGAGTGCAAACACAACAATTGATGATGAAGTTCTAGATCCCACCTACTGTCAACCCCCAGTCAGGCACTCGAGGAGGTCAACAGAGGCGGTGGAGGAGGATGCAACCGACGACGAAGTTACCTTGCGCCTTCCTGGACAGAGTCGGAGCACTGGTAGCACGTCTACAACTGCATCCTCAGCCACCACTCTGCCTCTGAGCATTATTCGGGGTGGATCAACAGGTCGCATGGCCTCTAAGCCTTGCCTAGCCTGGTCCTTTTTTGACATAGAAAAAGATCGCCCAACTTATGTGATATGTAAAATTTGTCATGGTCGTCTTAGTAGAGGTCAAAACCTCAGCAGTTTGACAACTTCTTCCATGAATCGTCACATGAATAAATATCATATGGCCCGGTGGGAAGCTCACCGTGCTGCAATGCAGCCTAGCGGAGCAAACCATCCACCGCCTGCCCCTTCCAGTGCATCCGCGCGCTCGTCATCTTCTAGGACTGTTGGGACAGCTGTCACACCTGTTTTTCCACCCACAACTTCCACCACTGTAACCGCAACAGGCAGTTTGCTTGGTAGGTCGTCAGTTGTTTTGGAAGGGGAAACAAGTGAGTGTGTACAGCTCTCTCAGACATCGATAGCACCAACTTTGGATGAAGGCAACATCATGTCTCCGCCTGCACTTTCCTCACAAAGCTGCATTTTTCCAGGGACACCCTACTCAACACCGTCTACACACAGCAGCCAGATCTCTGTCCCTCAGATGTGGTCAAATAAAAGGCCACTTCCTGCGACCCATGACAAAGCGAAGAGGTTGACTCTATCCCTCTGTAAGCTGTTGGCTACCGAAATGCTGCCTTTCCGCCTAGTGGACACACAGGATTTTAGAGACCTTATGTCTGTCGCTGTGCCCCAGTACCAGATGCCTAGTCGCCACTACTTCTCTAAGAAAGGTGTGCCCGCGCTACACCAGCATGTCGCACACAACATCACCGCTTCCTTGAGAAACTCTGTGTGTGAACGGGTGCATTTCACCACCGATACTTGGACCAGTAAGCATGGACAGGGACGTTACATGTCGCTGACTGGGCACTGGGTAACTATGGTGATAGATGGTGAAGGGTCTGCTGCACAAGTCTTGCCGTCCCCACGACTTGTGTGTCAATCCTCTGTCTGTCCAAGTTCCGCCACTGCTTCTGCATCCTCCACCTCATCTGGGTCCTCCACCTCCGCCCCAAGCCTGCCTGGTCAGGCCACCAGCGTTCTCACTGCGCAGAAGGAATCACGCACGCCTCATTACTATGCTGGCAGCAGAGCGCAACGGCATCAGGCGGTCTTTAGCTTGACATGTCTTGGGAATAAGAGTCACACAGCTGAGGAGTTGTGGTCAGCTCTGCGGTCCGAGTTTAATAAATGGTTGTCTCCACTCAACCTGCAGCCTGGTAAGGCCGTGTGCGACAATGCTGCAAACCTGGGTGCGGCCCTTCGCCTGGGCAAGGTGACACACGTACCTTGTATGGCTCACGTGTTGAACCTTGTCGTCCAGCAATTTTTAACACACTATCCCGGCCTAGATGGCCTTCTGAACAGGGCACGAAAACTGTCTGCTCACTTCCGCCGTTCAAGCGCCGCAGCAGAGCGACTTGCATCGCTCCAGAAGTCTTTCGGCCTGCCGGTTCATCGCCTGAAATGCGATGTGGCGACACGCTGGAATTCAACTCTCCACATGTTACAGCGACTGTGGCAGCACCGCAGAGCCCTGGTGCAATACGTCATGACGTATAGCCTGGGCCAACGAGATGCAGAGGTGGGGCAGATCACCCTGATGGAGTGGTCTCACATCAAGGACCTATGCACCCTTCTGCACAGTTTCGACATGGCGACTAATATGTTTAGCGCTGGCAATGCCATTATTAGCATGACGATTCCAGTCATTTACATGCTGGAGCACACGCTAAACACTATTCGGAGTCAGGGGGTGGGACAACATGAAGGGGAGGAACTACAGGAGGATTCATATGCGCGAGGGACAACAACATCACCAAGGTCCAGACGTTCATCATCACCAACGCAGCAGGCATGGGACCATGGGGGACAGGGATCGACAAGGGCGCATAGTAGCAGGCGAAATGTTGAGCAAGGTGCAGGAGAACATGAAGAAATGGAGGACGAACTGTCCATGGACATGGAAGACTCAGCGGATGAGGGAGACCTTGGTCAAATTTCAGTTGAAAGAGGTTGGGGGGAGATGTCAGAGGAAGAAAGAACGGGTAGCACCTCTATGCCAACACAGCGTGGACTTGGTCCGCATGGCTGCGCAAGACACATGAGTGCCTTTTTGTTGCACTACCTCCAACATGACAGTCGTATTGTCAAAATTAGAAGTGATGATGACTACTGGCTTGCCACACTATTAGATCCCCGGTACAAGTCCAAATTTTGTGACATAATTCCAGCCATAGAAAGGGACGCACGTATGCAGGACTATCAGCAGAAGCTGTTACTCGATCTTAGCTCGGCTTTTCCACCAAACAACCGTGCAGGTGCAGGGAGGGAATCTCCCAGTTGTAACTTGACAAACATGGGACGGTCTCGTCATCTTCAACAGTCTACCCGTACCAGTAGGACCGTATCTGGTGCTGGTAACAGCAATTTTATGGAATCTTTTCATAATTTTTTTAGACCCTCTTTTGCAAGGCCACCAGAGACAACAAGTCTGACACATAGTCAACGGCTGGAGAGGATGATACAGGAGTATCTCCAAATGAACATCGATGCCATGACTGTGCAACTGGAGCCTTGCTCCTTTTGGGCTTCAAACCTAGAAAAATGGCCAGAGCTCGCAACTTACGCCTTGGAGATTTTGTCGTGTCCAGCTGCCAGCGTTGTCTCTGAACGTGTCTTCAGTGCTGCTGGGTGTGTGCTGACAGATAAGCGCACGCGTCTGTCCAGTGACAATGTGGACAGACTGACGTTCATCAAAATGAACAAGTCATGGATCCAGAAGGAATTTACAACCCCTGTGTCATCCTGGGGAGAGTAAATGCTTGTGGATTTGGAATGTGCTTGATGCAAATCTAGCTGTGAATTGTACAACTAGGGCACAAGTGCTGCCACTGAATGGGTGGGTGTGTGTGGGGCACAATTTTTGGAAAAAAGGGAGACTCCGCTTGGAGTAACCCTTGCTTACATTGTTTTTAAAAGAAGCCAAGATGAACAAGTCATGGGTCAGCAAAGACTTTATCTACCTACCCCGGTGTCATGCTGGGGACGGTTAATTATGGCGTATTTTTGAATGTGCTTGATGCAAATCAAAACATCCTGTTTGCAACTAGGGCCCAAGTGCTGCCACTGATGGGGTGGGTGTCTGTGTGGCCCAATTTTTTGAAAAAAGGGAGACTCCGCTTGGAGTAACCCTTGCTTGCTGTGTTTTTAAAAGAAGCCAAGATGAACAGAGCTGGGATCAGGAAAGACTTTGCTACCTTCCCCGGTGTCATCCTGGGGACGGTTAATTATGGTGTATTTTTGAATGTGCTTGATGCAAATCAAAACATCCTGTTTGCAACTAGGGCCCAAGTGCTGCCACTGATGGGGTGGGTGTCTGTGTGGCCCAATTTTTTGAAAAAAGGGAGACTCCGCTTGGAGTAACCCTTCCTTGCTGTGTTTTTAAAAGAAGCCAAGATGAACAGAGCTGGGATCAGGAAAGACTTTGCTACCTACCCTGGTGTCATCCTGGGGACGGTTAATTATGGCATATTTTTGAATGGGCTTGATGCAAATCTAGCTGTGAATTGTACAACTAGGGCACAAGTGCTGCCACTGAATGGGTGGGTGTGTGTGGGGCACAATTTTTGGAAAAAAGGGAGACTCCGCTTGGAGTAACCCTTGCTTACATTGTTTTTAAAAGAAGCCAAGATGAACAAGTCATGGGTCAGCAAAGACTTTATCTACCTACCCCGGTGTCATGCTGGGGACGGTTAATTATGGCGTATTTTTGAATGTGCTTGATGCAAATCAAAACATCCTGTTTGCAACTAGGGCCCAAGTGCTGCCACTGATGGGGTGGGTGTCTGTGTGGCCCAATTTTTTGAAAAAAGGGAGACTCCGCTTGGAGTAACCCTTGCTTGCTGTGTTTTTAAAAGAAGCCAAGATGAACAGAGCTGGGATCAGGAAAGACTTTGCTACCTTCCCCGGTGTCATCCTGGGGACGGTTAATTATGGTGTATTTTTGAATGTGCTTGATGCAAATCAAAACATCCTGTTTGCAACTAGGGCCCAAGTGCTGCCACTGATGGGGTGGGTGTCTGTGTGGCCCAATTTTTTGAAAAAAGGGAGACTCCGCTTGGAGTAACCCTTCCTTGCTGTGTTTTTAAAAGAAGCCAAGATGAACAGAGCTGGGATCAGGAAAGACTTTGCTACCTACCCCGGTGTCATCCTGGGGACGGTTAATTATGGCATATTTTTGAATGGGCTTGATGCAAATCTAGCTGTGAAGTGTACAACTAGGGCACAACTGCTGCCACTGAATGGGTGGGTGTGTGTGGGGCACAATTTTTGGAAAAAAGGGAGACTCCGCTTGGAGTAACCCTTGCTTACATTGTTTTTAAAAGAAGCCAAGATGAACAAGTCATGGTTCAGCAAAGACTTTATCTACCTACCCTGGTGTCATGCTGGGGACGGTTAATTATGGCATATTTTTGAATGTGCTTGATGCAAATCTAGCTGTGAAGTGTACAACTAGGGCACAAGTGCTGCCACTGAATGGGTGGGTGTGTGTGGGGCACAATTTTTGGAAAAAAGGGAGACTTCGCTTGGAGTAACCCTTGCTTACATTGTTTTTAAAAGAAGCCAAGATGAACAAGTCATGGGTCAGCAAAGACTTTATCTACCTACCCCGGTGTCATCCTGGGGACGGATAAGAATGGCGTATTTTTGAATGTGCTTGATGCAAATGTAGCTGGGAAGTGTACAACTGGGGCACAACTGCTGCCACTGAAGGGGTGGGTGTGTGTGGGGCCCAATTTTTGGAAAAAAGGGAGACTCCGCTTGGAGTCACCTTGCGGTGTTTTACATGACTTTAGAAGGGCGTGCCATGCCTATATCTGTGTGTCCTCCTCTTTTTCCTTGTCCAGCTGTTTTGTTTTCGCATGAGTATATGTCCTTGTCACTTTCCCATGTGTTTGAGTTGTTTGTCACCTTTTGGACATATTTGAGGGTGTTTTCTAGGTGTTTTTCTGTGTTTGTGATTGCCTGCCATTGTTTCCTATTGGCTCGAGTTCGGTTCGTCGAACGTTCGACGAGCCGAACTCGAACGGGACCTCCGTTCGGCGAACCGACCTCGAGCCGAACCGGGACCGGTTCGCTCATCTCTACACACTACCTATGGCCACATAAAAGTCTCATAAAAAATAGAAATTGAAGGTACGTTGCAGCAGGATTCTGGGAATGTTCAGTTCTGGAGCTGCCTCGTCTTCTGATAGGGGCCACAGGTGGGCATTGCATATCCGCCTCCTATTGATTTGAATGGGAAACGGATGTTCACTACTCAGTTCATGGAGCATCTCCGGAGCTGAGGATTTCCGACCATCTACTTCGCAGCAGAGAAAGCAGCTGATTGGCGGGGGTGCCAAGTGTCGGACCTCATCTGATCACACATTAACACTAGAAGTCCCAGAAATGTCGAGCTCCCCCCTGAAGTCCAGAAAGAAGGTCAAATCACAAATACAATAAACTGAATAGAACTAACTAGAAACTATGGCTAGACTCAATGGAAAACAACAACCTCCTGTGGTGCGACAGTAATGGCCTTAATTACAGAACAAAAGACGGTGATTATACAATTTTAGCTAAAATCCTTCAGGTCATTCGACCCGTCTCTGGGTTCCAAAGGTAGAAATGTTAAATGACCCATCTCTGGGACTTCTAGTGTTAAAGACCTATCCACAGCATATGCCATCAATGTAAAAGTAATAGACAACCTCTTTAGTTTAGAAGTTTCAAATCTATGCATTTTATGTGCTTGGAAGCATTGTACATGTCCTGCTGTCTATCATTATTATTATTATTATTATTTATTTTTATAGCGCCATTTATTCCATGGCGCTTTACAAGTGAAAGAGGGTATATGTACAACAATCATTAACAGTACAAAACAGACTGGTACAGGAGGAGAGAGGACCCTGCCCGCGAGGGCTCACAGTCTACAGGGAATGGTTGATGGTACAATAGGTGAGGACAGAGCTGGTTGCGCAGTGGTGTACTGGACTGAGGGCTATTGTAGGTTGTAGGCTTGTTGGAAGAGGTGGGTCTTGAGATTCCTCTTGAAGCTTTCCACGGTAGGGGAGTGTCTGATGTGCTGAGGTAGAGCATTCCAGAGTATGGGGGATGAACGGGAGAAATCTTGTACGCGATTGTGGGAAGAGGAGATAAGAGAGAAGCAGAGAAGGAGATCTTGTGAGGATCTGAGGTTGCGTATGTCATCAATGTAAAAGTGATAGACAACATCTTTAGTTTAGAAGTTTCAAATCTATGCATTTTATGTGCTTGGAAGCATTGTACATGTCCTGCTGTCTATCATTGATGGCTGGTCTACAAGCCAATGAACTGTAAATAAATGAAAAGTGTTAAATTTTCATGACCGAAATTTTTTTTTAGTATGCAGTAAATTGAAAAATTGCTTTTATTTACAAATATTATTTGACAATACCCATTTATGAAAATGGGAATAATTCTTCAAACTGAAGGCTACAGAGAGGGATGTTGCAACAGTCTTTTTGGCATATGATCAAGGGTGGACACAACATTGGTGCAACTTGTGTGGTCATTTAGGGGCCCATTTTCGCCTCCAAAGCAGGTGCAATTTTGTATTTTTATAAGCTCTTGGGCTGTAAAGGGCCCATAAATTGTTCTTGCACAGGGGCCCTTTTCTGTCTATGGCCACCAGTGGATATGATGATGTAACTATGGATAGACACATGACCCACATGACCATATTTTGCTTTCTTGAGCTGTATAAAATACAATCAATCACTTTCCATTCATTACACTGGAATATGGAATAGTGAGAAAAGCTGAAATATCTCTTTGTTAAGTCAGTCTTGGATGTTAGAAGATATGGATTTTCCTTGTGAGGAAGTCAGTAAATTATCCATTGTGTCACATGTACTAGGCAGTAGCCCTGCGTTGTCAACCATCATTAAATGAGCGGGGCTATGTTAGACACTTTGCCCTGGGGCGGCGGGGTGATAATGCCGTTGTTTCTATTTATGCTCAACTATTTTAGCTCCTTCCATGTTATTAGTCAATTTAATCTACAAGAGACTATTGACCCGGAAACTAATGAAAGAGATTTCTGTCGCAACAGACTTCTGGAAACTCTTCCAAAATTAGCTCTGAGTGCTAATATCTCTAAAAAACGTGACATTCTCTCCATAATCTGCAGGGAAAGGAGTGACACAATCGGCACCGCTGTATTCGGGGCTCGTTAAAGGTTGAGATTCAGGTTACTCTCCCATGTCTGAGCAAATTACTTCACACTAATTGATGGAGCTGGGTATGTGATACTGCAAACCAAGAAGGAACATTTCTCACATATTTTTCCTGAAAACCTTGTATGGCTGCGAGAGTGATTCCTTTATATGACAGTCAGTAGTCAAGAGCTGATGTTAATATCCAGAGAAAAAGTCTCCATAATTGTAGATCAACCAAGATCAGTCAATTTCTAAGTATCCATTGTGATGATGCTATTAAAAGAGCACTGGTGATGACTACACATGGTGCGAATTGATTCTCAAGGCCAAGTCTAGAAACCAGATCAGTAGTCTCTGGTAATCCGTACTCGGTAATCCCGTAATCGCCTCTTACTTGATGGCATCCCTGGCTCATCTTTTCATTAGCTGCTCTCGGACACTTCCCCTTCCTTCCAAGCATAGACCTCCATGTTTCTCCATATACAGTGGTGTAACTAGAGTTCAATGGCCCCGGTGCGAAGTTTGGACCAAGCCTTCCCCTCGGGGTACAGGATAATTATACCGACAGTTGGCTCTTTCCCTCAGCAACCATCTTTCCCATACTGCGATATCATATCCAATATTATAATGCATTTCATAGTCCTCCATACAATATAATACACTCCCCATAGTCCTCCATACATTATAATACACTCCCCATAGTCCTCCATACATTATAATACACTCCCCATAGCCCTCCATACATTATAATTCACTCCCCATAGTCCTCCATACATTATAATACACTGCCCATAGTCCTCCATACATTATAATACACTGCTCATAGTCCTCCAAACATTATAATACACTGCTCATAGTCCTCCATACATCATAATACACTCCCCATAGTCCTCCATACATTATAATACACTGCCCATAGTCCTCCAAACATTATAATACACTCCCCATAGTCCTCCAAACATTATAATACACTGCTCATAGTTCTGCATACATTATAATACACTGCTCATAGTCCTCCATACATTATAATACACTCCCCATAGTCCTCCATACATCATAATACACTCCCCATAGTCCTCCAAACATTATAATACACTGCTCATAGTTCTTCATACATTATAATACACTGCTCATAGTTCTGCATACATTATAATACACTGCTCATAGTTCTTCATACATTATAATAAACTGCTCATAGTTCTGCATACATTATAATAAACTGCTCATAGTCCTCCATACATTATAATACACTGCTCATAGACCCCCATGTATTCTAATACACCGCCATATAGTATTATGTACCCTCATGAAGTAGCATACAGTTTCCATATTGTTTAACCCCTTAACGGCCGATTTTTCGCTTTCCGTTTTTTTTTTTCGCCATTCTTTTTCTGAGAGACGTAACTTTTTTATTTTTCAGTCAATAGGGTCATGTGAGGGCTCATTTTTTGCGGAACAAGCTGTACTTTTAAATGAAACCATAGGTTTTACCATATAGTGTACTGGAAAACAGCAAAAAAATTCCAAATGCAGAAAAATTGCAAAAAAAGTGCGATAGCACTATTGTTTTTGAGATATTTTATTCACTGTGTTCACTGTATGGTAAAACTGATGTGTGGGTGTGATGCCTCAGGTCAGTGCAAGTTCGTAGACACCAAACATGTATAGGTTTACTTTTATATAAGAGGTTAAAACAAATTTGGAAGTTTGTCTGAAAAAAGTGGCGCACGTTTTATGCCACATTCCGTGACCCGTAGCATTCTCATTTTTCAGGATCTATGGCTCAGTGATGGCTTATTTCTTGCGACTCGAGCTGACGTTTTTAACGGTACCATTTTTGCTCAGATGCTATGTTTTGATCGCCTGTTATTGCATTTTGCGCAAAAGTTGTGGCGACAAAAAAACGTCATTTTGGCGTTTGGAATTTTTTTGCCGCTATGCCGTTTACTGATCAGATTAATTAATTTTATATTTTGATAGATCAGGCATTTCTGAACGCGGTGATACCAAATATGTGTATATTTTTTATTTTTTTAACCCTTTAATTTTCAATGGGGCGAAAGGGGGGTGATTTGAACTTTTAGGTTTTTTTTAATTTTTGAAAACTTTTTTTTTTTACTTTTTTTTATTTTACTAGTCCCCCTAGGGGGCTATAGCGATCAGCAATCCGATCGCTCTTATCTATCTGCTGATCACAGCTACATAGCTGTAAACAGCAGATATGTGCACTTCCTGCTTCCCTGGCCTCCGTACAAACCAAAAGTGAAAGTGGTTCATGTCTAGCACAGGAGTCATCACATGACCCTGTGCTACCAAGACAACCACCGGAAGTCACGTGATCATGTCACGTGACTTCCGGTATCGGGCGGTAAGTAAAACTTTACCGCGATCGCGTTTATAATGGCGCTGTCACATATTGACAGTGCCATTACAGGGGTTAAATGGCACGAGCAGATAACGATTCTGCTCGTGCCTAGCAGGCACACATCTCAGCTGTGAAAATCAGCTGAGATGTCCGCCGATCGCGGCATGCTGCTGCCGGCAGACCGCGGGCAGTAACGTTATGACTGCTAGGACGTAATTTTACTGCCCGAGGTCGTTAAGGGGTTAATGGACCCCCATAGCCCTCTGGCCACCATGATTAAATACATACTGTATACTCACTTCTCGTTCCCCGCTGCTCCGGTCTCCTCAGTGCATCCACCATTTTGCCGCTCTGCACATCTCAGCACAGCACGCAGTGGTGATGTCATTGTGCTCCGCTGTGCTGAGCTGTCAGAGGCAAAGCGCAGACAGACACAGCAGGAGAATGATGAGAGAGGAAGCACTCTGCTCCCTCTCTCATCATTGCTTTCAATTGTATCGGCATCTGTAATGCTGATACAATTGAAAGTGCGATCCTCGGCGGGGGACCCGCTGGGAGGGCCCGATGCCAGCACTGCCACCGGGCCCCCCTGAGACACAGGCTCTACAGCTGTTGTGTGGCCTGCAGTTATTGCCTATGCGCCACTGACTGAGGTCCTGGGGTCACCTGAACCCCCGAGCCCAGTCGCAATGGTGAACCCTGCAACCACGATTGTTCCGCCCCTGTCTGTATAGCAACATGCAGTTGAAACAAAAAGGAGACAGTTGCACTTTGTAGTGCTAAGATATGTGTAACAATATGGGAATATAGATATGCATTACTGCTATGGAAAACATGTAAAAATTGAGATACTTAGCACACAAAAATGGCCAGTTTTATGTGAGCCCAACAACCAACAGCAAGTTGGACTCTTTTTGTTGGGTCCCTATCAAACTAATTCCTTTCTTTGGGTTAAAAAACCTACAATTTATGGGCGGACCGGGATCTGCAAATGGAGAATTAAAATCGCCTGAGGCTGAAGAACAGGAGTGCTCAATCAGAAGGCATGACTCTGTATTCTGATTGAGCACTCTTGCTCTTCAGCCTCAGGCTATTTTAATTCTCCATTTGCAGGTTCCAGTCTGAACAGAAATTATAGGGTTTTTTTTTTAACCCAAAGAGAGGCATTAGTTTGATACGGACCCAACAAAAAGAGGTTGTCTTGCCGTTGACTATTAGGCTTACATAAAACTGGCCATTTTTAATAGCATTAATGCATGTCTATATTTCCATATTCATTGTTCCATATATCTTAGCACTACAGAGAGCAACTGTTTCCTTTTTGTTACTATGTTTCGTGGTCAGTTTGCACCTGTTCACACTAGAGAAGTAGGATGTGCCTTAAGCCTTTTTCTTAGAAAACATGCAGTTGAAGGTATCAGTTTTGCTTACATGTATGAAAATAGAATGTAAATCCATACACTCATTAGGTGCAGTTATACAACTCCCCATAATTACACTGCCTATCTATACTACACTACCTATGAGTACGGTGTGAAGAATCTTCAGTGGATCCTATGGGATACAGCTTCATCCTGTTTCCCTGCCTACTGCTTGAAAAGCTGACAGTGGGAAACCTATCACAAGCGATAGAAGGAACTGACTTTAACTGCATGATATAGGATACTGTGCAATTCTTCAGTTCTCTGTCTTCTATTATGATGACATGCTCCTCGAACTGCAAAGTCAGAGGCCTAAAGGGAAATATATTCTGCTTTAGGGGAACCATATTAATTACAAACAAGGTTTCAGTAAAGAAGACAACTAAGAAATTGCATGCTAAATAAAACATAAGAGAATCTACATTATTCTTTAATAATATTTTATCCTATATGTGATGGTCTGATATTGTGGGTTGTGTATCATTTAATTGTGTAGGTTCATATTTTAGGAGTCTTGATCCATTCATTCTGTGTATTCCTTGTCTTGTCTGCAGGTTAATTAGCTCAGCTCAGTTACCATTTGCTTGCCTTGTGTGTACATTTCCTGTTTGCAGGTTAATCACCCCCTGCAGGGCTTTTGTCCCTAAGGGGTACTTTGCACACTACGATATCGCAGGTGCAATGTTGGTGGGGTTAAATCGAAAGTGACGCACATCCGGCGTCGCTGTCGATATCGTAGTGTGTAAATCCTTTATGATACGATTAACGAGCGCAAAAGCGTCGTAATCGTATCATCGGTGTAGTGTCCGTCATTTCTATAATGTAGCTGCACCGACGGTACGATGTTGTTCCTCGTTCCCCTGCGGCAGCACACATCGCTGTGTGAGAAGCCGCAGGAGCGAGGAACATCTCCTACCTGCGTCACCGCGGCTCACGTCGGCTATACAGAAGGACGGAGGTGGGCGGGATGTTTACATCCCGCTCATCTCCGCCCCTCCGCTTCTATTGGCCGCCTGCCATGTGACGTCGCTGTGACACCGCATGACCCGCCCCCTTCAGAAGGAGGCGGTTCACCGGCCAGAGCGACGTCGCAGGGCAGGTGAGTGCATGTGAAGCTGCTGTAGCGATAATGTTCGCTATGGCAGCAATCACAAGATATCGCTGCTGCGACGGGGGTGGGGACTATCACGCTCGGCATCACAAGCAGCGGCTTGCGATGTCGTAGTGTGCAAAGTACCCCTAAGTCTGGGGGAGGGGGACCTGGAATCCACCCAACCTCTCTGTTTACCTGAAGGGATTATTCAGTCTGGCTGAGAAGAAGAGAAAAGCAGGGAGATTTATCTTCTGGAGGAGAAGCTGTGGCTACAGGCAGCACATCGGAGAGCTGTTTGAGAAACCCAGATTTGCCTGGAAAAGGACTGCTGGAGGATTGTGACTCATCTCCAGGACATTTATACCATTTCTGGACAATTTTATGTTTGATGTGGTGGATTATTTTATGGGCTTTCTGATTTGCTTGGAATAAAGGATTATTGGATTGTTTACTCATCTCTCGCTCTGTTGATTGTGTGATATCAGAGAATGACCCCGTGACACTACACTATATAGGCAAAGAAAAATTGCTAGAGTACTGCTTTAATACATTATAGTTATATAGAATGTGCATACAATTTGGCTGAGCAGCCAGGATTCAAAAACAGGAGGTCCATATGAGGAAAACTATTTTCCAAATCAATATTGCATTATATGCACGATTATTTCTCTGGCTTATTATTATAAGGTCTTCTGTGACACCCTGGCAAAACCAGGTAGTCACAAAAGTAGTTCACCCTCCTTGTTATCACCAAAAACCCACACCCAGGGACAACACACAGCCATTAAAGCCTAGCTATCCCGTCATGACAATAGGGACACACCAGTGGGTGGGATTAGGTGGATGAGAATGCCTACCTAGGGGTCCTGAGGTGTCAGGGGCGGGAACATGACAGTTGAGGTTGGAGAGTTCAAGTCTGACAGTTGACAGTGGAGGAGGTCAAGCGGAGTCAGGGGTAGGGGCCCCTGGACTACATGGCTAGGTATCAGACAGTAAACAGGGCCACAGGTGACAGAGATCCAGTCGCGGGAGACCTAAAGTGGACCGGGGCAGGGTTGTAGCCCACCGGTGCCGACAGCCGGAATACGGTCCGGAGGCCGTGCACAGATGGGGTGCCTGGACCCTAGGAGGAGGAAGGTTGCATGCCCCTTGTTAATCAATCAGCAGAGGACGAGGTTTCAGGCCTTGTTCTCCCGAAGCCCAGAGAGCGAAACCAAAGCCCAACGTGGGGGATAGGGTATCCGTAAGAACCCACAGAAGTCCCAAGGGTCAGATTTTGCGAGCCATAGCTCTCAACATACATAGTACCGGGAGTGGACTTCCCCGTTCCATACGGAGTTGTCCCAGAGAAGACAGAAACATTGAGTGCAGGAGGAAGGGACCCCTGTTTACTACACCCGGGTGTGAGACCCGAATACACCCGCCAAAGGCGGCCGGTCACTGCCAACTTGGTTTACCACTGGACTTGTGTGTGATTACTGAACTGGGAGTACACCATTGATCCCCCGTCCAACCCGGCGTGCCCCCTCCAGCAGCCATTACTCCCATGTACCGAAACCGGGCCCCGGGACTACACCTCCCCTACCTGTGGAGGGGATCCCATCTTGCTGCCCCGCTCCATCAGCCCCGGCCGTCCCATCACCAGGCAGCGGCGGTGTCAACATCTCTCACTGCAACCCACGGGTGGCGTCACAGACACATCAAACCCCCCTGTAAATATCCCCTTCCAACAGTTGTGAGGACGGACGGCCGTGCGAGCCCGGGTCCGGTCACCACTCGAGCCGCAGCAGCGAACCCGGATCCGAGCGGCTCCAGAAGCGGCAGCGGCCCCCGCCTGCAACACTTCAGTAAGACGTCTTAAATGAATAGTCACATACAGTATACTGATGAAATATATAGATCTTTAGGAACATTTTTCTGTCTTCAAGTATTTAAAAGACATATATCAATAGAGAAGATCAACACGCTGTAGCCCCACAATCACTAGAATAAGGGAGCCCAATGATTTTGCCAAAACAGTAACATACAAGAATAAGACCTTAATTAACAAAACCATGACCCAAATTTAGAATTTTTGGTGCATTCAGAGGCAATTGTAAGACGTAGCTTAAATGTCCAAAATTTTGCTTTGTATTGTCAGTAAATATGGCATTACAGTAGTTTCGAAAAGAAAGTTTCTTTTTCATTTTTGTTACTTGACTGTCATTGCTGTCTCTCTGCATTATAAGACTAGTGACAGATTCAGGACTTCAACGTCATTTTCCATTTTTGACTCTCAATATTAATCGGGTTTTCCTTTCTTTTGGCAGTTGTAGGGTAAATGGCAGTATTCCTTGTTAGCAAGCAGGCCAATTACCAGCTCAGGTGTTTCCGAATTTGGGACTACTCCCAATACATTTATATACCCTCTGCTACCAGCAGAGGGTGCTGGTTATTCTCTTTGCCATTTGAATGTTGATGCTGGAGCTGGAAGGAGCTGCTGTAAAGGCTGCTTTACATGTGTCGATTTCTCGTGCGATCGCATTTGCGTTCGCACCCGCCCCCATTGCTTGTGCGGCACGGGCCCTGTCATACGTACTTACCTTCCAAACGACCTGGCTGTGGGCGGTGAACATCCACTTCCTGAAGGGGGAGGGACATTTGGCGTCACAGCGACGTCACACAGTGGCCGGCCAATAGAAGCGGAGGGGTGGAGATGAGCGGGACGTAAACACCCCCCCCACCTCCTTCCTTCGGCATTTCCGGTGGCCGCAGGTAAGCTGTAGTTTATCGTTCCCGGGGTGTCACACAAAGCGATGTGTGCTGCCTCGGGAACAATGAACAACAGGACGTGCGATTTTTAGAAAATGAGCGACGTGTCAACAATGAACGAGAAGATGAGTATTTCTGTTTGTTCACCGTCGCATGTAGCTGTCACACACTACGATATCACTAACGATGCTGGATGAGCATCACTTACGACGTGACCCCACCGACATCTCATTAGATATATCGTAGCGTGTAAAGCCCGCTTTACTCTCTGTTGAAGTTGCTGTGGTGGCTGCAGTCTTGGTGCTGACTGCAGCAGTCTGTTGTTGTGTCCCCCCCTGTCTGTCTTCCTTTCCTGGTGTGCTGTTTTAGTGCAGCGGTGAGGCTAGTGTCCGTCACCTGCCCACTCACTAGCCAGGGACTATTGTAGGGTCTCTCATTGCTTCAGGTATTCCTGCTCGGCGACAGGTGAGGAACCCATATAGGGACTAGCTAGGAGTACAGAGTACAGCAGTAGGTAAGTGGAAGAGGTGGCTATCTTCACTCTCACTAGCCCTAGAGCCTCCCGTTGTTATGGGATCATTGACGTACTCCTTGTTTGTTGTGGTGTGAACGCTGTAGTTGTGTGTTTTGGCTCACATTGGACTTTCTCCTAGTTCGTGACATGACATTGACATTACACAATTCCTTTCTTAACCCTAGAACGCGCAACCATAGAAATCTACCATAGAAAACAAGTAACCTAGCAGGCCTGCGAGGCCTCAGGTATGCGTTCTAGGGTTAAGGTCCATCACAAATCTATCAAACTTTGGCTGAGCCAAAAATTGGTTAAAACATGAATCACCCTAATCCCAAGCTATTGTTTAAGGTGGATTTACTAAAAAATGGGCAAACATAAAAAATAAAAGATCACATGAGCAGAAAGTGAATACGTACAGCTCCAGTCATCTTTTAGTGGGATCCAGAGACGATCGGCTCTGCTTTCAATTAAACTACACAAGTGCAACAAAGAATTTTCTAAATTGATCTTCTACTTCCTTGTCTGAGATTCATTCCAGTTCATTCATTACCAGGCAATCAGAGACACTACCTCAGCTGCTAATATAATTTTATTGTGTAATATAAATGAGTTATGACCTATACTTTTACATGCTGTGAAGCTCCTATCTACGAGGCTCATGCATTGAATATATCATAATTAATGGACAATGTAGATATAGATGATGCAGATGACAAGAACTATTAAATGTCTGTCATGTTTCCATTTCGGGATTTTATCTCACATGTGATATAAATGACTGACATCTTTTGTTGGGTCTTATCAGACTAATAGCAATCTACTATATTAAAATGATGTTTTACTAGAATTTAGCAATTAGATCATCGCTGTCTCATGCTAAGGAATTTGGCTCAGGTTCGCTCCTTTTTAGATTCATTTTGACCAAAACCATTAATATTGCTGGGTTTATGAAGGTGTCCTGACCTTTACTTAATGGCAGATGTCAGAGAAAAGAAGGATTGGACTGATGGATTTTAACATGTCCTATCACTTGTTCTAAAGGAAGAGGTGTCTGGCAACGACTTATTTCACCCTCTTACGTACCATTGAAAACATATGTATATTCAGCCCAAGGTGCAAAAGGTGTATTAGGTTCAAAAGAAAAAGCTGTCTGCCAAACACATGGGTCCCTCTCTACATCCATTTTGTCTGAAAAGGTTGGCTCTTTCCATAACTCCTACAGAATCTAAAATGAGTTTCTATTATTTCTTCTTAAATCGTAAGGCAGTGACAAGAGACATGAGACATGATATACTTTGGAGAACAGGGTTTGGACAGGACAGGGTTTGGAGAACAGGGTTTGGAGAACAGGGTTTGGACAGGACAGGGTTTGGAGAACAGGGTTTGGAAAGCACAGGGTTTGGAGAACAGGGTTTGGACAGGACAAGGTTTGGAGAACAGGGTTTGGAAAGTGACTCACCCACCCCAGGGCTATGGGACACCCGGTGCTGGGCCGGACTAGTCCGGGGGTAGTCAGTGGTGGCGGGGCCCGACTCCGTGGCCCTGGTGGGTGTCAGTTAAATACGGCTGGTGACTTGGGGTTTGTGTTCGTGACGCCACCTGTGGTATGCGGCTATTAAGCCGCCGCTGCTGTGTGAGGCCTCCAGGGTGATGATATGGCAGCAATGGTGGTACTGCTCCCCACAGGTGGAGCGGTGCCTCGGGGACACTGTTGGTGCTCGTGAGAGTCTATGGTGTTGTGTGGATAACACGGTGCAGGGCCGACAGGCAATGAAAGAAACAGGCACAAACAACAGTCTCTTTACCTTCTCCTCTTTTACTTCACAAACGGTTAGTCCTGGGAGACCGTTACAGGTGGTAGAGGGCTCCGGCCGGCCTGGGAGTAACTGAGATGTCGTTTTGGCCAGATGAGTATGAGGCCTACTCCTGTTCTTTTCCTTACTGTGATAGGACCCTGCTCTCTGGATTTAGCAATGGCCCTCTTGCTGCTGGGACCGGTGGTTCGTCCCTTTCCCTCTGTGGTAGGCTGCACAGACCCTCTCTGATGCTTCTCTGCTGGAGTCCACACCGGGCCCTGATGATGCAGCTGTACCTTCGGGCTGTTTATGGGCCAGGTGCTTGCAGCTCTCCTGCCCTTCGGATTCGGCTACCAGGGAGTATTTTAGGCCCTGGTGGCCACAGACTCCGATGTCCGAGTCTCTTCTGTGCCTCTCTGCTCCTCCTGCTTCCCTGGGCCAAGCTGCTCCAGCTCTAGGCCCCAGTTCCACAGGACAGCACACTCTGCGTCTGCACTCTTTGCTTTCTCCTACAGACTGACCACTAACTCCTCCCTCAGGCCAGACTTAAGGAATGCTCCCTGGAACTCCAGGTTCAGAGCTCCCCCTGCTGGCCTGAGGGAGAACTGCGTTGGATGTTAAACTTACTCGCCAATAGACCTCCCAATTACCTCCAGGTTCAGCATTAACCCTTTGGAGGGGCAATGCTGTTGTGGCGACCAGGTCCTGGGGCGCCACAAAAGCACAGGGTTTGGAGAACAGGGTTTGGACAGGACAAGGTTTGGAGAACAGGGATTGGACAGGACAGGGTTTGGAGAACAGGGATTGGACAGGACAGGGTTTGGACAGGACAGGGTTTGGACAGGACAGGGTTTGGAAAACAGGGTTTGGACAGGACAGGGTTTGGAGAACAGGGATTGGACAGGACAGGTTTTGGAGAACAGGGTTTGGAAAGCACAGGGTTTGGAGAACAGGGTTTGGACAGGACAAGGTTTGGAGAACAGGGTTTGGACAGGACAAGGTTTGGAGAACAGGGTTTGGACAGGACAGGGTTTGGAGAACAGGGATTGGACAAGACAGGGTTAGGAAAGCACAGGGTTTGGACAGGACAGGGTTTGGACAGGACAGGGTTTGGAGAACAGGGTTTGGACAGGACAGGGTTTGGAGAACAGGGATTGGACAGGACAGGTTTTGGAGAACAGGGATTGGACAGGACAGGTTTTGGAGAACAGGGTTTGAACAGGACAGGGTTTGGAGAACAGGGTTTGGACAGGACAGGGTTTGGAGACCAGGGTTTGGACAGGACAGGGTTTGGAGAACAGGGTTTGAACAGGACAGGGTTTGGAGAACAGGGTTTGGACAGGACAGGGTTTGGAGACCAGGGTTTGGACAGGACAGGGTTTGGAGAACAGGGTTTGGACAGGACACAGTTTGGAGAACATGGTTTGGACAGAACAGGGTTTTGAGAACAGTGCTATGACAGGACAGGGTTTGGAGAACAGGGTTTGGACAGGTGTAAAGACCAGAAGTCCGTTAGGGAGCCAGCGGGTCACAAATCAGAGACGCAGGCAGAAAATTAACCAACTAAATTTTACTGACAGGGTTGGGGGATGGCAAGTAAAGTTTATACAACAGTATGCTGACTCTTTCCCCAAATGAACACAGCAAAACCATACAGTGACATATACTCCTGGGTCGGTGTGGCCGTCTCAAGGTTCCCCAATTTATGGTTCACAGCAACCTGGCACAGATTTGCCTAGCAGTCTTCAATATGGAACAGCTAACACAGTAAAAGGGGGTGTAAATCATATAAGTGTGGCTGCAGGGGAATCTTTGAGGCTCCACACCAACTTACAACTTATCTTCCTAAACTGTAACACAAGACAACACCGAGACTGTATATGCGCATATACTATAAGCAATTTGGGTATACCGAAGCACAACTATACCGAAGATAACGTAGTGCCTGGCAGAGTCCGTCACAGGCCTGTGAAGCGTCCCGTCCTCCTGGGGTCTTTGGCGCCAAACAGGGGATCAATCCAAACGTCCACAAGCAGATGTGTCCTCTCTCCTCCTCATTACATTATAAGTAATCTCTGTACTAAGCTTGGTGATGTACTAATGTTATTTCTGGCAATGTATTCATGTACTGATGGAGGTTCTGGGTAAGTATTTATGTACTGATAGTTGTTCTGGTGGTTTATTAATTTACTAATGGTGGCTCTGGGGATGTATTTTTATACTGATGGATACTGATGGTGGTCCTGGTGATGTATTCATGTACTGATTGTGATTCTGTTCATGTTTTTATGATGGCTCTGGTAATTTATTTATGAACCGATGTTAGTTCTGGTGATACACTTCTGTTCTGATAGTGGTTCTGGTGATGTACTTGTGCCGCCCCGGCGCAGACTGGGGTGCTTGGATCCAGGATGGTCGTGGCTCGAGGGGTCTGGACCCGGGCTTGGCACTCTCTCTGATCCTTGAAAAGGGGATTATTTACAGGGGAGAGGTTTGGTACGACACCTGCGGGTTGCGGTAATGGGAGTACCGCTGCTGCTGGAAGGAGTATCGGGGCGGATGGTGTGGAGCAGCAAGGTGTCAGTCCTTCCACTGGTAGGGAAGGCCCCGGCCTCTGGGATTTTTGGTGATATGATGTTTGGGAGCGCAGGGTGCAGAGGAACCAGGTTACTCACTATGGGTAGTCGTGGTGCAGGATGAGGATTATAAAGCAGACACTCACACTGAGAATAAACCAAAGGCTCTGTGTATCACAGTCACTACATGGGAGCCTGTCCAGGTGTCCGCTCCCACCGGCGTCACTGGGAAATCTGGAGCCGTCTCCGTGCACAAGTTAGTTTCTGTGTGGCCCCTTGGCGTGAAACTGTTGGGGCCCCGCTCACTATATTTGTAGTGTAGCTGTACTCTTTATGGCTGGCACTTGGGATTTTAGTGGGCCGCGTTACTGGCAAGCCATATCTCCCACGGTGTGCTGTCGCCTTCAATCTCTGAGCTCCTAGGGAAGTTCATAAAGAGACTCCCCTCCCAGGTTAATTATCAGGATGGATAAACCTGCTCCTGACCTAGGGTCCTGTACCCCGTTGTGCTCGGTACCGGTCAGTTCTTTTGGGTTTCTGATGCCGACAGTCCTCCTAGACTATATCCGTCGCACCCTTCCAATGTCACTGCCACCGGTCCCCAACTCCTCTGGTCCCGAACTACCGTCTGCGACCCAACCTTGGTCTAGCTCCCCATGAGCTACTACTCCAGCTCCTCACTCCTTGAGGGCTCCCACTCAACTCCTCACTTCCTTGAACTGAACTGACTGGTACTTCCCTCCCACATGTCTGCTTGACCCCTAGGTGGGTGGCCTTATTCCACTTATCCAATCCAAACCCACTGGTGTGTCTGACAGGTCATGATGTGAGGTGTGATTGGGATTTGTGCTGATGTTAGTGACACCAGTTTCTTAAGAACCTGGAACCAGGGCAGTAGATCCTGCACCCTTGGTAAGGATTGCAGTACCCTGTGGCACTCTGATATATTCAGGGGCGCCACATACTCATGTATCTAAAGAGGTTCTTTTGATGTATTTCTGAACTGAGGGTAATTCTGTTTTGCAGTGTTTCTATACTGATGTTTGTTAATGAATCATGATGTATTCATGTACTGATGGTGTTTCTGGTAATTTGTGCAGCAACAAAACTTATATAAGCTTGGAAAACCATTACTGTAAGAAATAGTTCTTCATGCTGTATAATAGCAATCATGGAAACTACTACATTTAGGTGGTCTGTCCTGCAAGAACGAAGAATTTTGGTATCTTACCAGTTAAGCGTTACTACATTTTTATCAATAGTAGGAAAATGAAAGGGGTTGTCCAAGTTTGTCATGAAAGTCTGCATTCACTCTATGTGACTGCAGACGTCTGAATCATCACTGCATGCTGTTAAGATTCTCTGGTGCTTACAGTGAGAGTGGGAGGTCACATTGTTTGCAAACATGTGGTCACATTTCGAATAGAAATGCATGGCCTCACTCAATATAAGTGAATTGTGCAAGACCGGACACGTATCGTCTAAATGTGGCCGGAAGTATGCAAATCGCATCATTTCGGCCACTTGCGACCGTCCACTCTTGCGGCCAGAACGAGAGATTCCTGAAAGCATACTGTGGAAGCACTGTAAAAAATAAAAAGCTTGTAGTCACTCTTAAGTCTGCTTTACACGCTGCAATATATCTTACAATGTGTCGGCGGGGTCACGTCGTAAGTGACGCACATCCAGCATTGTAAGCTACATTGCAGTATGTGACAGGTACGTGCAATTGCAATTGAACGTTAAAACGTTCATCACATGCACATCGTTCATTTCTCTAGAATTGAACGTCAGATTGTTCAACGTTCCCTGGGTAGCGCACATCGCAGTGTGTGACACCCCGGGAACGATGAACAGATCTTACCTGCGTCCTGCGGCTCCCAGCCCACAATGCGGAAGGAACGAGGTGGGCGGGATGTTTACGTCCCGCTCAGCTCCGCCCCTCCACTTCTATTGGCCGGCTGCCGTGTGACGTCGCTGTGACGCCGAACGTCCCTCCCACTCCAGGAAGTGCATGTTCGCCGCCCACATCGAGGTCGAATGGAAGGTAAGTACGTGTAACGGGGGTTAATCGTTTGTGCGGCACGTTCAACAAATTGAACGTGCTGCACATACGATGGGGGCGTTGTAAATCGCATACGATATCGTATGCGAAATTGCAACGTGTAAAGCAGTCTTAAGTGTAATCACCAATCCGGACGACCCCCTTTAATTATAACATTAAGCACTATGGCATGCCCAATCCTAACAGTGTGTAATATGCCGACTGTCAGGATTCAGCTCTGCTTGCCACTTCCAGCAGTCATATTTGTGGTCATATGACAACTGTCTTCTCTTCCTGCTTCTCTCAATGAAGTAGGGATTGTAGCATTTCACTGATCCATGAGAAAAATAAGAAAAGAAGCTAATCGGGTACTTCAGGAGCTCCATCTTCTGTGCAAGTAGTCACACTCTCCCTATCTTCATGTGAGGAAGATGCATGCTGATGAATATGTCAAAAGTAAGGGTACCAGGGGCAGCAGTCATGGGCGAGGGGTTCTGTGTCCTCACCCCAACACCCTACTGACAAAGAGGGGACTCTTGAGATTTTACCTTGTCACGGCGTTATTTCTCAGACACAAGCCAGATTTTCATTGTCTCGTTCACACTTTGCTGTTCCACATTCAGGCTTATTATAGAAGAAGTCATAACAGTTTAAAGTTGCACGTACTTGTAATATTTCAAACACCGTTTCACTTCTCTTGTGACAGGTTTCACACTTGGTTTCTTACAAGGCATTAACACCTTAATACAGACCGACTTCCCCGTTATGGTTGTAGACAAGATCACATCTGCCACCAAGAAGGATGGAGGTGGTTGGCGCATTGTTGTTCCCTGGATATCCAGCCACTTAGGTCAATATGTGTTGCTGTGATTAGAGTACCCATGCTACACCTTAGGCCTCCGACACACATCCGTTAAAAACGTGCGTGTTTTGTCCGTTTCCGTATATACCGAAGACACGGACAAACGTGCACCATTGTTAATCTATGTTTGTGGTCAAACTTGCGTTTTTCATCTTGTCCGTGTGTCCGTATCCGTGATCCGTATGCGTTTCCATTTTTCACGGCAGCATGTCCGTTTCCTGCACGGAACACGCACACAGACCCCATGAAAGTCAATGATTTGGTGCGCACAAGTACGTAACACGGATGCATCTCCGTATGCTCCGTGTACGTTTTGTGCTTTTTTCTAGCGATGACGGTCATTCTTTCTTTTCCTGTGTATGTTGGTCAATCTCCCTCAGTCCGTCAGTCGGTCTCTCTCTGTCTGTCTGTCTCTCTGTCTTGTCTGTCCCTCTCTCTGTCTGTAAGTCAGTCTCCCCCCTCTCTCATACTTACCGATCCCCGATCACCGGCGCAGCGCTGCACGGCTGTTCACTAAACTCCGGCGGCTTTTCCTCTTTTGAAAAAACCGGCCGCTCATTAATCAATCTAGTATTCCCTGCTTTCCCCGCCCACCGGCGCCTATGATTGGTTGCAGTGAGACATGCCCCCACACTGAGTGACAGCTGTCTCACTGCAACCAATCACAGCCGCCGGTGGGCGGGTCTATACTGTGCAGTAAAAATAAATAAATAATTATAAAAAAACGACGTGCGGTCCCCCCCCATTTTGATACCAGCCAGGATAAAGTCACACGGCTGAAGGCTGGTATTCTCAGGATGGGGAACTCCACGTTATGGGAGCCCCCCAGCCTAACAATATCAGCCAGCAGCCGCCCAGAAATGCCGCATCCATTAGTTGCGACAGTTCTGGGACTTTACCCGGCTCTTCTTGAATTGCCCTCGTGCGTTGGCAATCAGGGTAATAAGGAGTTAATGGCAGCAGCCCATAGCTGCCAATAAGTCCTAGAATAATCATGGCAGGCGTCTCCCCGAGATACCTTCCATGATTAATCTGTAAGTTACAGTAAATAAACACACACAACGAAAAATCCTTTATTTGAAATAATAAACATGCACTCACAGCAAAAAAGAGGGCAACCAGTCCAGTTAGCCCAGGCCAACACATCTAATGCACCAACAAGATGCAGACAAACCTCTCAACATGATGGACACTTCACAGGTGCAAGGTAAATTGCACACTAGTGGCGCGCATAGGGCACTGTTCACACTTGTATGCACATGGTATCCAGCCTGCAACCTATTATCACGCCCTTACTATTAGGTTAGGCGGGTTACCCGGACACTACACGGGGTGTAGCCGGGTCTCTTAATACGGTCATGCATAGTGGAGTCTCTGTCCCTTGTGTGCTGCAGTGAGTAGTGTCCGGGTAACCCGCCTAACCTAATAGTAAGGGCGTGATAATAGGTTGCTGGCTGGATACCATGCGCATACAAGTGTGAACCAGTGCCCTATGCGCGCCACTAGTGTGCAATTTACCTTGCACCTGTGAAGTGTCCATCATGTTGAGAGGTTTGTCTGCATCCTGTTGGTGCATTAGATGTGTTGGCCTGGGCTAACTGGACTGGTTGCCCTCTTTTTTGCTGTGAGTATATTAAATTTTTGGAGGAGTTTTTATCTCCTCTTTCTGTTGCTATTTTTTGATATAATAAACACTAAAAAAAACCTCGTTCACCAATTTATTATGCCCCAAATACCCATCCATGTCCGGTGTAATCCACGGAGGTCCCGCGTCACTTCCAGCTCTGCTACATGAAGGTGACAGCGAGCGGCAGAAGAACACCGCCGCTCCTGACAGCTCCACGCAGTAACTGAGGTGAGTATCGCGATCAGCGATGACGTCACTCAGGTTACACGCGGCCACCGCTGGATTCTCCAACTGTGACAGCAAGTCGCCCGAGTGACAGTGATGAAATCACAGGTGAGTTGCAGTCACGGGTGGAGGATCCAGCTAGCCGCGGGTAACCTGAGTGACAGCAGCGCAAATCGCGCTGCTCACTTCAGTCACTCAGGGGATTAGCGGTCACCGGTGAGTCCTTCACGGGTGACCGCTAATCAGGACGCGACACAGACTGAGCCGCGGGATGACAATGAAGTCGGGAGAAGTGTACCTGAGTTCATTCTCAGCGCGCAACTCTGTCTGCTGTCAGCGGGTAATCAAACACGACATTTTACATTAAACACGGAACATTTCACATGGAAAAAACATTCACAAGTCAGTTACAAAGCACACGCACACACGGGCATTACACACGCACACACGGCTAGCAAACGGAATTCACACAGATGCCACACGGACCATAAAAACGGACAAAAAAACGGATCACGGACCTGAAAAACGGCCCGTATTACACATGCGTGGTTTTAACGGATGTGTGTCGGAGGCCTTAAGGATTACTCCTAGAGTGTGATCCCCAGTGTCAGTGGCCACCAGTCAAAACTGACCTGCCACTGTCCGCACTGTTCCCACTCAACTGCTTGGTGCGGGGGGCTCTCTGGTCCCTCAATTCGCCTCCAAAGAGCTTAAGGTACAATCTGGTCCAAGTCACCTTTACTTCCTTCTGCCTGTCACTTCTGCCTTAGATTTCTCTACACACTCTATTACTTCTCTCCCCAACCCAGGAAAATGCTCAACACTATATCCTTTTCACTGTGGGTCAGCTTCTCCAGGTAACCTTCTCAATCCTGTCACTATACCTGAGGCCTAAAGGGTACTTTACACACAACGATATCACTAATGATATATCGTCGGGGTCATGATGTTCGTGACGCACATCCAGCGCCGTTAGCGATATCGTTGTGTGTGACTAAAAGGAGTGACGATCAATGATCGCAAAAACGTCAAAAATCGTTGATCGTTGACACGTCACTCCTTTTCATAATATCGTTGGTGGTGCTGGTTGTTTGTCGTTCCTGCAGCATCACACATCGCTATGTGTGACACCGCAGGAACGGCAAACATCTCCTTACCTGCATCCACCGGCAATGAGGAAGGAAGGAGGTGGGCGGCATGTTCCGACCGCTCATCTCCTCCCCTCCTTTGCTATTGGGCGGCCGCTTAGTGACGCCACTGTGACGAAGAACGAACCGCCCCCTTAAAGGAAAGATTGTTCGGTGTCTCCAGCGACGTCCCTAAGCAGGTATGTGCGTGTGACGCTGTTGTAGCGAGATTGTTCGCTACAGCAGCGATCACCCCCATGACAAAACAGCGATGTTGGGCGGGTGCTATCGCGCACAACATCACTAGCTATCGCTAGCGATGTCGCAGCATGTAAAGCACCCTTAAGCTTCTCATTTCAATTATGGGCCCCAGGACTGGTGATTTTTAATAGGGGCTGATAGCCCTGCTCCTACAGACAAACACACACGGGGAATTTAAACATCTTATATCACTATACATTCTAATAAAATCAACGATGCCTTCAGGGTCGTGCAGATCACAGAACACTCTCCTACAGTCGGAGGGATCACACAGTTTGATCAAACTGATGATCTCAATTCTATAACTACAGTATAGTCTATACAGTAATTATGCAGTTCAAATTCCTATATTCAATGTTGCCACATATCTTAGCGCACACAGTGTGAGGTTGTATTTGCCGTATATAAATATTATGATCACATGATGCTCATTACCATGTAATTGATAAGTATAAGGAAATGCTGCGGCATTCAGCATATACGCAATGAGGGCTGTAGTAACTGTACCAAATCTGTCTATTTGGAAAGCCGTGCACACGCCTCGCACTGATAGCTGTTTCTTGTGATTAATGACGGGTCATAATATCATGAGTGAAAACAAGGACATTTCATAGTGATTCTGTAGGCTCAGTGTGGTTCTGCGTCAAAACAACTTGGAATGTGGCCTTGTGGTGAATTTTTTTAAGTGTGAGATCCCACATTCAGTGCAGAGACCTTGTATGCTGAATCAATACCAGCTTTGACACAGGAGAGAATCATAATGTGCTCTGCTGTTCAGTTTGGCAGAGCCCCATTCAGAAATATAGCAAAATAATAAAGGTACAGTGTGTGGCTTTTGGGGGGGACAGATTCATGTTAAAGAGACAGTCAACCTATGTAATAATTAAGAACTTTGGTGCTCTATATCATAAGTAATGTCCATATAACATTAACTGCACATATACAGTGGGTGAAATAAGTATTGAACATGCCACCAATTTTCTGTATAAATATATTTCCAAAGGTGCTATCGACATGAATTTGTCACCAGATGTTTGTAACAACCCATGCAATCCACAGAGGCAAAGATATCAAATCATAGATGTCCATAAATTTAGCGATGTGTAATAATGAGAAATGACAGAGAGAAAAAGTATTGAACACGCTTCCTGAAATTTACTTAACACTTCGTTCAGAAACCTTGGTTGGTGATGACAGCTTCAAGACTCCTCCGGGCATGAAGAAACTAGTCACATGCATAGCTCAGAAGTGATTTTGGCCCATTCTTCAACATACACTCTTCAATTTCTGAAGGTCCCGAGGGCTCCTTGTATGGACTCTGATCTTTAGTTCCTTCCATAAATTTTCTATTCGATGCAGGTCCGGTGATCGGCTCGGCCATTTTAGCAGCTTTATTTTCTTGCTCTGAAACCAATTGAGAGTTTCCTTGGCTGTGTGTTTGGGATCATTGTCCACCTTCATTTTACCTTCATCATCCTGGTAGATGGCAGAAGATTTTTATCAAGAATGTATTGGTACATTTATCCTTCTTCAATTACATGAAGTTTGCCAGTGCCATATGCTGAAAAACAGCCCCACACCAAGATATTCCCACCTCCACACTTCACTGTTGGTTTGGTGTTTTGGGGGTGATTTACTTTTTCGCCTTCAAACACGAATTGTATAATGGTATCCAAAGAGTTGAAATTTGACCAGATTATATTCTAACAGTATTTCACAGGCTTGTCTAAATTTTGTTGAGCAAACTGTAAACACACTTGAACATGCTTTTTGTTCAACATTGGGGCCTTGCGTGGTGAGCGTGCATACAGGCCATGAAGTGCACTATTTATTGTATAAGTCCCCTCTGAATTATAAGGTGCAGAGGAATATGTTGGTGCTATATAAATAAAAATTATTATTATTATTGTTTTCTTTGAAAGACTTATACCTGATGATTCCAGATCTTTCTGTAGCTCTGCACAGGTGGTTCTTGGCTCTTGGACAACTCTTCTGATAATAATTTTACTCCTCTGTCTGATATCTTGTGAGGAACACCTGGTCATGGGCGATTTATCGTGAAATCTTGTTCTTACCATTTCCGGATCACGGCCCAACAGTACTCACTGGAGCCTTCAGTAGTTTAGAAATTCTTGTGTAACCAATGTCATCAGTATGTTTTGCAACAATAAGGTTGTAAATGTATTGAGACAGCTCACTTGTTTTACCCATCATGAGATGTTTCTTGTGTGGCAACTTGGTGATGAAACACCTTTTTATAGGTCGTCAGTTCAACCAGTTGATATTATTTTTCACTAAATGTCTGGATTGCTTTCTAATTACTGATTTCAGCTGGTGTCATGATTTTCCATGGTCTTTTGCACCTCTCTTTCTTCATGTGTTCAATAATTTTTTCCAATGTAATTTCTCACCATTACACATAACATAATTTATGGACATCTAGGGTTTGATTTTTTTGCTTGTGTGGATTGGATGGGTTGTTACTGCCATCTGATGAGAAATTTAACGTATTTACTTAAGGGAGCTTTACACGCAACGACATCGCTAACGAGATTTCGTGACGCACATCCGGCCTCATTAGCGATGTCGTTGCGTGTGAAACGTACGAGCGACTGCTAACAATCAAAATTACTCACCTAATCGTTGATCGTTGACACGTCGTTCTAATCCCAAATATCGTTGCTGTTGCAGGACACAGGTCGTTGGTCGTTCCTGAGGCAGCACACATCGCTGCGCGTGACACCCCAGGAACGACGAACACCACCTTACTTGTGTCCTCCGGGAACGAGGTGGGCGTCACTTTCTTTCGGCTGCTCTCCGCCCCTCCGCTTCTATTGGATGGCTGCCGTGTGACGTCGCTGTGACACCGCGCGAACCACCCCCTTAGAAAGGAGGTGGTTCGCCGGCCACAGCAATGTCGCTAGGCAGGTAAGTACGTGTGACAGGTCCGAGCGATGTTGTATGCCACGGGCAGCAATTTGGCCGTGACGCACAACCAACGGGGGTAGTTGCTGTCACCAGCGACATTGCTAGCGATGACGCTACGTGTAAAGCAGCCTTTAGACAATTGGTGACATATTTATTATTTTTTTTTTTTCGCTGTATCCAAGGAATCCAAGTTGCCTTCCTAATGCCTCAGCAGACTGCAGGCTCCTGTACTTACAGGGCCTATCATAACTTCACTGTTCAGGAGCGTGCCGCTTCTCTGCCTCCTGGTGCTACTGAAGACAGACATTTGGGACAAGTGGCCAAAATTGTCCATTCTCCCATGCCGCTAGCACAGACAGCTTGGCATCAGTAGCATGGAAGATCAGAGCAGGGCTCGCAAGCTGTATAGCACACAGTTTGCAAGCATACATTCCTTGCCTGGGAGATTTGCCAATGCACATCAGAATTAAAATTCCACTAATTCATAAGAACAGAAATGATTTTCAAAAAGAGGTAAATTGCAAAGTTGACTGTTTTTACAAGCACTTTTACTCATCTATTAAGATGATGCAACCCCTTTAAGGGGGCTTAAAGAAAAATTAAGTCAAGAAATGATGAATAAAATGTAAAAAAAATAAATATAGTTGTCCTTGAAGTTAGTCTGTAGCAAATTAGGACTGATCTCGAAACAGTGTCATGTAAGTCTCCAGAGAACACAAAGGCTCGGATAGGTTTCATCTTCAGCTGCTTGTTGGCTGAAGCCAACGCCTCAGTAGCCACAAAGCAGGACTTAGTGATCTGTAATTCTGCTGCAGCCAGTTCTCCTACAGCCAGACACAGAACAGTGAAGAAGAGGAGGAACATGACTATGACGTTTTCTGAACATATGCCTCAATTTCAAATGTAATACGAGACAAATAATGAGTAAATTGCAAGAGATTAAAGGAGGGAGGTTTTTTTTTTCATTTTTGGTAGGTTTTTTTGAGAGTATTGTTTTTTAATCTCAATGTTTTGGGGCTTTAAAAGGAATCACACTTAATTGTCCAACTGTCATCATTTACTATTATAACCCTTAATGTCCTAGAAATTAGCTATATTGTTGTCCTTAATCTCAATATGTCATACTTGAAATGTACCAATTCAAATATTTGTCATGTGTTAATGATTTGAACTACCATTATTTATCATGTGCTCTGTTCTATATGGCCATATTTATGATGTGTATGCTATTATTGTGTATTATTCACTTTAATTCATATGACTTTACAATTTACTCACATACTTTATGTGGTATTAGGATAATTACAGGGAATCTGTCACCAGGCCTTTGCCACCTAATAATAATCTATACATCCGAGCTCACCGCTACAGGTATGTATAGGACCAGCCTGATAGTGCCAGTAAGCACTGGCTTTAGGTTATATATGAACATTCTGGTGATTGGTTCCCTTTAAATCAATTAAATATCCAAGTGCATGAAACTTTGATTATTGGCAGTACTGTTGTTTTTTTTGGAACACAATGGCTGTCATCACTGGGTCTAAAATTACATGCCATTTTTTTCAATGGCCATTATGACTGCTGGCATTGGTGTAATGATCGTGTAGCGCCCCTGAGTCACTCAGGGCACTACAGGGAACTGCATCCTCCCGGGGATGCAGGATCTACCCCCTCGGTTCTGTAACACCAGTGCCAGCAACTGCAACACACACCTAAATTTCTAGTTCCCACACCACACCAGGGGGCACTGCTAGTCAAATAGGGGGAGGGCCACCCAGTAGGCAGAGCCTGACCAGGAACTAGGCAGCCTGGTGGGGGGGAAGAAGGGGGGTCTGCAGAAATGTAGTGAAGGGAGCAGACGTGCCTCAAGCTGGGTCTGTGTAATGGTGACCCGGGGGATGCACGGGAGTCAGGTTGCCAGCAGAGGGCAAACGAGTACCTCTAGGTTGGAGGTCAAGACCCCAGGGACGGTACAAGGGAGCACCACTGGAACCTGGGCACGCACGGGGCACAGGGCCCTAGGTCAGGCATCAGTTTTATACGGCCTGACAATTACTGCCAGGGACCTAGTAACCCCTTCCCAGAGCAACACAATCGCAGTCGCAGAGATTGTGACAGTGGTCAGGCCAGGGGGGTGTGGGGGGGGGGCGTCCGACCCCAGCTCCTACTCTAGCTACATGTGCATCCAAAGAGACACATCCAGCTGAAATGCATTGCAGCACAGAGACACGTCGGGTCCCTGCTCAGCAATACCTGGCCCAAAGAGAGGCAGTTGACTTTGGCTTGCCAGGTACTGGCGTTGCATTGCAGTGACGTCTGTGTTGCTATAGCAGGCATGCCGATGTCAGCTACAGGCCATTGTGTCAGCTACAATGGAGAACACCATGTGACATGGGAAAGGGAAAGTTCAGTAGAATATTTTTTTTTATGCTCTGGAGGCAGAATGGGAAATATATATACCAGGAAGAGTTAGGAGACATATATACCAGGATTGGGGACATATGTACCAAGATGGGGACATGCTGTATATATCATGATGGGGATATATACGGGTCTAGGATGGGATACATATATACCAGGATAAAGGACATATATACCAGGATGAGGCCTAGGATGGGGGACATATATAACAGGATGGGGCCTAGGATAGGAGACATATATACCAGGAAGGGAGACATATTTATCAGGAAGGAGCCCAGGATTGGAGCCATACATAACAGGATGGAGGACATATTTACCAGGAAGGGGACAACGATGGGTAACATATAAACCAGGATGAGGCCAAGAATGGGGAACATATATACCATAATTTGAGACATATTTACCAGGAAGGGGCCCATGATGGGGGTAGTTAGCACAGGATGAGGGACATTCTTACATTATGGGGAGCAACAGTAATGTCTTCATAGGATTTAGAATGCTACAAGGGCCCATACATCTCACTAACCTCCAGGGGAGGACACTTGACCAAATTTTGCACCAGGGCCTATCGGACTCTAGTTACGCCATTGACTGCTGGTTTGGCTATGAGGTGTATGATACTCCAAAAAATAGAAAAACAGTCAACTGGAAGGATAAATGGCAGCACACATATTTTTTGGTGCTCAATCTTGTTAAAAGATTAATATATGTCTACAATCGAAAAAGTTGTAAGAGGCACTCACCACCAGACTGCTGGACTGTTCGGAGGAGCATTTTATTAGACGAACCATGTGCCTGCATGAAAAAAATTACAGCATGCACTAGTTTCCTCTGTGTTTCGCATGAAACTTGCCTATTCAAGTGTATGGGTGTGCAAAAAAAAAAAAAATTGAATCTCATAAGGATCAATTGTATACTATCTGATTTATACAGATGCAACTATTAACATAGGAAATTAGAAAACCAGATAGGACACATGAGAGATCCTTATACATCATTATATTAGATGTGGTCACACCCTCTAGAAGCCATATAGAGAACAAAGAGGAAAGGAGGGAAATAGTGACCAGTGTCAGGTGTTTGAAAAAAAGTCTTCAAACAAGATCAACTCTAGAAAGGTATAACAATCTTTATTAAATAGCACAATACATGTTAAAATTGCAAAAAGAGTGATCCAAAATTTGCAGATTTAGAAATAGCAGGTAGATAGGTGAAAAGATCCAGAGCAAAGCAGTTAGGTCTAGAAGACTGCCATGGGTAGTGAGAGCAAAATTAGCCCAGACATGTGACGGTTAAATCCTGGTAACAGTGCACACATCAGCATAATAGCACACATGTTAACTTACCCATGGTACAGCCAAAAACCAGACCCACAGCCATCGCACCCCAACGCGTTACGTGGTCTTCCTCTTCCTCTTCTTCGAGGTGGACCGGGACAGGGTTGTAGCCCACCGGTACTGACACGAGGAACCGACCTGGAAACCGGAGCACAAAAGGGGGTACTCGGACTCTGAAGCCTGGACCGGAAACCAGCGGCCTGGTTAATTAACCAATTGAGGCCAGGACTAGAGGTCCTGTCCCACCCAAAGTGCCTCATAGAAGACAACAGCCCACCGATAGGGATAGGAGGTCACCACCAGGGCCCATAGATCCCACGGGCCAGCGTCTGCGGGCATGCCTCCTTAGGCCACATCCAGCCGGGAGCGGACTCCTGAGTTTCAGACTAGGAAGTCCACCATCTACAAAAACAGTGCAGAGGAAAAGGATAGAGACCACCAGCCCGGGTGGGGGGATCCGAATGCAACCGGCCGCAGCGCCGGCCACCAGCAGCTTGGTTTACTAAAGACTCGTGTGATTCATTGACTGTGAGTAATCAAACACCCCCTTGCCGTCACTATACCCTGCACAAAGACACTGGGTCCCGGGGCAACCATCCCTACCCACGGAGGACTTAACATCCAGCTGCCATTACATCTCCTCCGGGTGCCCCACAACAGCAGCGGTGGTGTCCCACTTCACCACACACCATGATTGGCGTCACAAACTTAATACGGCCTAGCCCGTACATCTATGTCCCCCTTTTTATTCGGCGTGTCCGCGAGACCCCCGTGTCCGGTGACCCTCGAGCCACCCACAGAAGGGCCGAACCCGAGCAGCGGCAGCTCCTGGCACGGGGGCGGCACACCCCGAAACTTGGCATCACGAACAGGATACTTACCCATCCACTTACCTTGTGGAAGTGCGCCTTGTATTGGACAGTCAGCGGTGATCCGTTGAGAAAATTTCAGAAGTCGTCATTTTTGCCGCCATTTTTGGGCACGAAAACTGCAGCCCAGCGTCTTCTTCCGCAAGAAAAGGGCGCGGAAGCCGAAGCCCTGCCCCCTGGGAACGCGGCCGGAAAGTGAGCCAGGAGGTCGAAAAACGAAACTTACAGGCCGCAGAAGAGAGTGCTTGCAAAAGAACAAGGGGGAGGACGGAGCGGCATGTAACTAACGCTGTGAAGTGCAGGGACACCAGGACACCAACGCGGCAGGATGTGTCGGAGGATCCAGGCCCAAACCCACTTCATGCTGGCGAAGTGGGCGTCAGAGATGAAGGACCCGGCTGCAGCTGTCGAGGCGCGCGAAGTGGAGATGATCTCGGAGGAGCGGGTAAGCAATGACCCACGCCCCTATGTTCCCAAGGAACCGGCCGTCCCGGCTGAAGGGCCCGGCCTGCTCTCGTCCGCCACGCCGTTTCCCTCGTCGCCCGTGTCCGCAGCCAACGCCCCGACCGACCCGCTACCCCAGTCCGTGGCAGCGGAGCCCGTACCATCTACGGGCGAGGACCCAGCTGCTGGGCCCCCAGGCCTTACCGTCACCATCGCTCCTGCACCACTGATTACATCCTATCCGGCCCCGAGCCTGGCCGCACTAGTGATGACGTTGGCTCCGGCAGTCCTCCCGGCCTCAACTGTGATGACGACGGCTCCGGCAGTCCGCCCAGCCGCAACGGAGGCAGCTCCCACTGCTCCCAGGTACCTTGTCCCGGCTGAAGACCAGCAGCAAGGTGCTCGTGGAAAGGAGGCGCAGGCTGTTGAGTATGGGGTCCCATAGCAGTATGTGAGGCCGGTCGTAGCGAGCGCCGAGGGTTCCCCAGGAAGTCTGGCTCCTGAGCAGGTAGAGAAGCACAGAAACCGTGCCCCAGGCTGGGAGTGGCAGCAACAACAGCCACGCAGGGAGATCGCTGCCCGAGGAAAGGGTAAAACAGATGTGCATGCCCGCATTTACATGGAGAAAGATCACCTGCAGCAAGCTACCATCGGGGTCTAGAGCGGTGTACCATGTGGAGGTGGTACTGGAGACCCGTGGTGGAGAATGGAGTAAAGGTAGTGGTTCCCGGCCACCTCCCCTGCAAAGTCCCCATTGGGACCATCTGTTGTTCCCGTTTTACAGCTAAAAGACAATGGCCATGAACTTGCAGGCCAACCCAGAAACTTTTGGGTCTTGTAAATAGCACACACAAGCTAGGGACCCCAACGTAGAGAAATACTTTGGCGTAGTGTTGGGGCTCTATTGCATTGATCAATTCAGTAGCTAAATTTCTCTTGATTCATATGTTCATGGCAGTAATGCAGGTTCCATTTTTCACATTTTCACTCTTGCATATAGCTATTGGATTTTTCAAGTCAGTATTCACACAGCAGTTTCTGCTATTTCATGTATTCCCCTTACATAGTCACTGGTGTGCATACCTTATCTCCCCATAGTGATGTTTTTTTAGGTTTTTGCACCCAGTTCAGACTTAGAATGGTGTTCCAAACGTTATTCCTTATTTATTAGTAGTTTTTCGTTTGTGAACCCTCCCCAACCACACCTATTGCCAATCCATATCATACGCATAAATAGCCTGGGTCTCAGCTTCCCATACACGGTAAGTTTTTTAACTGCATGAGAGGACACACACAAGCTAGGGACCCCAACGTAGAGAAATACTTTGGCGTAGTGTTGGGGCTCTGTTGCATTGATCAATTCAGTAGCTAAATTTCTCTTTTCATATGTTCATGGCAGTAATGCAGATTCCATTTTTCACATTTTCACTCTTACATGTAGCTATTGGATTTTTCAAGTCAGTATTCACACAGCAGTTTCTGCTATTTCATGTATTCCCCTTACATAGTCACTGGTGTGCATACCTTATCTCCCCATTGTAAATAGCCCCTGACCAATTTTCTCACCCTGCAGCAGTCTCTGGAGAGGCCGATTGAAGGAAGGGCCTGCGGTAGAGTCGGCCGAACCCCTGTCACCAGCAAAACCGGTGACTACCCTCCGGGTCAGGGGTCCCCTGGACGTGGGGCCCTTGAAAAAGGACTGCCGGGTAAGGAATTTTTTACCCGGCCTGTTTGGGCAACACCCGGACAACCTGGACTTGGGCAAGGGGTGCCAACCTGTGTTTTAGAGGTGGCATTAGGACTAGGTTGTTTTGAGTGGGTGAGGTGGGAAGGACCCGGTCTGTCCCGTCCCGGTTATATATATGTGCAACGTTTAAGAAAAATGCCTCCCGTAAGGGAAGAAACTAAATATGCTTGAATGTAAATATGTTAGTATACCTGTATTGTGTTTTACCTTTTTCTAATCTTTTACAGTTCCAGTTCAATAAATGTTGGTGGTCGGACAGCCCGCAGACGGTCTGTATTAAACCAAGGGGGAATGTAACGCCCTGACAAAACCAGGTAGTCACAGATAGGCCCCTGCACAACACCCTTCCCTCACTTAGGAAACACTCAGCCGACCTGAAACCCTAGTCACCCCCCCCTTAGGGAAAAATAGACACACCAGTGGGGCGTGACCAGGTGGTTGGGACACGCCCACCCAGGGGTTTAGACAGCCCCAGGCGGGAAAACAAGCAGATTAGTTTGAAGTTGAAGTTGAGAGGAGTGTGGGTTGGAGCTAAGTGTAGCTCCAGCAGAGGAGATTCAAGTTGAACGATGCCAGAGTAGGAGCCCTGGTGCCTCTGGCTAGGTGGCAGACGGTGGTCTCCGTCAGCAGGAGACGGGAAGATGGCTCGGCAGAACTGAGGTGGATCGGGACAGGGTTGTATCCCGCCGGTACCGACACGGGGAACCGACCCGGAAACCGGAGCACAAAGGAGGTACTCGGACCCTGAAGCCAGGACCAGAAACCAGCGGCCTGGTTAATTAACTGATTGAGGCCAGGACTAGAGGTCCTGTCCCACCCAAAGTCCCTCATAGAAGACAACAGCCCACCGATAGGGATAGAAGGTCATCGCCAGGGCCCATAGATCCCACGGGCCAGCGTCTGCGGGCACGGCTCCTTAGGTCACATCCAGGCGGGAGTGGACTCCTGAGTTTTAGACTAGGAAGTCCACCATCTACAAAAACAGTGCAGAGGAAAAGGATAGAGACCACCAGATCCGAATGCAACCGGCCGCGGCGCCGGCCACTAGCACCTTGGTTTACTAAAGACTCGTGTGATTCATTGACTGTAAGTAATCAAAAACCCCCTTGCCATCGCGATACCCTGCACAAAAACACTGGGTCCCGGGGCAACCATCCCTATCCCCGGAGGGGTTAACATCCAGCTGCCATTACATCTCCTCCGGGTGCCCCACAACAGCAGCGGTGGTGTCCCACTTCACCACACACCATGATTGGCGTCACAAACTTAATACGGCCTAGCCCGTACATCTATGTCCCCCTTTTTATTCGGCGTGTCCGCGAGACCCCCGTGTCCGGTGACCCTCGAGCCACCCACAGAAGGGCCGAACCCGAGCAGCGGCAGCTCCTGGCACGGGGGCGGCACACCCCTAAACTTGGCATCACGAACAGGATACTTACCCATCCACTTACCTTGTGGAAGTGCGCCTTGTATTGGACAGTCAGCGGTGATCCGTTGAGAAAATTTCAGAAGTCGTGTCCGCGAGACCCCCAGGTTCGGTGACCCTCGAGTCACCCACAGAAGGGCCGGGCCCGAGCAGCGGCGGCTGCTGGCACGGAGGCGGAACACCACGGGGGTCCGATAGTTAGCACATCAAAAGAGGAAGGGCCCATAGACTGACACATACCGGACTTGACCTTCTATGGATTCGGGATCAGCTGGAGCCCATTGTGGCAGAGATCGGTACTTTGGGGCAGCGTCTGAACAACCTGTGAGTAAAAGACCTGGAACTGCAGCCCCTGTTTCTGCCTCTCCTTTGCCAGCGTCGGCGCCTAGTGCTGCGGTGCCAATGGGGACTACCACTACTCCCTTCGTCCTCCATCATCCTCCCCAGGGTAACCCCGCTCCGCCTGTGGGGAGCGACACCATTCTGGCTGCGACCTTCACCATCAGCCCCGGAGAGCACCACTTGCAGCGGTGGCCCATCCCAGGCCGCAGACCACAGGTGGCGTCACGATCTAAAAAGACTTTCCTAACCGTCACTACCACCCCCATCCTCCATCCTTCCTCCCGTCCACCGCCTTCCCTCCCTCTTGTACATCTCGTGGTCACGAAACCAGGCCAGGCCAGCCCGTGACGACACAGAGGATCTGCACCCCCGGCCCGGCGACGTGTTGCATGGAAACCCCTCGACCCAGGGGTGTTACATAAACGGTTCAACTCTCTGTACCTTAGAAAACATGGAGAACACCTTCTTCCCCCATTAGACAGTCATCCATTGTCCGAGCAACCCATAGGTACGTCCCTCAAAAGGTACTCCTTGTGGTGGCATTACCAGTTCAGAACTATATAGCTCCTATATGGAATTCATAAAGTCAAAATTTTTGAAACACTTGTGTTACCAATGGGCTTTCAAAGTGAGTCTCCCTATCTGAGCCCATAAGATGTGTGGGAGAAAACTGGAGCAACAAGAAATCCTGCAAAAGACCCAGAAAAAAACATACAAATTCCATGTATATATTTTGATCCTAGTCAGAAATGAATGCAGGACCCCTGTTTCGTCTGACCTGAACAGGTCGATTCATGAAACCTGTGTGTCATGATGTGGCTGCAGGTTTCTTGCCTGGATATGGGAGGACCCCAGTGAGTGACACAGGAAAACAATAAACAGGAGGGCGCTCATGCTAAGGGGAAGGAAGCGGGGTCACTACCTTAGGCTGATCCCTGCATTCCCTACCACCCAAAGAAGAGTCCAGTGCCTAGGCCCTCGCTGACCCTAAAATCACCCAGGCTAGTAAAGGCCAGCGCTGCAAAAAGACAACATGAGGTAGGTAAGACAAGTGGGTGGGGAAAGACACAGCAACAAGCACTGCAAGATTTCTTCAGTAAGGAACTTCACAGCTGATATAGAAACAGCACCACAGCTATGCAGCGATGAGCTCCTTCATCATAGTCAGCATAGAAATGAGTTATAGCCGACATAGAGTGAGGAGCAGATATTTATAGGAGAAGGCAGTGGTTACAGCTGAGGTTACAACTACCTGTTGTATCACTGCAGGATAGAAATGGACCTTAACCCCTTCAGAGCCAGATGGAATTAAATACGTTCTAACTCAGGGTAAATGGTGAGCAGGCACTAAAGCGAATCTGGGATCCACAATGCGCTGTGACTTTCTCTCCCAGAACACCCGAGATCATATCAGGCCATAACACACTTGTGACACTTTGGTTTGGGTGAGCAATTTTCATGCAAACAGGTGGCAATGGTACACCAATGCTATCTACACTGTGTGCAGAATTATTAGGCAAATGAGTATTTTGATCACATGATAATTTTTATACATGTTGTCCTAGATTTGAAGGGCTCAGAAAAGTCCAGTATTGTGAGGTGTCTTGCAGAGGGATGTAGTAGTCTTGAAATTGCCAAACTTTTGAAGTGTGATCACCAAACAATCAAGCGTTTTATGGTAAATAGCCAACAGGGTCGCAAAAAGCGTGTTGTGCAAAAAAGGCGTAAAATAACTGCCCATGAATTGAGGAAAATCAAGCGTGAAGCTGCCAAGATGCCATTTGCCACCAGTTTGGCCATATTTCAGAGCTGCAACGTTACTGGAGTATCAAAAAGCACAAGGTGTGCCATACTCAGGGACATGGCCAAGGTAAGGAAGGCTGAAAAACCACCACCTTTGAACAATAAACATAAGATAAAATGTCAAGACTGGGCCAAGAAATATCTTAAGACTGATTTTTCAAAGGTTTTATGGACTGATGAAATTAGAGTGACTCTTGATGGGCCACATGGATGGGCCAGAGGCTGGATCAGTAAAGGGCAGAGAGCTCCACACCGACTCAGACACCAGCAAGGTGGAGGTGGGTACTGGTATGGGCTGGTATCATCAAAGATGAACTTGTGGGACCTTTTTGGGTTGAGGATAGAGTGAAGCTCAACTCCCAGACCTACTGCCAGGTTCTAGAAGACAACTTCTTCAAGCAGTGGTACAGGAAGAAGTCGGTATCGTTCAAGAAAAACATGATTTTCATGCAGGACAATGCTCCATCACATGCATCCAACTACTCCACAGCATGATTGGCCAGTAAAGGTCTAAAAGATGGAGAAATAATGACATGGCCCCCTTGTTCACCTGATCTGAACCCCATAGAGAACATGTGGTCCCTCATAAAAGGAGGGAAAACAGTACACCTCTGGGAACAGTGTCTGGAGGCTGTGGTAGCTGCTGCACGCAATGTTGATTGTAAACAGATCAAGCAACTGACAGAATCTATGGATGGTAGGCTGTTGAGTGTCATTATAAAGAAAGGTGGCTATATTGGTCACTAATTTTTTGGGGTTTTGTTTTTGCATGTCAGAAATGTTTATTTCTAAATTTTATGCAGTTATATTGGTTTACCTGGTGAAAATAAACACGTGAGATGGGAATATATTTGGTTTTTATTAAGTTGCCTAATAATTCTGCACAGTAATAGTTACCTGCACAAACAGATATCCTCCTAAGATAGCCAAATCTAAAAAAAACACTTCAACTTCCAAAAATATTAAGCTTTGATATTTATGAGTCTTTTGGGTTGATTGAGAACATAGTTGTTGATCAATAATACAAAAAATCCTCTAAAATACAACTTGCCTAATAATTCTGCACACGGTGTAGTTGCAACAACTGTAGCAGGGCTTACACCACAATGTAGCACAGTTGCCTCATCGATGTGAAACTGGTGTAGTGTAGCAGAGCTGAGTTTTCAATAGAATGTCACTGTAACAAAGCTGGTACAGAAATGCTTGATGTAGAATTGCTATAACCACGGAAGAGTACAGTTGTGTTTGCAGTGGTGCGGAAGTGTAGCAGCAGGAACATCAACTACCTGAATACTCAGGCAATATTATTATTTATTATTATAGCGCCATTTATTCCATGGCGCTTTACAAGTGAAAGAGGGTATACGTACAACAATCATCAACAGTACAAAACAGACTGGTATAGGAGGAGAGAGGACCCTGCCCGCGAGGGCTCACAGTCTACAGGGGATGCAGGGCCGGCTCCAGGTTTTTGTGGGCCCCGGGCGGAAGAGTCCCAGTGGGCCCCATAAACACGCAGACACACACACACACACACACACACACACACACACACACACATACACAGATACATACACGTACATATACATATTTAAAGACAAACTCACAAAAATACATATAAACAGACAAATATATACAGTCATATACACTGACATACATAGATACACATCATACATGCATACATACAGAGACACACTGCTATGCTGCATACATACATATAGACAGACACACACATACTGCTCTGCTACATACATACAGACACACACATACTGCTCTGCATGCATACATACATATAGACAGACACACACACACTGCTCTGCTACATACATACATATAGACAGACACACACATACTGCTCTGCTGCATGCATACATACATACATACAGACACACTGCTCTGCTGCATACATACATACAGACACACTGCTCTGCTGCATACATACATACAGACACACATATACTGCTCTGCTGCATACATACATACAAACACACATATACTGCTCTGCTGCATGCATACATACAGACACACATACTGCTCTGCTGCATACATACATACAGACAAACAGACACGCATACTGCTCTGCTGCATACATACATGCATACATACAGACAGACACGCATACTGCTCTGCTGCATATTTACATACATACATACATACAGACACGCATACTGCTCTGCTGCATATATACATACATACATACAGACATGCATACTGCTTTGCTGCATATATACATACATACAGACAGACACGCATACTTCTCTGCTGCATATATACATACATACATACAGACACGCATACTGCTCTGCTGCATATATACATACATACATACAGACACGCATACTGCTCTGCTGCATATATACATACATACATACAGACACGCATACTGCTCTGCTGCATATATACATACATACATACAGACACGCATACTGCTCTGCTGCATATATACATACATACATACATACAGACACGCATACTGCTCTGCTGCATATATACATACAGACACGCATACTGCTCTGCTGCATACATACATGCATACATACAGACACGCATACTGCTCTGCTGCATATATACATACATACATACAGACACGCATACTGCTCTGCTGCATACATACATGCATACATACAGACAGACACGCATACTGCTCTGCTGCATATATACATACATACATACATACAGACACGCATACTGCTCTGCTGCATATATACATGCATACATACAGACACGCATACTGCTCTGCTGCATACATACATGCATACATACAGACAGACACGCATACTGCTCTGCTGCATATATACATACATACATACAGACACGCATACTGCTCTGCTGCATATATACATACATACATACATACAGACACGCATACTGCTCTGCTGCATATATACATACATACAGACACGCATACTGCTCTGCTGCATACATACATGCATACATACAGACACGCATACTGCTCTGCTGCATATATACATACATACATACAGACACGCATACTGCTCTGCTGCAAATATACATACATACATACAGACAGACACGCATACTGCTCTGCTGCATATATACATACATACATACATACAGACACACATACTGCTCTGCTGCAAATATACATACATACATACAGACACGCATACTGCTCTGCTGCATATATACATACATGCATACATACAGACACGCATACTGCTCTGCTGCATATATACATACATACATACAGACACGCATACTGCTCTGCTGCATACATACATGCATACATACAGACAGACACGCATACTGCTCTGCTGCATATATACATACATACATACAGACATGCATACTGCTCTGCTGCATATATACATACATACATACAGACACGCATACTGCTCTGCTGCACATATATATATATATATATACATACATACAGACAGACACGCATACTGCTCTGCTGCATATATACATACATACATACAGACATGCATACTGCTTTGCTGCATATATACATACATACATACAGACACGCATACTGCTCTGCTGCATACATACATGCATACATACAGACAGACACGCATACTGCTCTGCTGCATATATACATACAGACACGCATACTGCTCTGCTGCATACATACATGCATACATACAGACACGCATACTGCTCTGCTGCATATATACATACATACATACAGACACGCATACTGCTCTGCTGCATACATACATGCATACATACAGACAGACACGCATACTGCTCTGCTGCATATATACATACATACATACATACAGACACGCATACTGCTCTGCTGCATATATACATGCATACATACAGACACGCATACTGCTCTGCTGCATACATACATGCATACATACAGACAGACACGCATACTGCTCTGCTGCATATATACATACATACATACAGACACGCATACTGCTCTGCTGCATATATACATACATACATACATACAGACACGCATACTGCTCTGCTGCATATATACATACATACAGACACGCATACTGCTCTGCTGCATACATACATGCATACATACAGACACGCATACTGCTCTGCTGCATATATACATACATACATACAGACACGCATACTGCTCTGCTGCAAATATACATACATACATACAGACAGACACGCATACTGCTCTGCTGCATATATACATACATACATACATACAGACACACATACTGCTCTGCTGCAAATATACATACATACATACAGACACGCATACTGCTCTGCTGCATATATACATACATGCATACATACAGACACGCATACTGCTCTGCTGCATATATACATACATACATACAGACACGCATACTGCTCTGCTGCATACATACATGCATACATACAGACAGACACGCATACTGCTCTGCTGCATATATACATACATACATACAGACATGCATACTGCTCTGCTGCATATATACATACATACATACAGACACGCATACTGCTCTGCTGCACATATATATATATATATATACATACATACAGACAGACACGCATACTGCTCTGCTGCATATATACATACATACATACAGACATGCATACTGCTTTGCTGCATATATACATACATACATACAGACACGCATACTGCTCTGCTGCATACATACATGCATACATACAGACAGACACGCATACTGCTCTGCTGCATATATACATACATACATACAGACATGCATACTGCTCTGCTGCATATATACATACATACATACACGCATACTGCTCTGCTGCATATATATATATATATACATACATACAGACAGACACGCATACTGCTCTGCTGCATATATACATACATACATACAGACATGCATACTGCTTTGCTGCACATATACATACATACATACAGACACGCATACTGCTCTGCTGCATACATACATGCATACATACAGACAGACACGCATACTGCTCTGCTGCATATATACATACATACATACAGACATGCATACTGCTCTGCTGCATATATACATACATACATACAGACACGCATACTGCTCTGCTGCATATATATATATACATACATACAGACAGACACGCATACTGCTCTGCTGCATATATACATACATACATACATACATACAGACACGCATACTGCTCTGCTGCATATATACATACATACATACATACAGACACGCATACTGCTCTGCTGCATATATACATACATACATACATACATACAGACACGCATACTGCTCTGCTGCATATATACATACATACATACATACAGACACGCATACTGCTCTGCTGCATATATACATACATACATACATACATACATACACGCATACTGCTCTGCTGCATATATACATACATACATACATACAGACACGCATACTGCTCTGCTGCATATATACATTCATACATACAGACACGCATACTGCTCTGCTGCATATATATATACATACATACAGACAGACACGCGTACTGCTCTGCTGCATATATACATACATACATACAGACACGCATACTGCTCTGCTGCATATATACATAGACACATACATACAGACACGCATACTGCTCTGCTGCATATATACATACATACATACAGACACGCATACTGCTCTGCTGCATATATACATACATACATACAGACACGCATACTGCTCTGCTGCATATATATATACATACATACAGACAGACACGCATACTGCTCTGCTGCATATATACATACATACAGACACGCATACTGCTCTGCTGCATATATACATACATACATACAGACACGCATACTGCTCTGCTGCATATATACATACATACATACAGACACGCATACTGCTCTGCTGCATATATATATACATACATACAGACAGACACGCATACTGCTCTGCTGCATATATACATACATACATACAGACACGCATACTGCTCTGCTGCATATATACATACATACATACATACAGACACGCATACTGCTCTGCTGCATATATATATACATACATACAGACAGACACGCATACTGCTCTGCTGCATATATACATACATACAGACACGCATACTGCTCTGCTGCATATATACATACATACAGACAGACACGCATACTGCTCTGCTGCATATATACATACATACATACATACAGACACGCATACTGCTCTGCTGCATATATACATACATACATACAGACAGACACACACCTTGCTCTGCGGGGCCCACACACGCGGCTCCGGGGGCCACACAAGCACGGGGGGACAGGGAGGGAGTGATGTCCCACATACTGATCAGGTCACGGTGCAGATGGGGCCCACACAGCGCTGGAGGGAAGCGATGTGCTGGGGGTCGCTGGCTGGCACTGTGACTCCTTCATCTGTGGGACTGAGCAGGACGCCGGGCGGTAGCTCTGCCCACAGATGATGCTCAATGCAGGAGAACACAGTGAAAGCTGTGGTCTGCGGGCCCTAAAGGGCCGGCAGCCACAGTTTCCAGTGACAAGGACTGCGGTCCCCGGAACTCGGCCCGGGGGCAGCAGAACTGACGAGGCCGAGTGGGCCCCCCCAGCTCTCCAGGGCCCCGGCATTTGCCCGGGTATGCCGCGTGCTGACGCCGGCCCTGAGGGGATGGGTGGTGGAAGCAATAGGTGAGGACAGAGCTGGTTGCGCAGTGGTCTTCTGGACTGAGGGCTATTGTAGGTTGTAGGCTTGTTGGAAGAGGTGGGTCTTGAGGTTCCTCTTGAAGCTTGAAGAATATCCTGCCACCTGAGCTGGGTTTAAATGACCAGGGTGAATAAACCAACCTGTCGAGCAGAACAATACACGCGACTGTATAATGCTGCAAGAAAGACATGAGTGACAACTGTAGCCTTGCACTGCTAACCACTGAGCCCACAACATGCTGTAATAATGTTGTATCCATTGATCACTTCTTGGTATTAAATGAACACTGTAATTATAAAAGCTACATGATGGTATCAGTATTTGTATTTGTTCTTTCAGCATAAAAGAACTCACTCCAAAGAGATAATCTATTGTTAAAAAACACCAAAAAGGCCAGTGAAAGTGTTTGTACCATAGATCTAAATGTGGCGCACATCATCATTGACATTATACACTTGAATGATCTTGTGTTGTTTTGTACGATGGCAATGAAAGAACAAGAAAAAAAAAATCTGGAGCATGTATTTCAAAAATCCGGGCTATTTCAGTATTATAATGTAATAATGGAAGCAGCTGAGAGATAATTTTCTGGAATATAACCCTCAGTGTTCTCCTCCTACACACGAGTTCCGCAGACCCTGACAATAGATTGATTCAAAACAATACATCCATTAGTGGAAATCAAGATTCATTCTGCAGCATTTGCAATGCTAATCGTGTAACTTCACCGTCGTCGTCGTCCTCTGCAACGTCTGGATATTATTTATTTCATGTGATATTTGGAATTAGGCGAAGATCCCTATCCAGTGTGTAAGGGGCCTCAGACCCTTATCCTGTTTGCCGTCTCCATAATGAACTGTACATATGCTTTTTTGTATGGAGGCTCAGCTGATGTAATGTATGTTCTCATCCCGTAGGGTCAGCTGCTCCTCTCCGCAACGCATTTCACAGGAAACACAAATGAGCAGGATGTGGTCTGAATCACACACACTGATGACAGATAGAAAATTACCAAAAAAAAGGGCTTTACTGTCTGTGTCTGAAATATAAAACCACTTTCTATAGAGCAATTCATAAGGACTTATCTGTCTTTCAAGTTGCGCTCTCGCATTTTACGACCTAGACGTGGAGCAGTAAATCAGGAGGGGATTCGGTCACTTACATAGTGCATGATCTTCTTTTCATCCCCATTGATGAGCAGCAATGTGTCAAATCATTTCTCTACAGTGGTGGGACCGATATATGGTGGGATGAATGAATTTTAGAATATAGATTTTATACATATACAATTTTTCTTTAAAAATGCATTGCAGTTGCATATACCTTAGGGCTGCTTTGCACACTACGACATCGCAAGCCGATGGCAGCGATGCCGAGCGCGATAGTCCCCGCCCCCGTCGCAGCTGCGATATCTTGTGATAGCTGCCGAAGCGAACATTATCGCTACGGCAGCTTCACATTCACTTACCTGCCCTGCGACGTCGCTCTGGCCGGCGACCCGCCTCCTTCCTAAGGGGGCGGGTCGTGCGGCGTCACAGCGACGTCACACGGCAGGCGGCCAATAGAAGCAGAGGGGCGGAGATGAGCAGGACGTAAACATCCCGCCCACCTCCTTCCTTCCTCATTGCAGCCGGGACACAGGTAAGGCGATGTTCCTCGCTCCAGCGGCTTCATACACAGCGATGTGTGCTGCCGCAGGAACGAGGAACAACATCGTAACATCGGTCCTTCCGAAATTATGGAAATGACCGACACTACACCGATGATACGATTTCGATGCTTTTGCGCTCGTTAATCGTATCAAAAACGATTTACACACTCCGATGTCGACAGCGACGCCGGATGTGCGTCACTTTCGATTTGACCCCACCGACATCGCAGCTGCGATGTCGTAGTGTGCAAAGTACCCCTTAGAAAGCATCAAAATGTTTCCCCGATATGTCTGTAGTAGTAAATACTTCCCCTATGAAATAATAATTCTGGAGAACTCTTTCTTAATTTTGCATTGCGTCGTTTCAATGTTATTCTTCCAAGAAATCTGTAAATAAATTGCCAATTATCACCTGACTCCCCTTTGGCAATTGTAAAGTTTTATCCACAAAGGACATAAATTCACTTGCTGGTGGTTTTCGAGAGGTGGTCATGTCCCTACACCTTTTTATGTTACATGTCGTTGTTAGGGCCAGGTGGACGGGCAGACCCAGGAGGTGGATCCACTGGGCCGAACTCCTTGATGAAGGCAAGGGGTCCGGTAGCCGGAGCACTACGGGTAGCAGGACAGTCCGTGCACAAGAGTGGAATGGAGAAGTCCCTGGGACCACGGAGTCACTGATGGTAGTCCGGGTGACGGAGCTCAGGTTCGGAGGCCGAGATGTTGTCAGGCAGAGTCCGGAACCGATGGAGCGAGAGGACGGGTCACCACAGGGATCAGAGATGGTACGGACTGATGGGATGGCAGATAGTCAGCGTTCGGGAATCGGCAGGACCGGATGGCGAGGCAGGAGCGGCTCTAGAAGAGAGATAGGTAAGTATGGCACAGAGACACAAGGAGACCTGACTCCTAGCTTAGGAAACACGAAGAACAGGTCCCGCCCACTTGGACACTAAACCCCTTTATACCCGGTACCTGTGTGTTCAATTTCCTGTCAGTGGACGCTGGCCCTTTAAGAAAGGGTCAATGACCGCGCGCGCGCCCTAATGCGCATGCGCGAGGCCCGGGTGCCAGAAGCCAGGGCAGGGAGCGGTGAGAAGGACGCTGGAAAGCCGGGCTGGGGCTGCGTAGCCGACGGGCGCCGGGAGCGGGGACAGGGCCGCCTGGAGACCGCAGGCAATGGAGGCTGGAGACCGGGGAGAGAAGCAGGGAAGCCGGGGAGCGTGGCAGGTGAGCCGGGGAGCAGAGCAGGGGACCCGGAGAGCGTGACAGTACACCCCCCCACGCCCCCCTCCCCGCAACCGGGACAGGAAGGCACGGATCAGAGGAGTACCCACATTCTCCCCGGGCTCCCAGGACCTATCCTCAGGACCATACCCTGCCCAGTCTACCAGGAAGAACTGGCGGCCCCGTACGGTTTTCATAGCCACGATATCCCTTACCGCATAGATGTCATCATCGGCAATAGGAGGAGGAGCCGAACTGGCAGCAGCGGAGAAGGGACCAAGGACAACCGGCTTGAGCAGGGAGACGTGGAAGGAGTTGGGTATCCTCATCGTGGCCGGGAGCTGCAGTTTGTAGGAGACCTCATTGATCTTGCTGAGGACTTTAAACGGCCCGATGTAGCGAGGACCCAGCTTGTAGGATGGTAGCTTCAATCGGACGTACTTGGAAGCAAGCCAGACGAGATCTCCTGGAGAGAAACACGGAGGGTCCAGACGCCTCTTGTCTGCGTGTCTCTTCATCCGCAGGGAAGCACGTCCAAGGGACGCCTTGACAGAGTCCCAAATTGTTGCAAAGTCACGGGCTACAGCATCAGCAGCAGGGACATCCGAGGAAGAGGATACAGGTAATGGGACGGAAGGCTGAAGTCCGTAAACGACATGGAAGGGAGAGCTGGAGGAGGACTCACTGACGTGGTGGTTATGGGAGAATTCAGCCCAAGGAAGAAGCGTGGACCAGTCGTCATGATGGGCGTTGACGTAGTGACGTAAGAAGGAGGTCAAGATCTGATTGACTCGTTCCACTTGGCCATTCGACTGAGGATGGTAGGCTGAAGAAAAGTCCAGAGTCACTCCCAGATGTTTGCAGAGGGCCCTCCAGAAGCGGGAGGTGAACTGAGTTCCTCTGTCGGACACAATGTGTGATGGAAAGCCATGCAAGCGGAAGATGTGTTGTATATAGGCGTCAGCGAGCTCCTGGGCAGAGGGCAGTCCAGCCATAGGGACGAAATGAGCCATTTTGGAGAACCGATCCACCACGACCCATATGACTGTGTGTCCGGAGGACAGTGGCAAGTCCGTAATAAAGTCCATCGCAATGTGTTGCCACGGAACTGAGGGTATAGGCAGAGGCAGAAGACGGCCATATGGCAGATGTTTGGGCGTCTTGTTCCTGGCACAAGAGGAGCAGGCTGAGACAAAAGAAGCGACGTCCGTGCGAAGGGATGGCCACCAGTAATGACATACGATCGTACTCCATGTTCTCTTCTGACCAGCATGGCCGGCTGTTTTTGAGGCATGGCCCCAGTGCAACACTTTTTTCCTGTCAGTCTCAGAGACATAGGTCTTCCCGGGCGGTATCTGGGCCAGGGTGACAGGAGCCACCGGAATGATCTTACTAGGACAGATGATGGGCTGGGATGTCTCCTCCTCCTGCTCCATGGGCAGGAATGACCTGGACAAAGCATCTGCGCGTACATTCTTGTCCGCAGGTCAGAAATGGAGCTGGAAATCGAACCGGGCAAAGAATAAGGACCACCTGGCTTGCCGTGGGTTCAGTCGCTGAGCGGACCGCAGGTATTCCAGGTTCTTGTGGTCCGTGTAAATGATCACGGGGTACACTGCTCCCTCTAGAAGGTAGCGCCATTCCTCCAGAGCCAGTTTGACTGCCAATAGCTCTCGGTCACCGATGGTATAGTTGCGTTCAGGCGCTGAGAAGCTCTTGGAGAAGAAACCGCAAGTCACCATCTTCCCGGAGGAGGACTTCTGCATGAGCACTGCTCCGGCTCCCGAGGAGGAGGCATCCACCTCCAAGGTGAACTGTCGGTTTAACTCCGGACGGTGGAGCACAGGGGAGGAGGCAAATGCCCGCTTCAGAGAGCCAAACGCGGCGTCGGCCGCAGGTGACCAGTCCTTTGGATTAGCCCCCTTCTTGGTCAAGGCGGAGAGAGGATCAGTCAGAGCCGAGAAGTGAGGGATGAACTGGCGGTAATATTTTGCGAATCCCAGAAAGCGTTGGATTGCCTTCAGTCCAGAAGGAGGGGGCCAGTTGAGAATGGAAGAGACCTTCTGCGGATCCATCTGCAGTCTGGTATCGGAGATTACGTAACCCAGGAAGGGCAGAGAAGACTGCTCGAAGACACACTTCTCGTACTTGGCGTACAGACGATTTTCCCTCAGTCGTTGTAGTACCAGCTGCACGTTCTCTCTGTGGGTTTGGAGGTCCGGAGAAAAGACCAGGATGTCATCAAGATACACCACCACACAGATGTAGAGAAGGTCCCGGAACACGTCGTTCACCAATTCTTGAAAGACTGCTGGTGCGTTACACAGGCCGAAGGGCATCACACAGTATTCATAGTGCCCATCACGGGTATTGAACGCGGTCTTCCATTCGTCCCCAGAGCGGATGCGGACCAAGTTGTAGGCACCCCGAAGATCCAACTTGGTAAACACACGAGCTCCTCTAAGCCGATCAAACAATTCGGGGATGAGCGGCAGGGGGTATTTATTTTTCACGGTGATTTGGTTCAATCCCCGGTAGTCAATGCATGGGCGTAGGTCACCCTCTTTCTTCTTAACGAAGAAGAAGCCTGCTCCAGCCGGAAAGGAGGATCTCCGAATGAATCCCCTTGCCAGGTTCTCTGTGATGTAGGTAGACATGGCCCTTGTTTCGGCAGGAGACAGCGGATATATCCGTCCTCGAGGTGGTGTAGTTCCCGGGAGCAGGTCGATGGCACAATCGTAAGGACGATGTGGCGGCAGTACCTCTGACTCCTTTTTATCAAAGACGTCCGCGAAGGACCAATAGGCCGAGGGCAGTCCCGGTAGGGACTCTGGAACCGGAGGTCGTCGGATGGGTTGTATAGTCTTCAGACAGTTCTCGTGGCAAGAGGAGCCCCATCGGGTGATTTCACCAGTACCCCAGCTGACTGAGGGTTCGTGTGTCCGTAACCAGGGGAGTCCCAGCAGGATTTGATGGGACATGTGTGGGAGGACATAGAGAGCGATGTTCTCGGTGTGCAGGGCACCGATACGCAGTTCCACCGGCTTGGTGATCCACGAGATGGTGTCAGAGAGGGGTCTCCCATCCACAGAGGCAATCACTAGGGGTTTGTCGAGTTGAGTAACAGGCACCTGGTACTTGTCCACCGTGGCCTGCTGGATGAAATTGCCTGCTGCCCCGGAATCGAGGTATGCCTCGGCCGTGAACCGCGTCTCTCCCGTTGTCACTTGAACTGTCCACGTAACCGGGTCTGAGAGAGTCCCAGCACCTAGGGTGGCCTCTCCTACCAACCCTAGGCTTTGGAGTTTCCCGGCCTCTCTGGACAGGAGCGTAGAAGGTGTGTGCCCTCTCTGCAGTAGAAGCAGAGACCCTTGGCGAGCCGTTCTGCTCGGCGTTGTTCAGACTGCCGCAAACGGTTGATCTGCATGGGCTCATGGACGGAGACACCAGATGAGGTTGACTGAAGTACGGCGGGCTTCTGCGGAGGAGAGGAATGCCGTATCGGACGTCTCTCACGGGACACCTCTTTGGATCGTTCCTGAAAACGAAGATCCACTCGAGTTGCTAGCGTAATCAGGGCATCCAGGGTAGACGGCACGTCACGACCAGCCAGCTCGTCTTTAATTCGACCCGAGAGACCTTCCCAGAAGGCGGCGGTTAGAGCCTCATTGTTCCACCTGAGTTCCGAAGCCAAGGTGCGAAAACGGATGGCATATTGACCCACCGTCAGAGTCCCCTGACGTAACCGGAGGAGAGATGAGGCAGACGCGGAGGCGCGTCCGGGCTCATCAAAGGTGCCACGAAATGCCTGCAGGAACTCCTGGATGTTAGTGGTCACAGGGTCCTCCTTCTCCCACAAGGGGTTCATCCACGCCAGTGCCTCGCCCTCTAGATGGGACATCATGAACGCGACCTTGGCTTGATCGGAGGCAAACAAATGCGGCAGTTGCGTGAAATGGAGGGAGCATTGGTTTATGAATCCCCTGCAGGTCTTGGGATCTCCGGCGTACCGGGGTGGTGAGGCCAGACGAAGCCTGGAAGCATCCGAGGAGGCTGCCACGGGAGCAGGGGCTGTGGATCGTCCAGTGGAAGCTCGAGATGCCGAAGATGTAACCGACGCTTGTAGCGTGTTCAGGCGGGCGTCCACGGAAGACATAAAGTTCAGCATACGGGTCTGGGTCTCACGCTGGCGTGTGAGTTCCTCCTGCAAGGCAGATAGTGCTTCGGCGGGATCCATGGCCTGTTCTTACTGTTAGGGCCAGGTGGACGGGCAGACCCAGGAGGTGGATCCACTGGGCCGAACTCCTTGATGAAGGCAAGGGGTCCGGTAGCCGGAGCACTACGGGTAGCAGGACAGTCCGTGCACAAGAGTGGAATGGAGAAGTCCCTGGGACCACGGAGTCACTGATGGTAGTCCGGGTGACGGAGCTCAGGTTCGGAGGCCGAGATGTTGTCAGGCAGAGTCCGGAACCGATGGAGCGAGAGGACGGGTCACCACAGGGATCAGAGATGGTACGGACTGACGGGATGGCAGATAGTCAGCGTTCGGGAATCGGCAGGACCGGATGGCGAGGCAGGAGCGGCTCTAGAAGAGAGATAGGTAAGTATGGCACAGAGACACAAGGAGACCTGACTCCTAGCTTAGGAAACACGAAGAACAGGCCCCGCCCACTTGGACACTAAACCCCTTTATACCCTGTACCTGTGTGTTCAATTTCCTGTCAGTGGACGCTGGCCCTTTAAGAAAGGGTCAATGACCGCGCGCGCGCCCTAATGCGCATGCGCGAGGCCCGGGTGCCAGAAGCCAGGGCAGGGAGCGGTGAGAAGGACGCTGGAGAGCCGGGCTGGGGCTGGGTAGCCGACGGGCGCCGGGAGCGGGGACCGGGCCGCCTGGAGACCGCAGGCAATGGAGGCTGGAGACCGGGGAGAGAAGCAGGGAAGCCGGGGAGCGTGGCAGGTGAGCCGGGGAGCAGAGCAGGGGACCCGGAGAGTGTGACAGTCGTCTACTTGTACTGCAAAATGTGTGTTTATACTAAACATATTATATATGATGGTTTCCGCTGTAGCAGAGCTGGGGCCATTAACCAGCAGGCACCACCTAGCGGGCAGGCTGGAACTGTAGTAGATTAGATATCAGATAGGACAGGAATAAGTTGAGGTAGAGGAGGAGTGACACATAGCAAGAGGGATGACTAGTAACACGAGCCGTGTGGGGTACCAGTCCTGGATAGGGGTTGAATAAGAGAAGACACGGCCACGGTGTCAGGGTCAGTCAGGGAACCCTGAGGTGACCTCAAGAGGTTCGGAGTCTACGGCTCATCCGGGCGGGCTTAGAGAGAATGGGGACAGGTTCCTCACAGAGTTCCCCACATGGAAAACTCCTGGACAATACATCGATTTTAATGTTTTTAGACCCAGGGCGATAAGTTGCAAATGTATAAGATCTATTGAAAAACAATGACCTCCAAGATTTTCTTGGTATAATACACTTAGCAAATTTAAGATTTTTATGGTGGGTAATTATTGTAATAGGATTGATAGCTCCCTCCAGAAAGTGTTGACGTTACTCAAACGCTAATTTGATTGCCAATAACTCTATATTACTAATGTAATAATATTCAGCCGATCATAGTTTCCTGGATGAAGCTTGCCAAGAGACAGACCCTGGGACAACACAGCTCCCACCCCCACATCTGACACATCAAAATCCACCGGAAAAGGTTTAGATACAGTACAGACCAAAAGTTTGGACACACCTTCTCATTCAAAGAGTTTTCTGTATTTTCATGACTCTGAAAATTGTAGATTCACATTAAAGGCATCAAAACTATGAATTAACACATGTGGAATGAAATACTTAACAAAAAAGTGTGAAACAACTGAAAATATGTCTTATATTCTAGGTTCTTCAAAGTAGCCACCTTTTGCTTTGATTACTGCTTTGCAAACTCTTGGCATTCTCTTGATTAGCTTCAAGAGGTAGTCACCGGAAATGGTCTTCCAACAGTCTTGAAAGAGTTCCCTGAAATGCTTAGCACTTGTTGGCCCTTTTGCCTTCACTCTGCGGTCCAGCTCACCCCAAACCATCTCGATTGGGTTCAGGTCTGGTGACTGTGGAGGCCAGGTCATCAGGCGTAGCACTCCATCACTCTCCTTCTTAGTCAAATAGCCACTACACAGCCTGGAGGTGTGTTTGGGGTCATTGTCCTGTTGAAGAATAAATGATGATCCAACTAAATGCAAACCGGATGGAATAGCATGCCACTGCAAGGTGCTGTGGTAGACATGCTGGTTCATTATGCCTTCAGTTTTGAATAAATCTCCAACAGTGTCACCAGGAAAGCACCCCCACACCATCACACCTTCTCCTCCATGCTTCACAGTGGGAACCAGGCATGTAGAGTCCATCCATTCACCTTTTCAGCATCGCACAAAGACACAGTGATTGGATCCAAAGATCTCAAATTTGGACTCATCAGACTAAAGCACAGATTTCCACTGGTCTAATGTCCATTCCTTGTGTTCTTTAGCCCAAACAAGTCTCTATTGCTTGTTGCCTGTCTTTAGCGGTGATTTTCTAGCAGCTATTTTACCATGAAGGCCTGCAGCACAGAGTCTCCTCTTAACAGTTGTTATAGAGATGTGTCTGCTGCTAGAACTCTGTGTGGCATTGACCTGGTCTCTAATCTGAGCTGCTGTTAACCTGCGATTTCTGAGGCTGGTGATTCGGAAAAACTTATCCTCCGCAGCAGAGGTGACTCTTGGTCTTTCTTTCCTGGGGCGGTCCTCAAGTGATCCAGTTTCTTTGTAGCGTTTGATGGTTTTTTGCCACTGCACTTGGGGACACTTTCAAAATTTTCCCAATTTTTCGGACTGACTGACCTTCATTTCTTAAAGTAATGAAGGCCACTTGTTTTTCTTTACTTAGCTGCTTTTTCTTGCCATTATACAAATTCTAACAGTCTATTCAGTAGGACTATCAGCTGTATATCCACCAGACATCTGCACAACACAACTAATGGTCTCAACCCCATTTATAAGCAGGGCTGTGGAGTCGGTAAGCCAAATCTTTGACTCCGACTCCTCAATTTCCCTTGCACCGACTCCGACTCCGACTGCACGACTCCGACTCCCACATATATTGCTTATAGTTAAGTGAAACATTTATTGCAGTACAATTTGAACATCAGACATTTAATCATTTTTATGATACAATAATCAAGATATTTAGATAGAACATAAAATGTTCTTGGAATACAACTTTAGAACACAAAAAGCTGTAATAAATTGTAAATATGTTATACAATATGTACTGTATTACATATTTACAATCTATTACAGTTTTTTGTGTTCTAAAGTTGTATTCCAATAAATATATTTTATGTTCTATCAAAATATCTTGATTATTGTATCATAAAAATGATTAAATGTCTGATGTTCACATTGTACTACAATAAATTTTTCACTTAAATATAAGCAATATACTAAATGTTATTATTTAGTATGTTTTTGTTGAAAACTGTTTTTTGCCACTTACATAGTGTATTACATAGTGTTATATATAACACTGAGTAAGTGGCAAAAAAACAGTTTTCAACAAAAACATACTAAATAACATTTGTGCAGTCTATGAATTTGATATAAGAAATAGAATTGCTTCCATCAGATCCTCCGTCATAGATGACCTAAAATCTGACCTAACAATTTTAAGGCTAGAGAACAACCTTTCTACAGTAACTTGGGCAACATCTCTAACAATTTCCGGGTATAAATGAATTGCCTCATGCAGTCAGTTTTGAATTTTTCTATTTCTTTGAGGACAAGTGAAAAATTTTACTGAAATCTGGTCAATCTGCTGCTATAGGAGACGGAGTGAAATCTTTTTCCTTGCGGCAACACTTTGCTGCTCCATGTCAACCAAATACTTGTCAAAGTTAAACTCCTCATCTGCTGAGGATGAAGATATGGCAGCAGTAGCACTGTCAGGCCCCAAGTCCTCTTGCGCCTGGCAGTCCTGTAGCTGCTCATCCTAACTGCTACCTCACTGAAAGCTTCTTTTCCTTTAGTAAGCTGTTGATCATCAAGCAGTATATGATGACTTGGGTCCACATAAACAGCTGCCAGAAGAATTTTATTTTCCAATAGCTGTGTCTCTCTCTGTTTCATTGAAACAGAAATGCCATCTGCAATTAAACCTCCTCTTTGGGTCAGGCAAAATAGCAAGTTCTTCCACTCCCTTATGAAAATGCCAGGAGATAAATCTTCAGCTTGTAATTTTTTAGTCACTGTAAATGGGTGATTAAGCAATTCCTTCAATTCAGCCACCTGTGTCCATTGACCTTCATTTAAGGTTACTTGAGGGTTCACCATATCTATAAGAAACGATTTTAGTTCAAGCAATCGCTCAGTCATTAAATAAGTGCTGCCTCACCGAGTGGCTTGATCAACAATTGCCCCTTTTCTAGCAGGTCTCTTCAAGATGGAATCAATTTTAGGGGTTCTGGCGGCAATAACCAACTTCCTCACTTTTCCAATCAGATTTCCAGCATGTCTGCCCAGTTTCACATATTCGTCTTTTTGCCGGTTTGGCGGATGTGGCGCACGCCAGTACAGTACGATACAGTACAGTGGCAGCTCCACAACTTCCGGGTCACATGCTCCGGTCACATGAAAACATGTGACCGTCATTTGTCGCGCTGCCACTGTACTGTATACACTGTACTGGAGTGCGCCGCATCCGCCAAACCGGCGAAAAGATGGATGTGTGAAACCGGGGTCCCTCTTGCAGACTATCTCTTATTACCAACTGCAGCGTGTGTATATGTGATGAATATGAAAGTGTTTTGAAGCAGCTTCAACAAGATCATCTAATCCTAAAGTATCATTTTGCTGTTCTTCTGTTGTAATATCTGTTTGTTCCTCAGTCACATGAACAGCACTGTGGCCTTCCATCTCACATATACTAAATCCTAAATTTTCTTCTAGCTGCTGTTCATTACTCTCATTCATCAGTTTAATTGTACTTATGTTTGAAGCATTGTTCGTTACAATGGCAAGAACCTGTTCTTTTTTGCGTTCCTAATCTTGCAGACCTTTTTCCACTAAGGCCTGGAGAAACTGGCTGCTGTGATGCGCTTTACTTTTACTGCCAGTGTCTTACTAACAATTTCTTTCTTGTCACAAACATATCGAACATTGATGGCAAAATAATTCAGTGAAATGCAGTGAGTCCGGGCATCCCAGCAAAGGTAATGGGTGAAAGATAGGACATTCAGACACAGCGTTTTGTGAGGATCCTCACAAAGAATGAGCAGTCAGTTTGTGGTGTTTTTCTAATCTGCTTTTGCTATTGAAAGTATTATTTATGAGCTCAAAAACCTTTCAGGTGATGCGGGTTTTTAAAAAGCTCATCTGCTTTTGCAGCTGAAAAACGTATCCTCAAAAAATGCAGCAAAAACGCTGTGTGTGAATGTAGCCTTAGATCAGGAATAGAACAGCCATTTATAGGACATTTCATAAGTTTCCCAAATTCCTATGAAAAAAAGTTCATCACACTCTGCATTGCACTACTGTCCTCAATTTATTATGCTAATGACTTAAGACTGACATCCTCAACAATTCGAACCTCCCACTCCCGTCTTCAAGATTTCTCACGTGCTGCGCCTATGCTCTGGAACACACTACCAAGAGAAATCCGATTAATTCACAACATCCACACCTTTATGCGGGCCCTAAAAACGCATTTCTTTAGACTAGCCTATCACCTCACTGCCCTGATCTAATCTAGTCCCTTTCCGCCCTTCATAAAATTTACTTCCAGTTCTCGTCCCCTGTACCTGTATAAATTCTCACCGACGGGTTCATGCAGCTGCTTTTGAATACCCTATTAAATCGATGGCTGGACCATATATGACAAGCTTTTCTCCCCCCATTCGCCTTTTGTGTCTCCCCTATTTCCTCATAGACTGTAAGCTTACGAGCAGGGCCCTCACTCCTCCTGGTATCTGAATTTTGTTATTTTGTATTGTCTCATATTGTCTGTACATGTCCCCTCTTAATTGTAAAGCGCTGCGGAATATGTTGGTGCTATAGAAATAAAAATTATTATTATATTATATATTTTAGGAGTCGGAGTCGGTGCATTTTATACCGACTCCGACTCCACTAAAATGAGTTCCGACTCCGACTCCACAGCCCTGTTTATAAGGCAAGAAATCCCACTTATTAAACCTGACAGGGCACACCTGTGAAGTGAAGACCATTTCCGGTGACTACCTCTTGAAGCTCATCAAGAGAATCCCAAGAGTGTGCAAAGCAGTAATCAAAGCAAAAGGTGGCTACTTTGAAGAACCTAGAATATAAGACATATTTTTAGTTGTTTCACACTCTTTTGTTAAGTATTTCATTCCACATGTGTTAATTCATAGTTTTGATGCCTTCAATGTGAATCTACAATTTTCAGAGTCATGAAAATAAAGAAAACTCTTTGAATGAGAAGGTGTGTCCAAACATTTGGTCTGTATTGTACATCAGACTGTATCAATGCAGGTGCCGACAAGAAGCATTTTTTTAAACAGTCAAATGCAAACTAAGCACCCTCAGACCATTTCAAGAAGTCTGTTCCTTTTTTAGTTATGTCAGTAAGAGGTCTTGTTACGGCAAAGTAACATTGCAGAGTCTTAAGGTTCTCAGGACGATTCCATTTTAATATAGTATTTAATTTAGTGGGATCCATTTGAAAACCTGCAGCAGAAATTACGGTATGTATACCAAAAATGGAAGTTCCTGTACGGCAAATAAACTCTTCTTCAGTTTAGTACACAACTTATTCTCTCTGAAAATTTGGAATACCTGTCTGACATTTTCCATATGACACTCATAATCCCATGAGTATATGAGAATGTCATCTAGGTAAATGATTACAGATTTCCCCATAAGATGAGAAAAAGCATCATTACCAAAATACTGGAGTACGGCAGAATCGTTGGTAAGACCGAATGACATCACCAGGTTTTCGAAGTGCCACACAGGTGTATTGAAGGCCTTTTTCCATTCATCCCTCTGTTTGACCCAGATCAGATTATAGGCCCCCTAAGGTCAGGTTTAGAGAGCCATTTAGCATCGGCAATCTGGTTAAAAAGGTCAAGAATGAGTGGAAGAGTATATTGATCTCGAATAGTTATTTGGTTGAGTTCCTGGAAGCCCAGACATTGCCGTAACCCAACATCCTTCTTTTTGATTAAGAAAAATCCTGCAGTTACCGGCAACGAATATGACCTAATATACCCCTTCTGTAAACTCTCCGTTATGTACTTTTTGAGAGCTGATTTCTCAGGACCCGACAAATTATAGAGTTTGCAGTTGGGCAATTTTGCCCCCAGCGTTAACCTTATGGTGCAGTCATAAAGTCTATGTGGCGGTAACTCCTGACATCACCCCCTCTGAGAATACATCACTAAAATCAGAGGGGGGACCAGAAACACTTGTGGTAACCACCAAAATACATGTTCCTAGACAGTGGTCTTTACAATATTTCCTCCATTTTATTAACTCTTGGGTTTGCCAGTCAACAGAGGGGTTATGTAATGCAAACCAGAGATACCCCAATATTATTTGTACAGGAAGGAACTTGAGAACATAACATGATATGTGCTCCAAATGAAGTATCTGTATACCATCCCTGTATACACTCAAAAAGCCCTCTGAGTAAGAGGTGATGAATCAATGGCAAAAATCTACACAGGATTTGATAACACCTTCAAATCTAACCATGAGAAATGATCAAACTGTTCATCAATCATGTAGTAGAGACTTGTATGTCCCCAACCATAGCCCTTGCGTGTATTAAATACAGAGACACCATTTTAGAAGCTATACGTAGATCCAGGATGGAATCCCTCAAACAACTTGGGTTTCATTTCCTGACTGACGTCTTTCCTTGGGCACAAAGAGACAGACACTGATAAAGGGTCACTTTTTACCTCAGAAAAAACAAACTCCACCGTTTTTTAGTGGAGTGGTGGTTCTTTTCCCACCAGACATCCCTCCAAGCTGCATGTGCTCGGGTTGGGCCTCCAGAGGTAATGGCAGTACGGAAACACCTTCCCAGAAAGATTAGATTCACTGGACCTCTCACGAAATCAATGATTAATACATATTACCAAAAACATGGCACACTTTAAAGAAGGGTTGCGTCTTATATGCAACCAATGGCTCATTTACCCCCTTGGACAAACCCTGTAAAAACTGTATTGAGGGCGCACAGTCATTCCACTTTGTGTTCCTCTGTTACAGTGAATGGATCTTAAACTCGGCTAAATATATTTTATCTGGATCATCATAGATGAGACCAAGTGCCGAGAAAAACCCATCCACCATCAAAAAAATGGTGAATTAGAGGGCAAGGAAAAGGCTCACACTTGAGTGTCCCCACTCAAGAGTAGGCCATTAATTCCAACCCTCTGTTCCTCACCACCCGAGGAGTGGGGACATAAGCAGAAGTATAACTTAGGGTACTTTCACACTTGCGTTCAGCGGAGTCCATCACTATGGAGAATAGCGCAGTCCGTTAACGCACTGCGCTATTGTCCATAGACTTGTATGGACGACGCACTGTAACGCAAGTGTCAGCGTTGCATCCGCTGGACGACGCAGTGTCGTTATTTTGACGCTGCGTCGGGCGGAAGGAACGCAGCATGTAACTTTTTTTGAGCCGCGCAATCCATAGGATTTCACTGCGCATGCTCTCTCTGGCTCCCTGCACCCGTAACCAAGGTAAATATCGGGTAACCAAGCAAAGTGCTTGGCCGATATTTACCCTTGCTATGTGTGCAGGGAGCCCGACACTTCCCCGCTTGGCTCCGCCCCCTCCCGCACTCCACTCCGCATGTATGTACACACACACACAGACACACACACACACACACATACATACATACATATACATACACACGCACACTCACCTGTCCTCAGCGCCATGGCCCGCTCGGCTCCACCCACTCCTCACTCCGCCCCCCGCACACATTTTCGGCGGCCGGACGATCAGCTGAGCGCCCAGCAGTCGGCTATTGAGAGCGATCAGCTGATCGTTCACAATAGTCTGCTGCCGGTAAAACTGTAAAGAAGAAAAACAAAAATAAAATAAAAAAAAAAAGCTTTCCGTTGTTTTGTACGATCCGTAGCATCTGTTGTGCCACTATATGCAACGCATCGGTTGCATCCGTCACACAACGCAATGCTACAGAAGACGTCCAACGCAAGTGTGAACCTCTCTGAAAGTAACAAACCAGGTGCGCTCCTCTGCAATCTTTCTGGGAAAGGCAGTTTGGGTTCACATGATCCAGTGACCAAGACAGATTGCTCCAGTGTGGCAGACTGAGCTTGATGCTGTACTTGCTGCTGTAATGCCCCCTTTAATTTAGCCACATGAAGAGGCAATGTGTACAATTGTCTTGCTAGTGCAGCCACCAGGTCTGTGCTGAATTGTAAAAAGAAGTTACACCATGCCACCTATAATGTCCCAATGTGACTGTAGGAAAGTGAGAGACAGAAACTCCTATGCTGTCCCTCATGTTAGGGATTCCTAGGCTATCCCTAACCTCAGGGTTACCCCTAATGATGGAGATGCATGAGTCATGTGCCTGGCTATGCTCCTGACTAGAACTAATCTGATTTCCCTCTCTTACCAGTGAATGAAGTGGCAGGAATGAGATGGAAACACAGATAAAGACAAACAGGGGAAAACCAAAACTCTGAAACACTGCAAACACTCAGGAACAAACAATGAGAGAAAAGCAAGAGCAGGAAGGTAGCAGCCAAAAAAACAACAAGGGTTAACTGTAAAACCACACACAGCAATAAGTACTACAACTATCAGTTAATTTGGGTTGCAACACCTCACCAGACCAGCTTGGATAAAGTATAGCTGGCAAAGAAGGGCGGATCTAGCCAGCATATATAGGAGGGGAGCAGATGTGATTGGCTCCCGCACACCATGTGATCAAAGAGACTCACAAGCAGACTAGCAAAGCCTGCAGACCTCTTGCTAGCCTGCCTATGAACTACCAATCTGTTGGTCGAATCCTGAGTCTGTCTGTGCTGATCACAGACATCAGAGAAGTTATTAGGTGGACTATCAGAATCTGTAGTCTGAACAGATCCCAACGCTGGCATGACAGTTGGCAATGTTTCAAATAGGCTGCAACCGTCACTGGGATTGGCCACTAGAGCAGACAGTTTTGGTTGGAGATCTCCTTTATTACACCCGATAGGGTATATGGACAGGGATTATCTTTATTAAGCAACTCATAACTATTTCTTTTGATCTTCTTTATAACACATACCGTAAGCCTTACGCTCCATTACGACCCCGCACCGTCCTAATATGCTTGCAAAACCACTTTACATGCTGAGCAATGAGTCACCACATCTAAATGAAAGAAAATTGAAACAGATTGCGCGCTATCCCAGACAGTTTCCCTAGTTTTCTGCTGTGTGACCAGTCATCATGTGGAAATATAATTGCACTGTAAAAAAATGTCAAGATTGGGGAATACGGCATAGAAAATGGATGAGATTCCCGGATAACAGGAGGGTCCTGCAGTCAGAATGAAGCACTGAACAAAGGGAAGCTCAAGGAGCAGAACATTTGTAATTTATCAAAATACATTTGAAGGTGGAAATTACAGACAAGAGCTGGCATTAGATAAAACCACACAGTCACATTCCGATGCTATTATTCATATGGTTAAAGCACAAGTAATATTCCAAAAGACATAACATAGGTTAAAACAATACACACAGCGTTAAGAGGGATAAAACTTGCTCAACACAAGAATCAGCACGGTAAACCAGAGACAGATTGAGCTGGGATTTAGTAAAAATCTTTGGCGTAAACTGATACTTATAAAGTTGGATTAAGAGAAATACCATTTAGGACATACAGTTACAGATGTAGGGGTACAGAGATTGAATGGCACCCCGGTCTTGCTAACTTCTCTGCCCCTAAGGACATATTCTAAATTGCACATGGCAGGTTCGAGTTCATGTTATGAATTTTGCATTAGGCCCCAGGTTGCTTTGATGTCCTGCTCAAACATCCAAAGGTGGGGAGACAGATGCTGGGCACTGATTCATACTGAGGTCCACATAATTTAGGCCACTGGAACTTCAACCATCACTGGAATCGCAGCTGCATCAAAGATGAGTATATACTTATATATTTTTTACGAGGACGAACAAGGGGAATGAGTGTAATGGGAAATGGATGGAAATGGGACTACCAGGCTGACTGTAAGTCTGGGGACCCTGCACTGTCCCTCATCCTGACGGTAAACTTAGGGAAAGTCAGGGTGGAGCCGCCAGTGTAGCCCTGTCTCCTGTCCAGGCAATGACAACTAAGTCCCCGCCACCCAGGGGATTGACCCAGACGGAGCCCAACAACCCACCAACACAGAAAAAGACGGGGGTAACAAAAACCTATATACACCAATAACGTGCACCAGGGAATGACCACGGAGTAAGGGTAAGGGTATAACAGAAGGTGGAAGAAGAAACCCACTTAACTTGCAAAAATAGCAGCAGACAGCGCAACAACAACCACCACCACCACGTCCTCTCAGCTCCAGGTTAGCACCCAAAGTGAATTGAATAACCAGCAAGGTGTCCATCCAGGAAGCAGAGGGATTAAATACTGCCCGGAGGTGTTCAACTAAAGGCAGCTAAGCAGGTCTGCTGCTGAACCATGGAAGGGATTACCCAAAAAAATTGTCCAAAGGAAAAAAAGCAAGTTTAATTGTGCATGGTCTCAGATGGTAATTGAGAACTCTGATCCTGATACTATCCTTATACACGTGACAATGAGTAGGGGTTGTCCAAGTAGTGGACAACCCCTTTAAGGAATATGACTTTGAATGGACAAACTGACCCTTAGGGCATTTCTGCAGTACTACACACAACCTAGAGGCAGGTGTCATGCTGTTTCGGAAAAAAAATACATTGTGTATGTTTCCTTATAATCTTCTCATTTGATGATTATAAATAGAAATACTGATTGTGTCAGGAAATTTTAACTTCTAAAACTTCTCTGTTACTTACGAGTCCTAATAACAATCCCCGGTAAGATTAAGGTTTCAGACGCCTCACCTCCTTCCCTCCCCGTGTAATGGAAGTTGTAACGCAATAGCAATCAGTGTTCGAAATGAAATCTCCTAAACCGTTCTCTTCAAGAATAGGTGTCGTCACGTCTCATCCAGGGATAACTGTGTTATGTTCCCTTTCCTCGAGACAATGGCTGAATGGATTTCCTGCACCTCATCGGTAAATGGCAGTAACATGTTTGCAAAATAAACACATTTGTGGGACTCCAGCTCTCTTTGAAGATCGGAGCTGAAATTAATCAGTTTATACTATAACTTGGACCGGTTTCCACTTCTTTCCAGTAGGCCCCGAGGAAGTGATTCTTTAAGTAGAAAATCCTTTCACTAAATTGTATCCTGTTCCCTTTCAACTCGTAACCCCAAGTTAAGTACTACGAGCAGGCCTCCCAATGAATGGGAACAGACCGACGCTCCCAGGAATTCCAGCCATTATAAATTAATTTAAGGGTTGTTTACTAGGAAAAGCTGTTTAGTGGGGTTTTTTCTTCTTTTTTTTTGGTTGGGGGGAGGACGTGTTTTATTAAATAAACCCAAATAACATTTGTGGTAAGTGCGAATGTTTCCACTTCAGACCCTCGAGTAAGTTGCCCGATGCAGGAATGTCTTCTCGGAGGTAAATGCTGGACGTCTACTGCTGTGATTTTAATTAACTTTCTGGCAAACACCTGCTATTAGCAGTAAAATAGGAACAGACTGACTTGTTTTGCCTCGTGTTGAACTGAAAAGAATAAAAGTTGCAGTTTTTAATATATAACCTCATTAACTGTAGTCAATTGCTGGATTTTTCTTCACCTTGTATTTTGAACACTGTTTAAGCCAGTTTCACACATCTGACACAGTCTTCACAGTCTTTGTATGGACCTCGATGTTCCGAACCGCTACGAATCTCTTGACCGGAACTCACAGCCTCATATCTGAAGCTGTCGACTTTGGTCATTAGACCCACAGCCGATCCGGACATTGTGGTCTCTAGACAGATGTGTGAAAAATAGATGTATGAAACTGGCAATATAGTGGAGATTAATAAAGCATCTCTTCTTATTGGCTAAAATTGAGCTGTCACTTAGTCAGAGAGTCACGAAAGTTTAATAGAAAAACATTGGAATGGATTCCTTACACCCAAGAGGAAAAAAGATTTGGTTTCTCCATCTATACAAAACTTGTGCAAGTCCAATTTTAAAGGGTTATTTTTGGAAATTAGTGGATCCTTTGAGATTCAAATTTCTTCCCCAAATTTTGACTTGATTCTTATAATTAAACAGCCTCAATTTGCCTTCAAAGTACGTGTGTAACACTCTGAATTCATCTTGAAGTCTATAGATTCTGTTTAGTAATGGGCATACTCGCAAATATGTGGAATCAGTGGGACTAACTGGACTTTAAAGAAAAATTGGCTCCGGCCCGGACTTGAACCTGCATATCTGGCCAGATGCTGGTCCCCACACGAGGGGCTGCTGATAAGTCTTTGGCTTTACCCAGAAAGAAACGAGATAAGATGATGGAACTTTACATTTATTCCACATACTCTCCACTGATGTCAACACACTTCTTACATCATATTCCAAGTTCTGTAAGCCTAGCAAAAAGAAGGATTTTGGTTATGCCTCAAACCAGGCATCCGTAGTAGCCATGGTATCAGAAATGGTGTGAAACTTGGTACCCTTGAGATGTTTCTTCAGGTTTGGAAACAGATGATAGTCAGAGGGAGCTAGATCTGGTGAAAAAGATGGGTGGTCAACCAGCTGGAAGACCAGCTCTGCCAGTTTTGCCGTAGTTGCTTGTGCAGTGTGAGCAGAGGCGTTGTCTTGCAGGAACAAGATTCCTTTGGACAGCTTGCCGCGCTTTTTGGCCTTCAGAGCTGCCTTCAATTGGTCCAAAAGTTCAATGGAATACCTTGCATTTATGGTGAAACCCTTTCGAAGGTAGTCCACTAGCAGCATGCCCTCCTTATCCAAGAACACAGATGCTATTACTTTAGTGGCCAATTTTTATACCCTGAACTTTTTTGGACGAGGAGAACCACTGTGCCTCCACTCTTTTGACTGCTCCTTGTTTTCAGGGTCATACAAATAAATCCAGGTCTCATCCAAATGGTGGTAGAAGGAATAGGAAGATTAGAACAAGCACGCAATACTTACTGAGTCTCCTGTAACTGCTTCCAGGCCACTTATTTACCTTCAGGCATATTCACTGCTTTCCCCTCCTACTAGCAGTCCTAGCATTTGTGATTGGTTACAGTCAGACGCGTCACCAGCCTGTGTGACAGCATCTGACTGCTTGCAATCACAGATGCTGATTGTGGTATAAAAATAACTAAATAAAAAAATTGGTGTAGGGTCCCCTCACATTATGATACCCAGCACAGAAAAGCATACAGCTACAGGCTGCAGCCCCCAGCCACATGCGTATCTTGATCTTGGCTATGTATCAAGATAGGAGGAACCACATGCGGCTTTTTTTATTGTTATATAAATAAATAATTAAAAAAGGCATGCGGTTCCCTCCAATTTTCATACCTAGCTATGATAAAACCCAACAGCTGGGGGCTGATATTCTGAGGCTGGGGAGACCCTTGCTTATTGGGACTCACAGCCTAAAAATAGCAGTCTACAGCCTCCCAGGATTGTCACATCCATTAGACGTGACAATCCCGGAACTTTACCCAGCTCATACCGATTGCCCTGATACAGTGGCAATTGGTTTAATAAAGGGTTAATGGAAGCTCATAGCTGCCACTAAGCCGTAGATTAGTAATGGGAGGCATCTATGTGACCCCCATTACTAATCGGTAAATGAAAAGAAATCAATACAAACACCAAAAAAATCCTTTATTTGAAATAAAATACAAAAAAACCCACCCTCTTTCACTAATTTATTAACCCCAAAAGTACCCATGTCCGACATAATCCACTCACGGTCCCAAGATGATTAGAGCTCTGCTACATCTGAACGCACAGTGCACGGCCATAGAACTATAACCGCCCGCTGTGAGCTTCTGGCAGAGACAGCACTGCAATGAGTGGTGACGTCACTCAGGTTAATTGAGGTCACAGCTGGACGTTCCCCTGGTCCTCCACCTGGGATCGCAGGTAACCCCCCCTCGTGTGGATTCATTAAACTCAGTCAAGTCACCAGCATCTCCTGGCAGAAAACTGCTGGGTTTTTTTTTGTCAAGAGATGCAGATTTGGTGCTGAAAATTTTACATCATATTCCTGTACCCATTTTACACCTCTTGGCAAAAAAAAAAAAAATCACATCACTACCACATCATACTGCATGCGGCTTTTAAGAACTTTTTTGCCAGGAGGTGTAGATTGGGTGCATGAATATGTAGTAAAAATTTAATCACCAAATTTGCATCTTTTGGCCCAAAAATGGGAAAAAAAATGGTTTTGATGCCATTTAAGTGCGGTTTTCTGCCAGGAGGTGCAAATTTGGTGCTGAAATGTCTGCACCAGATTTCAGCACCAAATTTGCAACTTCTGGCAGAAAACTACTCCAAAACTGCGTGAAAATCGTGTTTTTGTATTTTTGGGCCAAGCGATGCAACTTTGGTGATGAAATTTTTACACCATTTTCCTACACCTAATCTACACCTCCTGGCAATAAAAAAAAAAAATCACATCATACCATATGCAGTAGTGATGATGTATTCTGCCAGAAGGTGTAGATTGGGTACAGGAATATGATGTTGAAATTTCAGCACTAAGTCTGCATCTCTTAGCAAAAAACACAGTTTTCTGCCAGGAGATGCAGGTATGTGACTCAGTGACCTGAACTAAGGTGGCATCACTGACTTTACTGAGGTCGCTTGAGGCCAGGTGACCTGTGATCACAGTTCAAGGATCATGGGTACCTCCAGCTTTGACTGCAAATAACCTGAGTGATGTCCGCTCACTGCTCGGCTCAGTATCTGACTCACAGCAGGCATCCATGTTCTATGCTCGCGTGTTGTGCCTTCATATGTAGCACAGCTGAAATCTTTGTGGGACCTCATGTGGATTACATAGAATATAGAAATGTGGCACTCCTTCTATAGTCGCTGGTGCTTGGATAGGGTCCCACCCCAGATCAAAAAATTGAAAAAAATCCAGCACTCAAAGCATTCAACTGAAATTGTTTTATATTTTATTCATTGATCTGTGTAATTATTAAAGACGTTTCGGTCATCCGACCTTCATCAGTTTACACTACAATAAAAAGATACATGAAAAATTTTTTAGTGTACAGAAATAATGGCATTATACAATCATGGTAACAAAAAAGGGCAGAAATATTCACCACATTATAATGCATGAACCATAAACTATGATATACAAAAAATGTCAACAAAAAGACAAAAATGAAGAATCTGTCAGTTGAGCCGCTTCACTAGCAGATATACTGTCCACCTAAAGATATAATTGAAATACAGATAAAATGTAGCATAATAGAACCATTATACAACAAAAAGGGGAACCAAACAGGAAACCCAAAAATTTATCCAAAAAATGTATATCTTGCTAATATAGAAGGACAAAGAGCCTAAGCACCAGCACTGAGACACTATTCTAATCTAATAAAACAGACAATACACAGAAATGCCATGTAATGAACACTCACCAGAAAGGGCTCTGTAGAAATATATGGAAAAGCTGGACCAGAGGAAAAAGCTGCCCGTCCGGGTCTGCAGTCAATGTAATCTGACAGTCCAATGTCCAGATTTAAATAGACCGCTCAATTAGCTCATTAACAAGTTACAGAGCGTCACTTCCGGTCCGAAGACCGGACGTGACGTCACGGAGCGTCACTTCCGGTCCGAAAACCGGAAGTGACGTCACCGGCTGGCAAAGTGTAAATCCTGATGGTTGGCAACTGTAGACATACACAGACAGCCACTCCTCACCGCAGGACGTCACTTCCGGTCCGCAAACCGGAAGTGACGATCCTGGTTGGCAAAATGTAAACCAGATGGTTGGCAATTTAAAGACAAATTACCTAAAAGATCAAATAAAAGAAAAAATAGAAGAAATAAGATAAGAGGACTAAGGGAATGGTGTATTTATTCAGAATCAATTTAATAATTCTTTGATTTTTTATCAACTATAATCAACCCTAGTAAAAAAAGGAAAAAAAGAAAAAAAAGAAAAAAAGAAAAGAGAAAAAAGAAAAACTAAGAGGGATATACGTCAGGAAATGGAGGGGGGGGGGAAGGGGTGAAGGGAAGGGAAAGGAAAAGGGGGTGGGCATTGGGAAGGGAAGAGGGGGGGGGAAGGGGAAAGGGAAAGGAGAGACTATGGAAAAAAGGGAACAAGGGAAAATGAGTAATGCGTAGAAAAAACTAAAACTAGGGAAAAAGCAGAAAAAAGGATTATGTTAAGAAAGAAACAGGAAAAAGATTATAAGACAATACCTAAAGGGACCGGCCATCATCAAATCAGTGATGAACTCCTCTGAAAAAGATAATAATAAGTAGGTATAAATGAATGAAAAGCTATAAGAAACTAGAAGTATCGAAATCACGATTAAGGCCTTTGGGCTCCAAAGTCTGAAGAGTAAAAATCCAATACGCCTCCCTTTGTTTCAATTTTTTAACCCTATCACCTCCTCTTCTATTTGGCAAGACCTGCTCTAACACCTGGAACCGTAATTGACTAACACTATGTCCCTGTTTATGAAAATGAGATGGAAGAGGTAAAGTCAATCTCTCACACCTAATGGTGGATTTATGTTGTGATATACGTTCCTTAACAGTCTGGGTGGTTTCGCCTACATAGAGTAGGCCACAAGGACACTTCACTACATATACAACATAAGATGTCTCACAGGTGAAAAAACCTCTAATTGGATAACCCCGACCACTGTAGGGATGCAAAACTCTATCACCTTTCAGCACATTACTGCATTGGGCACAATTTAAACATGGAAAAGTACCACGTCTCTGGGTATAAAGATGAGTTTGAACGGGTCCAGTCACACCGGCGCCCACATCAGCTCTCACCAATTTATTACTGAGGTTGGACGGTCGTCTAAAACAAGGAAGAAAAGGTGATTTAAATTCTTCCACCTCCGGGTACCCTTTACGCAAGATGTTCCAATGACTTCTGATGAATTTATGAATTTTGTAAGAAAAAGGATGGTAAGTATGAACGAAAGCCAAACGTTTATCTCTAGTCTTACCAATAGAAGATTCGGTATTCACACTAGCACTATTCAAAACCTCCTGTGGATAACCCCTCGCCAGAAACTTAGTCCTCATCTCCTGTAATCTGGTATCTTTAATTTCTTGTTGGTTAACAATCCTATGTACCCTAAGAAACTGGGACTTAGGTATAGAATTCTTCATGGCTTTGGGATGACAACTATCATATGCGAGTAAGTTATTCCTGTCCGTCGACTTTATGTACAAATCTGTTTGTAAATGTCCATTCTCTAATTTCGTAACAGTGACATCTAAAAAATTGATATGATGTAAATCATATTGTATAACAAATTGAAGTTCAGACCAAATGCTGTTAATGTAATTATGGAACTCCATGATGGAATCCAACGGGCCAACCCATATGCAAAAAACGTCGTCAATAAATCTCTTCCAACACTTGCAGTGCTCTTGGAATCCCTTATGTGGATATATGAATGTATCTTCAAAGTAAGACATGTACGTATTTGCATACGGGGGCGCTACGTTGGACCCCATCGCGGTCCCCTGTTTTTGAATATAATAGATGTCCTGAAACAAAAAGAAATTTTCAGTTAACACTATTTGTAATAAGTCCAGACAGAAATCACTTGTATCACTCGAAAAGTTATGTTGTAACAATAACTCACGAACTGCTGACATGCCCTTCTGATGTACAATAGACGTATATAAACTTGTCACATCCCAAGTCACGAGATAAGCATCAAATGGAATAGTATCAAGTCCACGAATCACCTCTAGGAAGTGACCAGTATCCAACAGGAAAGAAGGAATGTTTTTAGTCAAAGGAGTAATAATCTTCTCAAGTAAAATAGCTAAAGGGGAAAGGATAGAATCTGTGCCCGCCACTATAGGTCTACCAGGAGGGTTCACCAAGGTCTTATGAATTTTGGGGAGTACATAAAAGACAGGAATGATTGGATTCTGCTTTTGTAAGAAATCAAATGTCTTCTGATCTATTACTCCCTTTTGTAGATAGTGGCCGGTCACAGATCTAATCCTATCTCGAATCCTATTCGTCGGGTTACTTGCCAATATTCCATAGACATTACTGTCCCCCAATTGTCTCAGTATTTCCCGTAAATACATGGATTTGTCCATAACTACCAAAGCTCCGCCTTTATCGGCTTGTTTGATAATTATGTCTTTATCCTGCATAAGAGATGCCAACGCATTTTTATCCTTATCTGAAAAATTGGAAGGACAGTGTAATGACCACATTTTTTAGGTCGAAGAAACCGCAGAGGTCAAAGAGGAAACCTAGGCGGGGGGGACAACGCCACCGAACCTGCAAGAACAACGATGGTCACCAGATCCCAGGTACGCCGGATACCATTGTAGTCAACATTTCTTCTAAGAATTTGTTACCGGATCAAATTAGTCTTCTTCAGAAGGGTTTATCTTTTTGTCCTTCCTACAAATTCAATACATTCCAGTTACAAATGGACTTACTAAGATTTTATCGAAATTTACGTATTAAGGCCCATTTTTCATCATTATCTGATATAGGTCTGAGACCATCGACACAATCTACCTCTATTGCTCCTATCAATATCCAAGGATTGGGACTCAAAACTAAGAGCACTTTCATGCCTCCCAAAAGTAACCCTCCAGTGGAAACGTTCATAGGTTTATTGGAACATGACATTACGTCATTTTTCAAAGATGTGTCTAACAAATCATTACACTGTCCTTCCAATTTTTCAGATAAGGATAAAAATGCGTTGGCATCTCTTATGCAGGATAAAGACATAATTATCAAACAAGCCGATAAAGGCGGAGCTTTGGTAGTTATGGACAAATCCATGTATTTACGGGAAATACTGAGACAATTGGGGGACAGTAATGTCTATGGAATATTGGCAAGTAACCCGACGAATAGGATTCGAGATAGGATTAGATCTGTGACCGGCCACTATCTACAAAAGGGAGTAATAGATCAGAAGACATTTGATTTCTTACAAAAGCAGAATCCAATCATTCCTGTCTTTTATGTACACCCCAAAATTCATAAGACCTTGGTGAACCCTCCTGGTAGACCTATAGTGGCGGGCACAGATTCTATCCTTTCCCCTTTAGCTATTTTACTTGAGAAGATTATTACTCCTTTGACTAAAAACATTCCTTCTTTCCTGTTGGATACTGGTCACTTCCTAGAGGTGATTCGTGGACTTGATACTATTCCATTTGATGCTTATCTCGTGACTTGGGATGTGACAAGTTTATATACGTCTATTGTACATCAGAAGGGCATGTCAGCAGTTCGTGAGTTATTGTTACAACATAACTTTTCGAGTGATACAAGTGATTTCTGTCTGGACTTATTACAAATAGTGTTAACTGAAAATTTCTTTTTGTTTCAGGACATCTATTATATTCAAAAACAGGGGACCGCGATGGGGTCCAACGTAGCGCCCCCGTATGCAAATACGTACATGTCTTACTTTGAAGATACATTCATATATCCACATAAGGGATTCCAAGAGCACTGCAAGTGTTGGAAGAGATTTATTGACGACGTTTTTTGCATATGGGTTGGCCCGTTGGATTCCATCATGGAGTTCCATAATTACATTAACAGCATTTGGTCTGAACTTCAATTTGTTATACAATATGATTTACATCATATCAATTTTTTAGATGTCACTGTTACGAAATTAGAGAATGGACATTTACAAACAGATTTGTACATAAAGTCGACGGACAGGAATAACTTACTCGCATATGATAGTTGTCATCCCAAAGCCATGAAGAATTCTATACCTAAGTCCCAGTTTCTTAGGGTACATAGGATTGTTAACCAACAAGAAATTAAAGATACCAGATTACAGGAGATGAGGACTAAGCTTCTGGCGAGGGGTTATCCACAGGAGGTTTTGAATAGTGCTAGTGTGAATACCGAATCTTCTATTGGTAAGACTAGAGATAAATGTTTGGCTTTCGTTCATACTTACCATCCTTTTTCTTACAAAATTCATAAATTCATCAGAAGTCATTGGAACATCTTGCGTAAAGGGTACCCGGAGGTGGAAGAATTTAAATCACCTTTTCTTCCTTGTTTTAGACGACCGTCCAACCTCAGTAATAAATTGGTGAGAGCTGATGTGGGCGCCGGTGTGACTGGACCCGTTCAAACTCATCTTTATACCCAGAGACGTGGTACTTTTCCATGTTTAAATTGTGCCCAATGCAGTAATGTGCTGAAAGGTGATAGAGTTTTGCATCCCTACAGTGGTCGGGGTTATCCAATTAGAGGTTTTTTCACCTGTGAGACATCTTATGTTGTATATGTAGTGAAGTGTCCTTGTGGCCTACTCTATGTAGGCGAAACCACCCAGACTGTTAAGGAACGTATATCACAACATAAATCCACCATTAGGTGTGAGAGATTGACTTTACCTCTTCCATCTCATTTTCATAAACAGGGACATAGTGTTAGTCAATTACGGTTCCAGGTGTTAGAGCAGGTCTTGCCAAATAGAAGAGGAGGTGATAGGGTTAAAAAATTGAAACAAAGGGAGGCGTATTGGATTTTTACTCTTCAGACTTTGGAGCCCAAAGGCCTTAATCGTGATTTCGATACTTCTAGTTTCTTATAGCTTTTCATTCATTTATACCTACTTATTATTATCTTTTTCAGAGGAGTTGATCACTGATTTGATGATGGCCGGTCCCTTTAGGTATTGTCTTATAATCTTTTTCCTGTTTCTTTCTTAACATAATCCTTTTTTCTGCTTTTTCCCTAGTTTTAGTTTTTTCTACGCATTACTCATTTTCCCTTGTTCCCTTTTTTCCATAGTCTCTCCTTTCCCTTTCCCCTTCCCCCCCCCCTCTTCCCTTCCCAATGCCCACCCCCTTTTCCTTTCCCTTCCCTTCCCCCCTTCCCCCCCCCCCTCCATTTCCTGACGTATATCCCTCTTAGTTTTTCTTTTTTCTCTTTTCTTTTTTTCTTTTTTTTCTTTTTTTCCTTTTTTTACTAGGGTTGATTATAGTTGATAAAAAATTAAAGAATTATTAAATTGATTCTGAATAAATACACCATTCCCTTAGTCCTCTTATCTTATTTCTTCTATTTTTTCTTTTATTTGATCTTTTAGGTAATTTGTCTTTAAATTGCCAACCATCTGGTTTACATTTTGCCAACCAGGATCGTCACTTCCGGTTTGCGGACCGGAAGTGACGTTCTGCGGTGAGGAGTGGCTGTCTGTGTATGCCTACAGTTGCCAACCATCAGGATTTACACTTTGCCAGCCGGTGACGTCACTTCCGGTTTTCGGACCGGAAGTGACGCTCCGTGACGTCACTTCCGGTCTTCGGACCGGAAGTGACGCTCTGTAACTTGTTAATGAGCTAATTGAGCGGTCTATTTAAATCTGGACATTGGACTGTCAGATTACATTGACTGCAGACCCGGACGGGCAGCTTTTTCCTCTGGTCCAGCTTTTCCATATATTTCTACAGAGCCCTTTCTGGTGAGTGTTCATTACATGGCATTTCTGTGTATTGTCTGTTTTATTAGATTAGAATAGTGTCTCAGTGCTGGTGCTTAGGCTCTTTGTCCTTCTATATTAGCAAGATATACATTTTTTGGATAAATTTTTGGGTTTCCTGTTTGGTTCCCCTTTTTGTTGTATAATGGTTCTATTATGCTACATTTTATCTGTATTTCAATTATATCTTTAGGTGGACAGTATATCTGCTAGTGAAGCGGCTCAACTGACAGATTCTTCATTTTTGTCTTTTTGTTGACATTTTTTGTATATCATAGTTTATGGTTCATGCATTATAATGTGGTGAATATTTCTGCCCTTTTTTGTTACCATGATTGTATAATGCCATTATTTCTGTACACTAAAAAATTTTTCATGTATCTTTTTATTGTAGTGTAAACTGATGAAGGTCGGATGACCGAAACGTCTTTAATAATTACACAGATCAATGAATAAAATATAAAACAATTTCAGTTGAATGCTTTGAGTGCTGGATTTTTTTTAATTTTTTTTCTCATGTGGATTACATCAGACCTGGGTGTTTTGGGAGTTAATAAATTGGTGAAAGAGGGTGTTTTTGTATTTTATTTCAAATAGAGGATTTTTTCTGTTTGTGTTTATTTCTTTTCACTTACAGATTTGTAATGGGGGGGTCCCATCGACATCTCCCATTACCAATCTAGGGCTTAGTGACAGCTGTGGGCTGTTATTAACATCTTATTACCCCGATTGCACTAGGGCAATCAGGAAGAGCCGAGTAAGTGTGACGCCCTGGCAAAACCAGGTAGTCACAGAGGACTGTACCCCCCACCAAGGGTACAGGAATCGCCTCCTTCTTGGGATTTAACACCACATCCCACACACAGGAACACCAGCCACAAAGCCTTGTCGCCTCCCCCATGACAAAAGGGACACACCAGTGGGCGGGACTAGGCGGATGGGAATGCCCACCTAGGGGTCTTGAGGTGTCAGGGGCAGGAAAGTGTCAGTTAGAGTTAAGTTAAGTTGAAGTTCGGAGTTGAGTGGAGTGAGGAGCTGAAGTGGCAGAGTGGTCGAGGGTCGGAGCCCTTGGACCACGGGAGAACCGACTGGTGGCAGACGGCAGTGTAGGGCCAAATGCGATGGAGATCCGGTCGCGGGAGACCCAAAGTGGACTGAGGCAGGGTTGTAGCCCGCTGGTACCGACAGCGGGAATCCGGTCCAGAGGTCGTGCACAGGCAGGGTACCTGGACCCTAGGACGAGGCAAGCTTCAAGCCCCTTGTTAATTGACCAGCAGGACAAGGTTCCAGGCCTTGTTTGTACACAAAACCACAGAGGAGCGGATTTCTCCCGTTCCAAGCGGGTTAAATCAACACACAGCAAGACACAAGTGCAGGAGGAAGGGTCCATACCTTGCTAACCCGTGTGTGGGACCAGCACACCTCTCCAACGGCAACCGGCATCCGGCCTTGCTTTACAGTACAGACTCTGTGTGGATTATTCTCAATCATGAGTACACTGGTGTCATCCGGTCCAACCTGCCGACAGCGCCCCAGCACTGCTCCCCACCTACACCCGGGCCCCGGGACTACACCTCTTCTACCCGTGGAGGGGATACCATCTTGCTGCCCAACACTGGCTCAAGAGGCAGCGGCGGTGCCACCATCCCATCACCGCAACCCATGGGTGGTATCACAGACAAAAACTATCCCCCCTGTAAATACTCCCCCCTTGCACTGTTGCGAGGACGGGCGGTTGCACGAGCCCCGGGTCGAGACACGAGCCCCAAACACGAGACAAGATCCCGGACCCGATCGCCCCGAGCAGCCCCTCTGCCGTGGAGCAGCACACGTCCACGACATAAAGTTCCAAGATTGTCACATCTAATGGATGCAACAATCCTGGGCAGCTGCAGGCTGCTATTTTTAAGCAAAGGGGCGAATAACCATGGCTCTCTCCAGCCTAAGAATACCAGCCCCCAGCTGTCTGGCTTTATTTTGGCTGGGTATCAAAATTGGGGGGGACTGCATGCCGTTTTGCAAAATGATTAATGTAAATAATTAAAACAACAACAGAAAAAGTTGCATGTGGCTCTTCTTATTTTGATACTCAGCCAAGTTAAGCACACAGCTGGGGGCTGCAGCCTATAGCTAAATGCTTTATCTGTGCTGGGTATCATAATACAAGGGGACCCTAGTCCAATTTTTTATTTATTTATTTTTATACCACGATAGTGACCCTAAGACATGGTCTGTAATTGCTGTCAGAGGCTGTCACACAAGCTGGGGGCAACCAATCACAGATACCAGGACTGTCAGTGGGCAGGAGAAGCAGTGTGTAATGCTCACACTGGTGTCCCTGCATTGTCCTGCCTTCCTCCCCTGGCAGGGATATTGGCTCTCTCACCCATCTGGCCTTTCTACGGTGGTCACTACGTTCCCGTCCCATGTTGCAATCTCCCGGAGGCTGTGTATGCAACACAGTCTTCCTGCTTGTGCCTTAGGGACTCGCGTGCAGCCACACCCGCTTTCTAAAAGGGCCAGCGTACCCTTAACCTGGATGTGTCTCTCAGGTCAGCTAAGAGGCTGCAGTCATTTAACGTACTTCCTTCCTTTAAGAAGTGCCTGGGCAACGAGTCTTATACGTTGCTAGTTCTCACGTCCCCTAGCACTGCTTTGCTGTCTTCGCTGCCGCTGCTGTAATGTGCTGGTTTCCGCTGCTGACATATGTTTGTGTTTCAGAGTTGTCTGCTGCTGATATCACTAACCTGCCGCTGCTGTTACAAGCTGAAACCTTGGCCACTAAGCACAATACCCGCTGCTGTTAAGTATCCACACCAGCTGGTGTTGCCACATGCATCTGTCGCGGGCGGGGAAGGACGCCGCTGCGCTGCGCTCGCTAACGCTCGGGTCCGGCGCTGCTGCGATGGCGGCTCGGTCGCTCGAGCGGTGGGCCGGATCCAGGGACTCGAGCGGCGCTCATCGCCCGTGAGTGAAAGGGGGTAGTTTGGTTTGGGGATTTGGTCCATGATGCCACCCACGGGTTGTGGTGAGGTTGGGCACCACCGCTGCTGGTGACGGGGATCCCGGGAGCGATGGCAGGGAGCAGCTGGGATGTTGTTTTCCCCCTCCGTGGGTAGGGGTTGGTGGTCCCGGGCCCCGGTGCGATGACGGGGAGGCAGGGTTGGATGGGTGCAGGGTCGCCTGGACTGCGCAGCGCGGTGCCGGATGGCACGGTTGTACTCACTCAGCTACAAAGGTACGCAAAGTCTCTGGTAAACCAAACGGCTGGATGGACAGGTCCCGCAGCCGGCTGCTGTAGTCTCTCCCGGACGGTTAGTGGTGGCTGCCTTTCCCTGCACCCCTGTGTATGTTCGGTCCCGATGGATTCCCACCGGTAACCCGCTCCCTAGCGTATATATGTGCCGGAGGAGCTCTTTTGCCCGCAGGCTCTGGCCCTTGGAACTCTAGCTGTGGTGGTAGCTGTATTTCCTTTTGCTGGTCAGACGGTTGCCTTCAATCGGGTCTTGGCTGTTAGGAAACCCCTGGGGTTCCGGTCACTGACGGATTTGACCTCTAATGGCGACTCCAAGCCTGGTCGGGGTCCGCAGGCCCTGCCTGAGTGTGCTGGCTTCACTTCGTTCCCCGGTTCCGTACCGGCGGGCCACCGCCCGTCCCCGGTCCTACGGTTCCGCGTTGATCTGGCTCTCCTGCAGACGGCCACCATCGTCTGCCAACCTTGCTCTAAGTGCCCGGGCCACACACCCGGACACGGTCAGTTCGCTCCTCCACTTTCACTTCACTCCTCACACTTTCCTAACTGTTCTCTACTCTCACTGACTTCCTTCTCCCGCCTCCAGGACTGTGAACTCCTCGGTGGGTGGGGCCAACCGCCTGGCTCCACCCCACCTGGTGTGGACATCAGCCCCTGGAGGGAGGCAACAAGGATTTTGTGTCTGGCTGATGTGCCTGTCTCGGGGTGGGGATGTGTGTTGCAGTACCTGTGACGACCTGGCTAGTCCAGGGCGCCACACATCCATCTATTCATCCCAGTCGAAATCTCGACTGCTGATATCATTAACCTGCTGCTTCTCCTACAAACTGAAGCTCCTGGCCTCCTTACACTTCCCCAACTCTTTCCATGTGTCCCTCCTCAAACCTATCATCCTGAGCTGTTATCACAGGGATCCTGGTACCTCACCGCCTCCGGTATGTGATGAAGACATCTATGAGGTAAAACCATTCTTGCTGTGAAAGAGGTCAGAGGTAAAACCTACTACATGGTACACTAAAAGGGGTCTAGTCCTGTAGAAAGCTCATGGGAGCTAAGGGAAAATATTAATGCCCATCTTCTCCTTAAGAGATTCTTTAAAAAGGGGGGCATAAGGAGGGTACTGTAACACCCATATTGGCATTCCCGCATTGTCCTGCCCCCCTCAGTGGGAGAGTTGGCCTTCTCATCTGTCTGGCCCTTCTGTGGCGGTGGCTCCATTCCCATCCCATGCTGCTGTCTCCTGGAGTCTGTTTACTCATCGCAGGCTTCTGGTTTCTGCCTTATGGACTTGTGGCCATGACTCCTTTCTTAAAGGGCCAGCGTACCCTTAACTCGGAATTTCTGAGAGGCTAGAGCTAATTAAGGTACTTCCTCCCTTTAGGACGTGCCTTGGCAACGAGTCTTATATATTGTAATTCTCAGGTTCTCTTACACTGCACTGCTGTCTCCGCTGCTGCTGCTGTATTGTGCTAGTTTCCACTGCTGACATATGTTTGTGTTTCAGAGTACTACTGCTAATATCACTAACCTGCCGCAAGCTGCCACCTTGGCTGCTAAGCACAATACCCGCTGCTGTGAAGTATCCACACCAGCTGGTGTTGCCAGATGCATCCATCTATTCATCCCGGTTGTAACCTCGATAACTGCTGCCGCTGTTACCTATCTCCAGAGACTGGTGCTCCCATACCCCTGGGGCCAGACTTCACAGATTCCTGAGTGGCACCCAGTCTCATACCTGTAGTATAACACCCTCACCATTTGAGGCTCTGGTGAAAAACAGGTGTGGTTCTGCAGTCAACCCCCTCTGAGTTTTCTTTGTGCTGTGGTCCAGTGGGTTCACTAAAACCCCTGCTTGCTAAGCGGGCATAACACAATGAATATGGATGAGCAATAATCAGTGGCCCCAGAAGAAGAGTGAGCTGCCTGGAAGCAGTTACAGTCGCGGTAAGTGTAGTGCGCTTGTGTGACGCCCTGGCCTATCAGGTCGTCACAAGGGTACTGTGCAATCTGCCCTTCTGCATGGTATCTGCTCCTCCTTGGTTACGGGTCCTGTCCCTTTGGTGTTGCTAAGAACAGGTATACACAAATCCTGAGGAACACTCTGCGCCACACCCACCAGACACCCATTGGGCAGCCTGAGGGGAATAGGGCTGCCCAAATGGAGGGATGGTAGAAGGAGGGCCAGAAGTGTCAGTCAGTAGGTCAGTTAAGTGCAGCAGTGACAGTGAAAGGTCACACTGCGGAGCTGGGCTCCTGTACCCATCCCAGGTGCCGGACGTTGGCCTGGCCTGGAAGGAGCTGGAACCCCGGTCGCAGGGGGTAGTGGCAAGGGGCACGGTACTGCCACGGAGGGCAGTTTGACGGCCTTGTGCTACAACCGGGCAGGTGCCATGGCACGACGGGGTACGCGGTCCTTAGGCTGGGAAGTAGCTTCATGCAGCCCAGTAATTTATCCGACGAGGACAGAGTCATCACGAGCCGTTGTCCACCCGCTCCAAAATCGGGGTACTATCGCAACGAGGGGGATAGGACTTCCCAAAACCGTCTAGAAAATCCCAAGCGTGAACCCTGAGAGCAAGCTCACTCCGTTAGCCACACGGGTGAGCGGGACCCGAGTAGTTTTAGGCAAAAGGGATCCACAAAGAGTAAACACAGTGCCAAGGGACAAGGCTTCAGACCAACCAGCAACGCCAAAAGGGATTCAGGACTTTGGTTTACCCGTTGTCGGTGTCAGAATTCCTGGACTGTGTGAGTATGTGGTGCCCCTCTCCTCCCGACAGGATCCCATCCTTCCACTACCGAGCCCCTGGATACCTTCCCCTGCCCATGGAAGGGTTAACATCGCAAGCTGCCATCCCATCGCTCCCGGTCGCTCCCCAAAATGCGGCAGCGGTGGTATCCCACATGACCACGACCTGTGGGTGGCGTCACGAACTTTGTTTTTCAGCCCCTTTGTAAATATTCCCCCCCTTTTTCATTTTGAGCGGCCGCGCGACCCCGCCTCGGGTCCGGAGACCCCTCGAGCCACAGCGGATCTGGATCCGAGCAGCCCGTCGGCTGTCGCGGGGGCCGCACACTTGCTTTATTTGTCCTTTATTTTTTTTTAATTTCCTGAGTTGCCGGACCCTGATCATTAACCAGAGTTATCTGAGAACTTCGGGCAGGGGCCCGACACCCAGATACATTTGAAAAAGCGCGGATCTGAACTTTTACAGTCTGTCTCCATCCATCACTTCTCCATCCATCACTAATCCTGTTTTGAGATCTGTAATGCAAACACAGCCTGTTTAATGTCCAAATAATCTCAACCTACTTGACTAGAGTAAAAGGAACAATAACCGGAAAAAAAATAAAACATTACCAACATTTTTTAAAATACATGTAAAACAAAAACCTGATTTAAATAATAGATTATTATGTTATCATAGCTTACCTGTGGCTCTCTTTAGATATCAAGCACCTTGTTTCCTCCAGTGCCAAACGCTGCCTCAGGGTACTGTAAAGGCGGCGTCACACGGTACGCTATATCGTGCAATCGCATGAGCGATAGCACCCGCCCCCGTCGTTTGTGCGTCAAGGGCAATTCGTTGCCCGTGGCGCACAATGTCGTTAACCCCCGTCACACGTACTTACCTCCCTAACGACGTCGGTGTGCGCGGCGAACATCCTCTTCCTGAAGGGGGAGGGACGTTTGGCGTCACAGCGACGTCACACAGCGGCCGCCCAATAGAAGCGGAAGGGCGGAGATGAGCGGGACGTAACATCCTACCCACCTCCTTCCTTCCGCATTGCCGGCGGACGCAGGAAAGGAGATGTTCGTCGTTCCCGGGGTGTCACACGTAGCGATGTGTGCTGCCTCAGGAACGACGAGCAACCGGCGCACAGAAGGAGGAACAACATTATGAAAATGAACGACGTGTCAACGAGCAACGATAAGGTGAGTATTTTTGCTCGTTAACAGTCGTTCGGACGTGTCACACGCTACGACATCTCTAACGATGCCAGATGTGCGTCACAAATTCCGTGAACCCGACGACGTATCGTTAGATATATCGTAGAGTGTGACGGGGCCTTTACACTCTTACTAGATACATTATTTGATCCTTTATCTGATTTAGGGTTTTACTCAATTCAGCATGATATCACCGATGCCAAATGTCGTGCCCAATCTAAAAAAAAGTAGTTCTTTTTGTTAAATGGAAACTTTAATTTCCAAATAGATGAGGGTATTTTTTTGGATTTCTTGCAGTGCTTCTGCTGCTATTAATAGCCAGTCCTACTTTCTCCAAGAAACAACTTCATGCAGAGATAATTATAGAACTAAAGGTGCAAATTACACATGCAAGACTGCGGAGATTCCAGGAAGGAAAATTCTGCCAAGATTCTGTCATTCCCTAAAGTAAAATCTTTTTAAGAATAAAGTGGCTATACGGCTGAGACAGATCGGGGCAGGTAAGGCTAAATATATGTTGTAATATTGATCCTAGATTTAATGAGATTGTCTGTAAGCTTTAGAATAAATCATTTTACGTTGCATATATTCGTCGTCAGCAATTTTTCTCCAAAAGTTTCCTTTTTTATCTTGCTTAAAAAGATAAATGCACATATGATACAGATATTGTGCATATAATTATCTCATACATTGCACAAGCCTTTGGGTGCTCCGATACACTTGGGATAAAGAGTCACATTTGACCCCCTGTCTATAGAGCATTTTTACCTACCTAATTAAGGGCTCCTCAAGCCCACCGTGCACTGGCATTTGCCCAGGTTTGCCTGTTACTGATCTTTTGGGCCCCGGTGCAATCAAAAAAAAGTAGGTGTTAACACCTAGAGAGCCGGGCAAGTGTTGGGTCAACGGGGGTCTATGGGGGCTCACTTGGCACTGTACATATTGGATGTATGCAGTGGTGTACCGCCCCGTGGCCTCGGCTGTGACCGCCGAGCCGCTCGGATCCGTGCTCATTCTGCGGTCGGTGGCTCGAGCCTCTCACGGACCCGGAGGTCACTTCACTCTGTAAGGGAGGCTGGCGCTACATGCGGGGAATGCGGGGATTTTGGGTATCGGGGTGACTGCTCATGACGCCACCCACGGGTCGTGGTGATTGTGGACACCACCGATGCGGTAGAGGTGAGGGACTCCCGGGAGCGGTGTCAGGGCGCAGCTTTGGTGTTAACCCCTCCGTGGGTAGGGGCGGTGTGTCCCGGGGCCCGGTTGCGGAGAGCTGGTGCAAGGCGTAATGCTGCGGTGCGGCGCGGCGGTGCCGGATGACGGGCGCTTCATAGCCAGCGGGCTACCACAAACACTGTAGGTCCCAACGGAGACTTGCTGATGGGTCCCAACGGGGACTGTCTTTCATGACAACGGGAGGTCCGCTGCCTACTTCAGTTCGCCGTCATCATACTCTTCCTCCAGCTCCACGTCGGGGCTGTACAGCGGGGGAGGAGACTGGGGCCGCTCGTGAACGCTGCAGCTCACCCTCCTCTGAACATCCAGGGCAAACCAGCCCCTCTCCCCGTAGTGACGGGTGTATGTGACCAGCTCACCAGCTCTCAGGTCACGGTCCGGATGTCCCAGGGGCAGATAATGGTACACGTCCCTCCTTGAGAAGAATATTTCAGCCTCCAGGCCCGGCTGGTAGATAAACCCCCAGCCACGTCGGGGGCAAAACTGTTGGACATGGCCCTCGTAGGTCGGGGCCCGTGCCTGAGGTGGAGCGTTCCGGAGACTTTCCTTGCTCCTGATGGTGCGGGCCAGTACCGTGGCCTTCTCTTTCTCCCGGGCCTCAATTTCCCGGCCCATCGGGTTCAGTTGCCACTCCCAAAATGGCGGCTCTGCGTGCTCCTTCCGCGCGGGGGTTGGGCCCAGCAGGCGGTCCCCGATGCCCTGCAGCTACAACCCTCCGCGTCCTCAGCCGAGGCCTGGAGCTTGGCAGCTGCCAGTCTCACCTTCCAGGCCCTTTTTGGGTCAGTGTCCACCATGCTGCTGGCTGGGCGGACTGCTGGGGCCTCTTCGGGCGCGGCCACCTCAGGGATAGATGGTTCCCGACGGGGAACGGGCACCTTCCAGGGCAACGGAATTGGTACCGGCCGGGCAAGCGGCCGTCCGCGGGCGGCATCCACAGGCTGGTCCTTGCAGGCAGGTGCGGTGAATTCCGTTGCCGGCTTCGGGGGTATCGGACCAATCGGCAGGGCAGCGATGACCAGTATGGGCAGTGGGGGACGCAGCAGTGTGAGCGGGGGCAGACCGGGCCTCTCAGCCGCAGCGGCCGGTCCCTCGGGGACATAGGGGCGTGGGTCGCTTACCCGCTCCTCCAACTCTGCCTCCACCTCACGTGCTCGCACAGCCACAGCTACCTCTGCCATTTCGGTCTCCCACCCCTGCACAAGGAGCTGGACTCGGGCCTGGAGACGGTGACTACTGTGCCACCCGAGCCTCCACCCACGCCGCTGTTCCGGGCGTGGGCTTCTCGGGCTTGCTGGACGGGGCAGACATGTTGCTTGCTCGGCTTCCAGGAACAAATTGGGTACAGGGTCCTGGCGTCCCCGCTTCTTATCCCCGGGATCACATGGCGAACCGCTCTTCACCCGTCCCCCCTTGGTTCTCTCTGGCACTGCCTTCTTTTGGAGGCGGGGTCTCACTTTCACGCCTTTACTGCTTGGGGAAGACGAATCGAGCGGGAACTCTTCGCGCCCAAGATGGCGGATCTTCAAATTTTTCAGCGGGACTCCGCTGACGGGAACTACAAGGTGCACTTCTACGGGTGAGTAGACTGGATCGATCCTGTTTGTGACGCCAGAAGAGTCGATGTGTACCGTCTTGATTTGAACACTCCTCACTACTTTTTACTGACTTACTAAAGCACTAAATTGGTTTTGTAACCTCATTGAGCTTTGAACTTCATAGGCAGGTGTATCCAATCATGAGAAAAGGTATTTAAGGTGGCCACTTGCAAGTTGTTCTTCTATTTGAATCTCCTATGAAGAGTGGCATCATGGGCTCCTCAAAACAACCCTCAAATGATCTGAAAACAAAGATTATTCAACATAGTTGTTCAGGGGAAGGATACAAAAAGTTGTCTCAGAGATTTAAACTGTCAGTTTCCACTGTGAGGAACATAGTAAGGAAATGGAAGAACACAGGTACAATTCTTGTTAAGCCCAGAAGTGGCAGGCCAAGAAAAATATCAGAAAGGCAGAGAAGAAGAATGGTGAGAACAGTCAAGGACAATCCACCGACTACCTCCAAAGACCTGCAGCTTCATCTTGCTGCAGATGGTGTCAATGTGCATCGGTCAACAATACAGCGCACGTTGCACAAGGAGAAGCTGTATGGGAGAGTGATGCGAAAGAAGCTGTTTCTGCAAGCACGCCACAAACAGAGTCGCCTGAGGTATGCAAAAGCACATTTGGACAAGCCAGTTACATTTTGGAAGAAGGTCCTGTGGACTGATGAAACAAAGATTGAGTTCTTTGGTCATACAAAAAGGCGTTCTGCATGGAGGCAAAAAAACACGGCATTCCAAGAAATGCACTTGCTACCCACAGTAAAATGTGGTGGAGGTTCCATCATGCTTTTGGGCTGTGTGGCCAATGCCAGCATCGGGAATCTTGTTAACGTTGAGGGTTGCATGGATTCAACTCAGTATCAGCAGATTCTTGACAATAATGTGCAACAATCAGTAACGAAGTTGAAGTTACGCAGGGGATGGATATTTCAGCAAGACAATGATCCAAAACACCGCTCCAAATCTACTCAGGCATTCATGCAGAGGAACAATTACAATGTTCTGGAATGGCCATCCCAGTCCCCAGACCTGAATATCATTGAAAATCTGTGGGATGATTTGAAGCGTGCTGTCCATGCTCGGCGACCATCAAACTTAACTGAACTGGAATTGTTTTGTAAACAGGAATGGTCAAATATACCTTCATCCAGGATCCAGGAACTCATTAATAGCTACAGGAAGCGACTAGAGGCTGTTATTTTTGCAAAAGGAGGATCTACAAAAGATTAATGTCACTTTTATGTTGAGGTGTCCATACTTTTGCACCGATCAAATTTTGTTTAAATGCGGATTGCACATTTTCTGTTAGTACAATAAACCTCATTTCAATCCAAAAATATTACTCAGTCCATCAGTTATTAGATATATGAACCTGAAATAGCTGTTGCAAAAACCCAAATTGTTATAAAGAAAAAAGGTTAACATTAATAGGGGTGCCCAAACTTTTTCATATGACTGTATGGAGGACTATGAGGTTTGCATTATAATATATGGAGAAATAAGAGGGGTGTATTATTCTATATGGAGGATTATGTGGTGCATTATACTATAAGGAGGACTATGTGGGGCTCATTTGACTCTATGGAGGACTATGGGGAGTGGATAATACTATTGGGAGGACTATGTGGGGTCTATTATACTATATGGAAGGCTATGTGGGGCCATTATAATGTTTGGAGGGCTATATGGAGGCCAATATACTATTTGGAGGGCTTTGTGTGGGGCATTAAAATATTTGGAGGGCTATGTGAGGAGCCTTTATACTTTAAAGAGTGGTATTTGAGGGACATTATGCTGTATGTAAGCAATTATACAGTGTGTGTGTTTGTGTGGGGCCCAACATATTGTGCGAAGGGCTGTGTGGGGGCCACAGTGTGAGGAGGTATGGGTTCCATTACAATGTATCTAGGCCCATTATACTGCTTGAAGGGCTGTGTGTGGGTTACAGATGGGGATCATACTCTGTTGGGGTCACTGTACTATACCAGGGTAGTTGAGGGTGGGTACAGTAGGGTCATCATACTGTACATGTGGTGTGGGGGGTAACATGGAGGAATTGACTGTGGGGGTATCATACAGTGTTTGTGGGGCACTTACTTTATATGTGCATTGAAATAGGAATCCAGGGGCTTCAATAGGAGGAAAATTACTTTATTAGTGCTATTAGATTGTTAGATATGTTCTTACGTGTCCACACAAATATTAATTAATTTATTTACTTTGGGAGCGTTACGAATCAGAACTTCTACTATGGGGCCACATGATTTCTCTGTACTCCCTTGATACTAACCAGAATTACAGGGGAATCAATAAAAAGAATGTATTAATATGTTAAAATGCCATGCAAATATTGTTTAAGATTTTATGATGGGTACAATGTTTGAAATAAATGAAAAAAGCTATTAAAAAAATACAATAGAGAATAAAGTATAATCAAAGAAAACAAAAAAAAAAGATACTGGCAGTCGTTGTCTCTAGCCCTGTCCTTGTAAAAAAAAAAATCTATCCAATGTATAAAAATTATTTCTGTATAAAGTGGTACGCAATTTAACTCCTTCACCCCGGAGCAATTTTCCGGTTTGCGTTTTTCTTCCCCTTCTGAGAGTCATAACCTTTTTATTTTTTTGTCCATATTGCCATATCAGCACTTGAAGATATAATATCTAGTGATGAGCGAGTACTAAAAAGCTCGGGTGCTCGAGGCTCGGGCCGAGCATCCCAAGATACTCGTGTACTCGGCCCGAGCACCGAGCCCAATGTTATCCTATGGGAGAGCCGAGTATTTTTATGAAATGACCCCCGACAGCATGTAGAAACCCTAAAAATGTCACAAAAGTCTCAGAAGAGTGCTCAAATGACATGGCAACAGCATGGGGAAGACCCCTTGAAGCATTTATCACTCAAAAGTCACAGCTGTGAACAATTTTGTCCGCGTTTTACGCCATTTTTACGGACTCACCAGAAAACCTTCCAAAATGACACCAAAATGAATTTTCATGGCGGAAATGTTAAGGGCACATACCCAATAGTGAGATAGAGCTAATGTATGTTACTTTTTGAGATCAATACATGAAAGATTTTACGTAAAACATTGTGTGGCACTCCGATGTCCCTGAGAAGAGACGTACATAAAGGCCTCTGAGTCTAATGTGCCCATTTTGAGGAAGTGAGTCTTTGTAGTATTTTCCTTTGCCAGGGCAGTCCAAAATTGTGAGGTTCACCAATGCCCCTGCATACAGACGTGCATGATGGCCTGTAAACCTGAAGTGCCCATTGTAAGGAAGTGGGTCTATTGTAGTATAGCCCTTAGGCAGGGCAGCCAAAAATTGGGAGGCTCGACGTTGTCCCTGGATAGAGACGTGCATGAGGGCCTCAAAACTTTAAGTGTCCATTGTCAGGAAGTGGGTGTATTATAGTATAGCCCTTTGGCAGGGCAGCCAAAAATTGGGAGGCTCCACGTTGTCCCTGGATAGAGACGTGCATGAGGGCCTCAAAACATTAAGTGTCCATTGTCAAGAAGTGGGTGTATTATAGTATAGCCCTTTGGCAGGGCAGCCAAAAATTGGGAGGCTCCACGTTGTCCCTGGATAGAGACGTGCATGAGGGCCTCAAAACATTAAGTGTCCATTGTCAGGAAGTGGGTGTATTATAGTATAGCCCTTTGGCAGGGCAGCCAAAAATTGGGAGGCTCCACGTTGTCCCTGGATAGAGACGTGCATGAGGGCCTCAAAACATTAAGTGTCCATTGTCAGGAAGTGGGTGTATTATAGTATAGCCCTTTGGCAGGGCAGCCAAAAATTGGGAGGCTCCACGTTGTCCCTGGATAGAGACGTGCATGAGGGTCTCAAAACATTAAGTGTCCATTGTCAGGAAGTGGGTGTATTATAGTATAGCCCTTTGGCAGGGCAGCCAAAAATTGGGAGGCTCCACGTTGTCCCTGGATAGAGACGTGCATGAGGGCCTCAAAACATTAAGTGTCCATTGTCAGGAAGTGGGTGTATTATAGTATAGCCCTTTGGCAGGGCAGCCAAAAATTGGGAGGCTCCACGTTGTCCCTGGATAGAGACGTGCATGAGGGCCTCAAAACATTAAGTGTCCATTGTCAGGAAGTGGGTGTATTATAGTATAGCCCTTTGGCAGGGCAGCCAAAAATTGGGAGGCTCCACGTTGTCCCTGGATAGAGACGTGCATGAGGGCCTCAAAACATTAAGTGTCCATTGTCAGGAAGTGGGTGTATTATAGTATAGCCCTTTGGCAGGGCAGCCAAAAATTGGGAGGCTCCACATTGTCCCTGGATAGAGACGTGCATGAGGGCCTCAAAACATTAAGTGTCCATTGTCAGGAAGTGGGTGTATTATAGTATAGCCCTTTGGCAGGGCAGCCAAAAATTGGGAGACTCCACGTTGTCCCTGGATAGATACGTGCATGAGGGCCTCAAAACATTAAGTGTCCATTGTCAGGAAGTGGGTGTATTATAGTATAGCCCTTTGGCAGGGCAGCCAAAAATTGGGAGGCTCCACGTTGTCCCTGGATAGAGACGTGCATGAGGGCCTCAAAACATTGTTCCCATTGCAAAGGAGCGGGTCTCCTGTCGTTGTAATGTCCATTCTGCAAAGAATGGGCGAAAAAATTTACCACTGGGGGTATACCTGAAACAAAGGCCTAACTATTGTAACGGTCATCATGGTGGCGCATGAGGAGAAGGAGGAGCAGTCCAGCGATTATCCAAAGTCCAGAAGTGTGTACCCATGGGTGACTGGAGGTACATGGCAAATTCCCGTTACAAACTTTAAATTCCGCTCTCATTTGCTGGTGGTGTGGTGAAGTCTGGCCCAATCCAACCCTTGTTCATCTTGATCAGAGTCAGCCTGTCAGCATTTTCAGTTGACAGGCGGGTGCGTTTATCTATAATGATTCCACCTGCGGCACTAAAAACACGCTCTGACAAAACGCTAGCGGCAGGGCAGGCCAGGACTTCCAAGGCATAGAGAGCCAATTCATGCCACGTGTCCACCTTGGATACCCAATAATTGTAAGGCACAGAAGAATGTCGGAGTACAGTTGTTCGATCTGCAAGGTACTCCTTGAGCATCTGGGCAAACTTAGGATTTCTTGTGGCACTACCCCGCACCTCAGGGGCTGTGGTACGTGAGGGGCTGAGAAAACTGTCCCACATCTTAAGGCTGTTTCCCTACCTCTGGTGGATTGGACTTGTGCCTCTCTCGGCTGTACGCCTTGGTTGTCCACTGATTCCTGACCTATGCCGCTAGCGTTTTGTGAGGGGAATGCTTTGCCTACTTCCGTGACTATGGCCTTCCGGAACTGCTGCATTTTGGTTGACCTCTCCGCCTCGGGAATAAGAGACATTAAGTTCTCCTTGTAGCGTGGGTCTAACAGTGTTACCAACCAGTAATGATTGTCGGCCAAGATGTTCTTAACGCGAGGGTCACGAGACAGGCAGCTTACCATAAAGTCAGCCATGTGCGCCAGACTCTTAACAGCCAGGACTTCAGTAGCCTGACCAACACGATGACTGAACATGCTGTCCTCCTCCTCCTCCTCCTCCTCCTCATCTACCCTGTCCTCTGGCCAGCCACGCTGAACCGAGGATATGACTGGTGTGCATGTCATATCCTCAATTTGGCCGGAGAGTTGCTCCATGTCTTCATCCTCCTCCTCGTCATAGTCCTCCACTGCACGTTGTGATGAGACAAGGCTGGGCTGTGTGTTATCACCCACACCCACTACTGTTTCTTGCTGCAACTCATTGCGCTCCGCCTGCAATGCATCATGTTTGTTTTTGAGCAGAGACCGTTTTAGAAGGCAGAGTAGCGGTATGGTGACGCTAATAATGGCGTCATCACCACTCACCATCTTGGTGGAGTCCTCAAAGTTTTGGAGGATGGTACATAGATCGGACATCCATCTCCACTCCTCAGGTGTTATGTGTGGAGTTTGACCCATTTCCCGACGGCTTAGGTGATGCAGGTACTCAACAACTGCCCTCTTCTGCTCACATATCCTGACTAACATGTGCAGAGTTGAATTCCAACGCGTGGGGACATCACACACCAGTCTGTGAGCCGGAAGATGCAAACGGCGCTGAAAGCCGGCAAGGCCGGCTGAAGCAGTAGGTGACTTTCGAAAATGTGCAGACAGGCAGCGAACTTTTACCAGCAGATCAGACAGCTCTGGGTATGACTTTATAAACCGCTGAACCACGAGGTTGAGCACATGGGCCACGCATGGAACATGTGTCAGCTGGCCTCGCCTCAAAGCCGCCACCAGGTTCCGGCCATTGTCACACACGACCTTTCCTGGCTTTAGGTTCAGAGGTGTGAGCCAGTGATCTGCCTGCTGTTTCAGAGCTGTCCACACCTCTTCTGCATTGTGGGGTTTGTCACCTATGCAGATTAGCTTCAGCACAGCCTGTTGCCGCTTCGCCGAGGCAGTGCTGCAGTGCTTCCAGCTTGGGACTGGTGTGGAGGGTAAAGTGGATGAGGATGCGCAGGAGGAGGAGGAGGCTGAAGAGCATGACATTCCGGAGCTGTAGAGTGTGGGTGAAACCCTGACTGAGGCAGGGCCAGCAAACCTTGGTGTGGGAAGGACGTGTTCCGTCCCTCGCTCAGACTGGGTCCCAGCTTCCACAATATTAACCCAGTGTGCCGTCAACGAGATGTAGCGGCCTTGCCCACAAGCACTTGTCCACGTGTCTGTGGTTAGGTGGACTTTGGGTGAAACAGCGTTGCTCAGGGCACGTGTGATGTTTTGTGACACGTGGTTATGCAACGCGGGGACGGCACACCGGGAGAAATAGTGGCGGCTGGGGACCGAGTAACGTGGGACAGCTGCCGCCATCAGGTCGCGGAATGCTTCTGTCTCCACCAGCCTAAAAGGCAACATTTCCAGCTCAAGCAGTCGCGAAATGTTAGCATTTAGAACTGTGGCATGTGGGGCGTTGGCAGTGTATTTGCGCCTGCGTTCAAAGGTTTGCTGAATGGATAACTGAACGCTGCGCTGGGACAAGGACGTGCTTGATGATGGTGTTATTTCTGCGTAGGCAACTGCAGGTGCAGGACCGGAGGAGGCTTGTTCGCAGGCAGCATGGACAGGGGATTGGCTCGCATGCACAACCAGCGAAGACGTAGCAGTGACATCAGCAAGCACTGCTCCTCGACTCTGTTGTACTTCCCACAAAGTCGGGTGCTTGGCTGACATGTGCCTGATCATGCTGGTGGTGGTCAGGCTGCTAGTTTTGGTACCCCTGCTGATGCTGGCACGGCAGGTGTTGCAAATGGCCTTTGTAGGATCATCTGGAGCCAACTTAAAAAACTGCCAGACTCGGGAAGACCTAACATTTGTACAGGCACCTTGTGTCATGTTGTTGTTCCGGGGAACAGTTGCCTGACTTCTGCCTGGAGCCACCACCCTGCTTCTTACTGCCTGTTGGGATGCTACGCCTCCCTCCCCCTGTGCACTGCTGTCCTCGCTCTGCATATCCTCCTGCCAGGTTGGGTCAGTTACTGGATCATCCACCACGTCGTCTTCCTCTTCCGCACCCTGCTCCTCCTCCTGACTTCCTGACAATTGTGTCTCATCATCGTCCACCACTTGTTGAGACACGTTGCCAACTTCGTGAGAACGTGGCTGCTCAAATATTTGGGCATCTGTACATACGATCTCCTCATGACCCACTTCAACATGAGCTGGCGAGAGGCCAGAATGTGCGAATTGAAACGTGAACAGCTCTTCCGAGTGTCCAAGTGTGGGATCATTAATGTCCGAGGACGTGTACTCAGCCTTGTGGTAGGAAGGAGGATCAGGTTCTGAAATGTGCGGTGCAGTATCACGGCTACTGACACTTGACCGTGTGGAAGACAGAGTGTTTGTGGTGGTACCAATCTGACTGGAAGCATTATCCGCTATCCAACTAACAACCTGTTGACACTGGTCTTGGTTCAAGAGCGGTGTACTGCTGCGGTCCCCAAGAATTTGGGACAGGACGTGCGAGCGACTAGATGTGGCCCTTTGTTGTGGCGAAATTAGAGCTTGCCCACGACCTCGGCCTCTGCCTGCACCACCATCACGTCCACTTCCTTGTTCCTTGCCAACGCCATTGCGCATTTTGCAATGCTGTGCTGACGTGTATTCACTAGACTTGTGCGTTATATCCAAGTTTGTGCAAATCGTGCACCTGTACGCTGCCACCGACAGGCACACACGTGCGGTTTTTAAATGCAAGCACGGACGCACTAAGAACCTAACAGGTTTTTAGGAGCAAAAATTAATGAGAACTCTGACACTATCAGCCACTGCGGACTGACGTGTATTATACACTACACTTGTGCGTTATATAATAGTTTGTGAAAAACGCACACAAGTGCACCTGTACGCTGCCACCGACAGTCACACATGTGCGGTTTTTAAATGCAAGCACGGACGCACTAAGAACCTAACAGGTTTTTAGGAGCAAAAATTAATGAGAAGTCTGACACTATCAGACACTGCTGACTGACGTGTATTATTCACTAGACTTGTGCGTTATATAATAGTTTGTGAAAAAAGTACACAAGTGCACCTGTACGCTGCCACCGACCGACAGGCACACACGTGCGGTTTTTAAATGCAAGCACGGATGCACTAAGAACCTAACAGGTTTTTAGGAGCGACAATTACTGAGAAGTCTGACACTATCAGGACTGTTTTACACTGTGTACACCAGCCCCAGATATGATGAAGGCTGGTATACGGTCACCACTAGGAATGGCTATATACCCTGCCTGCCTGCCTGCCTGTATACTGCTACAATAGTCCTGACAAGGACTCTTCTGGTCACTAGCCTGTATTCCGACCTGGCTATAGCCTGCCTGTATACAGCAACAATAGTCCTGAGAAGGACTCTGCTACTGTACTCCGACCTGGCTTTACCCTGCCTGCCTGTATACAACTAGAATAGTCCTGAGAAGGACTTTTGGTCACACTGTTTGCAGCCCTGCTACGGAAATAGCTATAAAGGGCCGCAAACCTTTCCCTGAAGCAGCGACACTCTCCCTGCACTGACTGTCTGGATGGCTGTGAGCAGAGCACAGCGCGCCCGCCGGTATAAAGGCTCGGTCACGCTGTGCGGGCCGGCCAATCACTGCAATTCCACAACTAACAGGGCTGTGGCATTGCAGTGGTCTGCCAGCCAATCCCTGCATGAGGGCTGGCTCTCAAAAGAGCGCCAACATGCAGGGATGAAGACCACGAGTACAGCACGAGTATCGCGAGATTACTCGGTCCCCGCCGAGTAGCCCGAGTACAGTGATACTCGTGCGAGTACCGAGTAGTAACAAGCATGCTCGCTCATCACTAATAATATCCCAATTCCACGATATTTACGGACTTGATAAAATCATAATCAATTTTATTGTTGTACAAAAGTACACATAATTAAAATCATTGCGTCTTACGCGTTTCAAGCCGTAAGCGTTTGGCATGAAACGCGTAAGACGCAATGATTTTATTTATTTGTACTTTTGTACACCAATAAAATTGATTATGATTTTATCAAGTCCGTAAATATCGTGGAATTGGGATATTATATCTTCAAGTACTAGATGAAACGTTTTTCCTTTGCTCCATTATTCCCGGGATCCGGCCCACTGGCTGTCAGTGCACTGATCTCCAAAACCGGCCACAGCAAGCTTAGAGGTGAGCTGATCCTGAAAAATGTCCTTTTTCTTATTGCCATATCAGGGCTTTTTTTTTGCTGGATAAGTTGTACTGTTAGGGTGAACTCTTAACCAAAGATCACTAGTTGCCTACTGCCTGGCCTAATTGGTGTGGATCAAGTGCATGCGTAAAGAAATCACGCCAGACTCAGTCGGATGTGAAATCTCTTCTTGATCACAGTAAAGATAGCACCAAACAGAAGCCTGCGGTCTCTGATATAGGCTAGGGGCGTACACAAGTTCAGATATGCCCATTTAGTAGGACAGTTCATTGGCTAGCCAATGGGGAGATCCGTGTTGCTGTTGATGGGTGGGCCTGATGTCAGTGGATGAATCCATGCTGGCATCTGATCTGTGGGTTGGTCTCTAGGTTGGCCAGTGGCTCTTTTCCTTAGATGGTGGTCTTCTTAGATCTGGACATTCCTTGTATTCCAGGCAAGGTGTGGAGAACAGGAAATGGCAGCCATCCTTAAATCTGTATGGGGAGATAAGGTATGCACACCAGTGACTATGTAAGGGGAATACATGAAATAGCAGAAACTGCTGTGTGAATACTGACTTGAAAAATCCAATAGCTATATGTAAGAGTGAAAATGTGAAAAATGGAATCTGCATTACTGCCATGAACATATGAATCAAGAGAAATTTAGTTACTGAATTGATCAATGCAATAGAGCCCCAACACTACGCCAAAGTATTTCTCTACGTTGGGGTCCCTAGCTTGTGTGTGTCCTCTCATGCAGTTAAAAAACTTACCGTGTATGGGAAGCTGAGACCCAGGCTATTTATGCGTATGATATGGATTGGCAATAGGTGTGGTTGGGGAGGGTTCACAAACGAAAAACTACTAACAATAAGGAATAACGTTTGGAACACCATTCTAAGTCTGAACTGGGTGCAAAAACCTAAAAAACATCACTATGGGGAGATAAGGTATGCACACCAGTGACTATGTAAGGGGAATACATGAAATAGCAGAAACTGCTGTGTGAATACTGACTTGAAAAATCCAATAGCTATATGTAAGAGTGAAAATGTGAAAAATGGAATCTGCATTACTGCATAAATAGCCTGGGTCTCAGCTTCCCATACACGGTAAGTTTTTTAACTGCATGAGAGGACACACACAAGCTAGGGACCCCAACGTAGAGAAATACTTTGGCGTAGTGTTGGGTCTCTATTGCATTGATCAATTCAGTAGCTAAATTTCTCTTGATTCATATGTTCATGGCAGTAATGCAGATTCCATTTTTCACATTTTCACTCTTGCATATAGCTATTGGATTTTTCAAGTCAGTATTCACACAGCAGTTTCTGCTATTTCATGTATTCCCCTTACATAGTCACTGGTGTGCATACCTTATCTCCCCATAGTGATGTTTTTTTAGGTTTTTGCACCCAGTTCAAACTTAGAATGGTGTTCCAAACGTTATTCCTTATCCTTAAATCTGTGTCATGTGTATGATCTGAGAACTGAACAATGTAAGGCAAATCGACATATTTCCCACAATCCGCTGTCCAGAGGTTAAGTATTTAATTCAATGGCTCTCCTCAACAGTACTTTTGAAGAGCACCATTCATTTTGCCCAATATTGTATTAGAAAATGGGGAAAAAATGCCAAATCTGGTCAAAAACATTTCACGCAATTGTTTTTTGGGTTTTTTTATTTACCATGTTCATCATATGGTAAAACTGACCTAACAAAATAATTCCCCAGATCAGTACACATTTGTAGATATCAAACATAGTTTTACTTCTAAGTGGTGAAAAAAAAATCATAAATTTGTAAAAAAAAAAACCAACAACCCACAATTGCGCTTTTGTTGCCATTTTCCAAGACCTGTAGCATTCTCATTTTTCAGGATCTGGGACTTAGGGATGGTTTATTTTTTGTGTCTTGACCTTATGTTTTTAAGAATACAATTTCTAGCTGGATGTGATGTTTTGATTGCCTCTTGTTGCATTTTAATGCAATGTTGCGGCGACTAAAAAAACCCTAATTCTGGGGTTTTGATTTTTTTCCTCGCCCTTTACCGATCAGATAAATTAATTTTATATTTTGATAGATCAGGCATTTGTAAATGCAGTGATACCAAATATATGTATTTATTATTGTTATTATTAATATTATTTTATTTTTGATGGAGGCAAAAGGGGGCTGATTTGAACCTTTAGATTTTTTTTATTTTTTAAAACTTTTTAAAAACTTTTTATTGATTTTTCTAGTCCTTTTAGGCGACTTGAAGCCTACACTGTCCAATTGCTTCTGCTGTTCTCCTGTGAATGCCAGCATTCATAAGAAGTAAGTCATGACAGCGACAGGGGTCATCAGCTGACTCTCCGCTATCATGACAACCCATTGGTGCCCCGTAATCGTTTCACGGGGCCGCCGATGTTGGTGGCTAATGACGAGATCCCTGCCAAAGCGTATTAGATCGTGCTGTCAGAGTTTGACAGTGTGATCTATTTAGTTAACAGGCGCGGGTGGATCTCCTGTTAGCTGCTTCTTTTTAGAATAATCTGCTGTATTTCTTTTGGCCTTTTTCCTTTTTCTTTCCCGCGTTCTTCTGATTACCCCACATCTCGCTATGACTTTTTCCCATGCCTCCCTTTCTCCGTTCTGTTGATGGAATCATCTTTATAATTTGTATCAATGAGGTTACCATGGAAACTGAGATCAGTTGCTCAAAAATACCTTGAGAACTTCACAGCGATGTAGACATCTTCATCCTCCCGTGGATCTTATGTGTTATATCCAGATGATTGATGTACACGAGGAAACGTCTGTGCTTTTAATATTTTAACTATTCAGGCAATTTTTACCAAAGAATAATCCAGCCAGGAGAAATATAATGGGAAATTAGCATTAAAAAAAGATGTGAGATTTTAGCGCTAGTGCCTGATAAAGCTGATGTATTCTGTTACAAGCGATTGCAGTTGTGATTTTTTTTTAATTGTATTTATACGGATTTGAGCGAAAGCTGCCCACAGTGTACAAAAGAGACTGTAAGAACTAACTATTGCTAAAAACACCTTGCCTTAGGTTACATTCCTGTAGAGAAAATACACATTGGAAATATTTGTTATACAATTTAGTATTCAAACTGTGAGGGTCTGCAAGAGCTCTGGTCCGATCATTGTGCTGTTATCCACCGCAACAGTGGAAAAAAAATTGTCGAGCTTCACACTCTATACACTCCACACCTCTCTTAGGCCTCTTTCACACGTCCGTGCCTCCGGTACATGTATGGTCAGTTTTGTCACATACCGGAGACACGGGCACTCGTAGACCCATTAAAATCAATGGGTCTGCGTTCACGTGCGTAATCTGCCATGGACCGTGTGTACGTGAGGAGCATACGTTGCCCGTGTGCTCCACACGTAGACATGTCCCCGTTTTCCCTAGCATCACGGGTGTCACACGGAACGCAAATTGGTCACACGTAACACAAACAGACCACACGGATGTGTTCCGTGTGACAAGCACCGGAGAAAACACATGTATCTGGGGGAAAAAAAAAAAACTTTACTTACCTTCTCCAGCCCTGCTGTCTCTGCCGCAGCTGTCACTTGCTTCCGACGGCCGCTCATTATGCTCATTGTATATTCACTTCACTGAGGCCGGAAGCAACAGCAGCGGGGAGTCGGCAGGACCGGAGACCATAGATCAGCACCACGGAGAGCAACGCCAGGGACAGGTGAGTAGAAAGTTTCCATTCTCCGTGTGTTATCACGGATAACACACGGAGAAAACACGTGAGCCATAAACACGGCTCAAGGAGGGCAAAACGCACCTTTGACACGTCCGTGGAAAACGTGCGTGGTTTTTCACGAGAGTGTGAAAGAGCCCTTAAAAGTACTTTACACTCTGCGATATCGCTAGCGAGATCGCAAGCGATCATACCCGCCCCTGTCGGTTGTGTGACACGGGCAAATCGCTGCCCGTGCCACACATCCTTGCTTACCCCCGTCACACGGACTTACCTGCCCTGCAACATTGCTCTGGTCGGCGATCCGCCTCCCTTCCAAGGGAGCGGTTTGTGCGGCGTCATAGCGACGTCGTACGGCAGGCGTCCAATAGAAGCGGAGGGACGGAGATGAGCTAGACGTAACATCCCGCCCACCTTCTTCCTTCCGCATTGCCGGTGGGGGCAGGTAAGGAGATGTTCGTCGCTCCTGAGGTGTCACACACAGCGATGTGTGGTGCCACAGGAACATGGACCCTAAGCTGGGAAGTAGCTTCAAGCGTCCTGGTAATTTACCCGATGAGGGCGAAGACTTTATGATTCGTCCTACACCCGCTCCAAAATCGGGGTACTAGCGCAACGAGGGGGATAGGACTTTCCCAATACATAGTCCAGAAAATCCCAAGTGTTAACCCTGAGAGCAAGTGTCGCGGGCGGAGGAGGGGACGCCGCGCTCTCCCACTGCTCGGGTCCGGCTGCCGCTGCGGCTGCTGCGGCCTGCTGCTGCTGCTCGGTGGCTCGAGCAATGGGCCGGATCCCGGGGACTCGAGCGGCGCTCCTCGCCCGTGAGTGAAAGGGGATTGGGTTTTGGGATAGTTTATTGTCCGTGACGCCACCCACGGTTGTGGTGATTAAGTGCTGTCCATGCTGAACTTTCCTCCCACCTCTCCTCTAACGCTCTCTTTGACAACCTACAGTCCGGCTTCCGTCCACATCACTCCACCGAAACTGCCCTGACTAAAATCACAAATGACTTGCTTACTGCCAAAGCGAACAAGCACTTCTCTATACTCCTACTCCTAGACCTGTCCTCAGCCTTCGATACCGTTGACCACTCCCTCCTACTACAGATCCTCTCTTCCCTTGGTGTCAGAGACCTCGCCCTCTCTTGGATCTCTTCATACCTCTCAAATCGCACTTTTAGTGTCTCCCACTCCCACACAACCTCTTCATCCCACCATCTCTCTGTTGGCGTCCCTCAAGGCTCTGTCCTAGGACCCCTACTTTTCTCTATCTACACATTTGGCCTGGGACAACTCATAAAGTCCCATGGCTTCCAATACCACCTATATGCCGACGACACCCAGATCTACCTCTCTGGCCCAGATGCCACATCTCTGCTGTCCAAAATCCCGAAATGTCTATCTGCTATATCCTCCTTCTTCTCCTCTCGCTTCCTAAAGCTCAATGTGGCCAAAACTGAACTAATCATCTTTCCTCCGTCTCACCTACACTCTCCACCTGATCTATCTATTACAATAAATAACACCACGCTCTCGCCAGTACCCAAAGTTCGCTGCCTCGGAGTGACCTTTGACTCTGCCTTATCCTTCATACCACACATCCAATCCCTCACCACCTCCTGCCGTCTTCAACTCAAAAATATTTCCAGAATCCGCCCTTTCCTCAATTTGCAATCTACTAAAATGCTAGTGCATGCCCTCATAATCTCCCGCCTCGACTACTGTAACATCCTCCTCTGTGGCCTCCCTGCCAACACGCTTGCCCCTCTCCAGTCCATCCTTAACTCTGCTGCCCGACTTATCCACCTCTCTCCTCAATACCACCCCGCTTCTCCTCTCTGCATGTCCCTCCACTGGCTTCCAATCTTCCACCGTATCCAATTCAAACTTCTAACACTGACCTACAAAGCTGTGCATAATCTTTCCCCTCCGTACATCTCCGAACTACTCTCCCACTACACTCCAACACGTCACCTCCGGTCCTCCCAAGATCTCCTCCTCTCCTCCTCTCTCATTCGCTCCTCACACAACCGACTCCAAGACTTCTCCCGAGCATCCCCAGTCTCCTGGAACTCGCTGCCTCAACACGTCAGACTATCCCCTACTCTTGCAAACTTGAAACGGAACCTGAAAACGCACCTGTTCAGAAATGCCTACAATCTACAATGAACTCGCTGCCGCCCGACCACCGTGCGCAGCTGCCGCCCGACCACCGTGCGCAGCTGCCGCCCGACCACCGTGCGCAGCTGCCGCCCGACCACCGTGCGCAGCTGCCGCCCGACCACCGTGCGGAGCTGCCGCCCGACCACCGTGCGGAGCTGCCGCCCGACCACCGTGCGGAGCTGCCGCCCGACCACCGTGCGGAGCTGCCGCCTGACCTACACCCCACCTATTGTCTCCTCCCCATAATCCTATAGAATGTAAGCCCGCAAGGGTAGGGCCCTCTTCCCTCTGTACTAGTCTGTCTACTGTAACTTGTATACGTATTTTGTATGTAACCCCCTTCTCATGTACAGCACCATGGAATTAATGGTGCTCTATAAATAAATAATAATAATAATAATAAATTAAGTGGACACCACCGCTGCTTTGTCTGGGGAGCCCGGGAGTGATGGTATGGAGCAGCCAGTTGTGGATTTGCCCCTCCGTGGGTAGGGGTTTTGGTGATCCCGGGGCCCAGTGATGGGGTTGGTATGGTGGACAGGCGGGTATGGGGCCTGTGGAGGTGCAGGGGCGCAGGGGCAGCGCTGTGCCGCACGGCACGGAGGTACTCACTCAGCCAGTAAACACGACACAGTTCTCGGTAAACAAACGGCTGGTTGGACGGGTCCCTCGGACGGTTACGGTGCTGCTGTTCCCTGCAGTTTGCCGTGACGGTCTCTTCCCTGCACCTATGTAAAGTCTCTTAGTAGCGATGGGTCCCCACCGGTTACCCACTCCTCGGCTTCAATCTGGGGCGAAGGAGCCCTACTTTGCCCGCAGGCGCTGGCCCTGGGAAACTGGTGCCCTGGCGGTGGCGGTGTCTCCCCTTCATGGTTGGGCTGTTGCATTCAATCGGGACTTGGTTGTTAGGAGACAGAGGTCCCCTTCACTGACGGATTTGGCAAATTATGGCGACTCCTAGCCTTGCCGGGATCCGAAAGGCCCCTGCCCTTGTGCTGACTGTTCTTCGTATACTGCTCCGGTACCGCCGGGTCACCACCTGTCCGCGGTCCTTCCAGCAACCTCCAAACAGTCCCCCTGCAGACTATCACTGCCGTCTGCTGACCTTGCTGTCTCAGTCCGGGGCACACACCCGGACCAACTTCAGGCTTTACTACTCTCACTTTTCTGTCACTTCAGCTTCTCTCTTTAGCTCCTCTACCACCTCACTTCCTTCTACGTTCTCTTACTTTTCTTAACTTCACTCAAGCTCTGCCTGAGCTCAACTGCCTGGTTTTCCCGCCTCCAGGGCTGTGAACTCCTCGGTGGGCGGAGCCAACCGCCTGGCCCACCTCCTGGTGTGGACATCAGCCCCTGGAGGAAGGCAACAAGGATTTTAGGTTAGCTTAGATGTACCTGCCGGGAATGTGGGGTGCGTGTGATGTTGTGACCTGTAACCCCTGGCTTGCCCAGGGCGTCACACAAGCTCACTCCGTTAGCCATACAGGTGAGCGGGACCCAACTAGTTCTATACTACAGGGGCCAACAATAAAGAAGGTGCCAAGGAAAAGTTCACAGGCTAACAAGCAACCCCAAGGGGCACGGACCAAGGCGTACTCCCTCCCTGCTGCAGCAGTGCTCAGAATTCCGGTTTACAAGTTGTCGGTGTCAGCATTATTGGAAAGAGTGAGTACGCGGTGACCCCTTTCCTCCCCAACAGTGCTCCCCTCTCACCATCACCAAGCCCCGGGGCACTTCCCCTTACCCACGGAGGAGTTAAACACCTGGCTGCCATTCTATCGCCACCGGGCGCTTCCAACAGCAGCGGTGGTATGCCACCTTACCACACACCGTGGGTGGTGTAACGAACTCTAACCACAAAATCCCCTGTAAATACCCCCTTTTATTTTGAGTGTCCACGCGACCCCTCTCGGGTCCGGAGACCCCTCGAGCCACCGTGGATCTGGATCCGACCAGCAGCCCAGCTGCTGGCACTGGGGCAGTACACCTCGAAACTTCTAGTGTCACGAACAGGATACGAGCAGGACCCACTTACCTGGGTGACGTGCGCCTTGAAGCCATAAACCGCGAGTCAAAATTCCTCTTCCTGCCAATTTTGCCATTTTCCGCCATCTTTTCGCGCAAAAATGCTGTCTTCCCCGAGAAAGTGCGCAAAGTCTAAGCCCCATCCTTCGTCTTGCGTGTGAGGCCAGAACCGGACGTTTCCAGAGGGCCACAAGCGCGAAAAAGTGCTGAGTGAAAACCGAGGGGGCATGCCGGAATGTAACAAGAGCAGGAGAGAAGCAGGGATGCCAGGACTCTGCCATAACGTTCCTTGACAACGCAGAGGCAAAATGGCGGAGAGGCGCAGCTGTTTAATAGAGGCTTCCGGAGCAGCTCCGCGGATGGAGACGTGGAGGATGGCCGTGGCAGTGCGACCCAGTGAAACCTAAGTTCCACGAGAGGAGCGGGTAAGCGGTTACCCATTCCCAGATGATTTCCCTAATCCAGCCAATGTGGCTGTGGGATCCGAGCCGCCCCCGCTCCAGGCCAGCACTCAGTTGCCGTGGCCTCCACCCTCCGCTGCGACTGACCCCAAGGCGCTGCTCGCACCACCGGCAGCAGACCTCGCAACTCCTGAGAGAGATGATCAGTCTGCGGCTCAAGACCAAATTGACCCGGTTACCGTGGACTCGGAACCGGAGGAGATGGAGGAAGGAGATTCGGGTTCCATTACCCCAGAAGCAGCTTGGATGCCACGATACGGAGGAAACGGCAGCAGGATGATCCTGTCGTCGCGGGCACAGTTGGCGTTAGAGATCATAGAGATGGAGGCAAAGTCCACTTCAGATGAGGAGATCTCGATTGATGCCACGGAAGTAGTGCCTATCTGCCATTGCTGTGGTTTGCCAGGGCACTTTGCAAGAGTGTGCCCAGGAGGTACCCAACATTGAAAGGGTACCGGAACCTGCAAGTTTTCAAAGTTTTAAATAGCCTGCGCTCTCCTTGTTGAACCTTTCTCCCACTCTTTGTTCCAAGGAAAAGGCCATCAGAGCCTTGCATGGGGCAGTGCTGGTAGACAGCACCAGGGGCCTCGGTGGGGGTCGGCGCAAAGGGCAACAGCTACCAGGTTGCTCAGGGCTTTTACAGAGAAGAGTATTACAAATTTTTATAATGCCAGTAGTTTTAACGATGTCATAGAACTGTTGGGTATCGGTGTTTTCGTTTGTTATTTTCCACAGTTTGTTGTGTTTCATATAGAAATTTTAGCAAATGAATGTTTGAGTAACCAATTGCAAATGAATGAAGAATTTACCTGATTAACAACCAGATTCCTTTGCAGAGTGTATACCCGGTACATGGACTCTGTTATGTTTTATATATATAAGTGAAAATGAACCATGGTCATAGGACTGGCGTGACCAACACAAACTTGTGTATTGTATATAGTTGCACCTCCTGTGCCAACCAGAGTTGTCTAAAGACCACGCCCGGGACCTTAAACTGGTCACGGACCCGTGGATAGGTTTCCAGGGGGTCAGGTTGTTTGGGTGGGAGGTTATTGGGATCCGGGACATTGGGACTAGACAGTCTCAGGAAGGGGCTGCAACAGAGCAGGTTGAGCAAAAAACGGTAACATCCCACCATTGGGCGATGAACTCTTTCCGTTTAGTAACATTTAAGAAAAGTGCCTCCCCTGTGTGGAATGAAAAATGTTAATAAAAATGTTAACCCCTTTTTCTACCTTTTTCTACAGTTAAAAAAACCCCCAAACCTCTGGTGTCCTGTTGCTCGAGGACGAGCTACGTTTAACCAAGGGGGAATGTGACGCCCTGGCCTATCAGGTCGTCACAGGATATTGTGCAATCTGCCCTTCTGCATGATGTCCAAACCTCCTTGGTTACGGGTCCCTGGCCTTTGGTGATGCTGAGAACAACCCAATCGAAAATCCTAGAAACACTCTGCACCACACCCACCAGACACACCAATGGGTAGCCTGAAGAGAATAGGGCCTCTTACTTGGGGGGTTGGTTAGGGAGGGTTAGGAGTGTCAGGATACAGGCAGTTGTTGGGTGACTCTCGAGAGGAGAGGTCACAGGTGCTGGGCTCATCAGTTACTAGGTGGCAGACGTTGGTCTGGGCCTGGTAGGAGCTGGAACCCCGGTCGCATGGGATCGTGTCAAGGGGCATGGAACTGCCGAACAGGGCAGCCGGCGGCCTTGAGCCATCTACGGACAGGGGCCAGGGCAAGACGGGGTATGTGGACCTTAAGCCGGGAAGTAGCTTCAAGTGTCCTGGTAATTTAGCCGACGAGGATGAATACTTCAAGATTCGTCCTCCACCCACTCCAAAATCGGGGTACTAGCGCAATGAGGGGGATAGGACTTTCCCAATACATAGTTCAGAAAAATCCATGTGTGAACCCTGAGAGCAAGCTCACTCCATTAGCCATACGGGTGAGCGGGACCCGACTAGTTCTATACTACAGGGGCCAACAAGTAAAGAAGGTGCCAAGGGAAAGGTCACATGCTAACAAGCAACACCAATGGCACGGACCCAGGCGTACTCCCTCCCTGCTGCAGCGGTGCTCAGAATTCCGGTTTACAAGTTGTCGGTGTCAGCATTATTGGAAAGAGTGAGTACGCGGTGACCCCTTTCCTCCCCAACAGTGCTCCCCTCTCACCATCACCAAGCCCCGGGGCACTTCCCCTTACCCACGGAGGGGTTAAACACCTGGCTGCCATTCTGTCGCCACCGGGCGCTTCCAACAGCAGCGGTGGTATCCCACCTTACCACACACCGTGGGTGGCGTCATGAACTCTAACCACAAAATCCCCTGTAAATACCCCCTTTTATTTCGAGTGTCTGCGCGACCCCTCTCGGGTCCAGAGGCTCCTTGAGCCACCGCGGATCTGGATCAGACCAGCAGCCCGGCTGCTGGCGCTGGGGCAGTACAGGTATTTAAGACATCCTCCCCTTAAAGGCGGTGCCTGTTCAACATTGTTTTACATTGCTAGTTCTCAGGTCATCTTGTGCTGTTGCTGTTGATACTGTGCTGTGTGCTGTATTGCAGGTTCTTATTTGTATCCCAGTGCTTGATTATAGCGGCCGTTATTGCTGCAACTAGCCACTCCGGCTATAACTATGATAATGACCGCTGCTACTGCAATTATCCACACTGATTGCTCCAACGATACCAGCCGCTGCCGCTGCATCTATTCATCCCAGCTCAACCTACAATACTGACTTCCACTGCTGCTCCTACTTTCAGAGACTGCTTGTGTCCATATCCCTGGTGCCAGCTGATGAGGCACTGTGATACTCTGGGGCTGCCCTTGTTGGCTACTTACCAGCATTTAGCCTATCTCTGCCACCTGTGGCTTTAATGAAGTCTCGATAGCCATTCATGTACACTCCACCAGGTCAGTGATCAGTGCCTTGGCCCAGTGGATCTGTGCCGCCCCTGCAGCGGTCGAACTGCTCGGATCCGGGGTTTGCTGTGGCTTAAGGGAATCCGGACCCAGGGGCTTGCGGCCATTCAAATATAAAGGGGGCTATTTACAGGGGATAAGAGTTTGTGACGCCGCCCATGGTTTGCGGTAAGGGGAGTACCGCCGTTGCCGATGGGAGCACCCGGGGGAGATGGAGTGGGGCAGCCAGATGACATTCCCTCCACGGGTAGAGGAGGCCCCTCTGGATGGTGGGATGCTGGTTGTAGGGGAGCACAGCGCTGGTTGGAAGCAGGGGAGGACCATGTACTTACTCAGGCAGTATTGGTGATGATGCAACCACAAAGCAGACTCTAACAACAAGGTAAACCAAGTCTCTGGGTGCCGCTGCCCTCTTGGGGGAGCCCGTCCGGGTATCCATCCCTTATAGTACTGCCGGGTGGTCCGGAGCCTGCCTCCGTGCACAAATTAGAAGTGTTCTGGTGGCGTAAAGCTCTCCGGGCCCCGCTCCCTGGAGCTGTGCTCTAAAAGGCTTATGCTTGGGATTTATGTGGGCTGCGTGGGTTGGAAAGCCCCATCCCCCTCCTTGCGCTAGTGCCCCTGATCTCTGAGCTTCTTGGGGACAGTCCATAAAGTCACTCTCCTCCACAGGTTAATTGCCAGGTTGCCTGAAACTACTCCCCGACCTAGGGTCCTGTACTCCGCCGTGCTTTCAGTTCCAGACTGGTTATTAGACTCGAGCTGCTGACCGTCCTCCAAGACCAGGTTTAGGCACCTGGCCTCAATACCCTGCGACTGGGTCTTCGACTCCTCCGGGCCCAGACCACCGTCTGCGACCCAACCTGTAACCCCCTGGGAGCCACACACTCCCAGCTCCTCACTTCTCGAGGACTAACACTCAACTCTCAACTTCTCCTTCCTTCCCTCCCACCAGTCTGCCTGATCCCTTGGTGGACGGCCCTATTCCAGATCAGCAGCCCACTGGTGTGTCTGACAGGGTGTGGTTGGGATTTGGATGCGGATGGAGGCAGTACCATAGGTTGGAAACCCAGAACCATGGGGGGTTGAGCCTTGCACTAAAGAGCAGCAAGTTCAGTACCCTGTGAGGCCCTGACTAGTCCAGGGGTGTCACAGATCCACTAACCCCTTGTGTGCCCTGCGAGCATTACAGCACTGTTAGGCTAGGTTCACACACTGCATTTTTTTGACGCTGCGTTTTTTTGTGGCAAAAACCGCACAGAAACGCACCCGCATCAAAAAACGCGGCAAAAAACGTGCGCGTTTTGCCGCGATTTGGTGCGTTTTTTTGCTCACTGCGTCTTTTTGCGTTTTTTATCAGTGAACAAAAAAAAAAGGTCTGATTTCATTTCCTTCTTCAATATGTTCTTCATTCTCCACTAGTGTATGCAGGAGAGCAGACAGCTGCAGAACTACAAGGCTCAGCATACTCCATCCAATAGTGTATGCAGGAGAGCAGACAGCAGCTGCAGAACTACAAGGCTCAGCATGCTCCATCCAGGACTGTATGCTGGAGGGAGAGTCAGGGGGAGCAGATCTACAAGGCTCAGCATCCTCCATCCAATAGTGTATGCAGGAGAGCAGACAGCAGCTGTCGAACTACAAGGCTCAGCATCCTCCATCCAATAGTGTATGCAGGAGAGCAGACAGCAGCTGTCGAACTACAAGGCTCAGCATCCTCCTTCCAGGACTGTATGCAGGATTTCTTTGCCCCCAAACAAAAAAAATGACGTGGGCTTCGCCATATTTTTGTATGCTAGCCGGGTACAGCAGGCAGGTACGGGCTGCCCCCAACCCCCAGCTGCCTATTTGTACCCGGCTGGGAACCAAAAATATAGAGAAGCCCTTTTTTTTTTAATTATTTCATGAATTTCATGAAATAATTAAAAAAAAAAAATGACGTGAGCTTCGCCTAATTTTTGTGTCCAGCCGGGTACAACTAGGCAGCTGGGGATTGGAATCCACAGTGCAGGGTGCCCATGCTTTCTGGGCACCCCCGCTGCGAATTGCAGTCCGCAGCCACCCCAGAAAATGGCGCTTTCATAGAAGTGCCATCTTCTGGCGCTGTATCCAATTCTTCCAGCTGCCCTGATGCTGGGTGGCTCACTGGGTAATAATGGGGTTAGGGCTAGCTGAATATTATCAGCTGGCCCTAAGCCCGAAATTCATGGTGTCACGCCAATATTAGACATGGCCACCATGAATTTCTAGTAAAGATAAAAAAAAACACAACACACAGAAAAATATTTTTATTAGAAATAAAACACAACACAATTAGTGACTCCATCTTTATTGAAATAAAGAACCCCCCCTCCGCAGTAATCCTGGGTCAAGGGTCCCGCGCCGTCCAATCCAATATCATCTGATCGGTTTGCTGGAAGGCAAAGCGATCAGATGATGTGTCAGGATCAAGTGCCTGAATCACATCACACATCAGCTGATTGTATAAAAGCCGTTTATACAATCAGCTGATGCATCGGTGCAAAAGAAAAAAAAAAAAATACTCACTTATGTACTGATTACCGGCAGCTCCTGGAGCGGAGTCTGATCCCGTCCGATCGCTGCAGGAGCTGCCGGTAATCAGGGAAGAAATCTCCTGACGCATCCGCTGATAGGTTAAACCGGCCGTGCGCTGGCGTCAGCCCGAGACTTACGATCAGCTGACGCGTCAGGTGATTGCATCAGGTGATCCATCGCCAGGTCCTGCATCCTGCAGGCATACGTACCCGGGGAGGCTGCACACACCCGGAGCGGTGGTACCGGGAGGAGATGGGAGCGGGCATGGCACCGGGAGTCTGCAGACAGGTGAGTATGACTTTTTTTTTTCTACTGTTCCCTTTTGATTTCGCAGCCGCTTCCACCTCCCGCCCGAACATGGCGCCGCACGGCAGCATACATGCACAGGACGGGAGGTGGATGCAGCGGTGACGGTACCGGGAGGATTCACGCTTCTGTGTTTACTGACAGAAGGAATCCTCTTCCTGTACATGTCACTTTACTACCCACCTCCTGCGTTTATAGCTGCGTTTTTGGTCTTAGAAACGCACCAAAACGCAGCTTTTTGCGTTTCTCATTGCGTTTTTCAACATCCCATTGCACTCAATGGATGAAAAGCGCAGTGGAAAACGCGGGAATAATTGACATGCTGCGTTTTTGTGGCACCACAAAAACGCAGCTGAAAAAAAACGCTGTGTGCAGACAGCAAAAATAAAAACTCATAGACTTTGCTGGGGAAGCAAAGTCATGCAGTTTTCTGAGCAAAAACGCACCCGAAAACTGCGCAAAAACGCCGCGAAAAACTCACTGTGTGAACTTACAATTAGTGCTATAATCCTGAAGCAGAAAGAACATAATTTCACAATGAAGCACCCACAATCAGGTTCTCCCCACAAGGTTTCAGACAGATGAGTGAAACAAAAAATAATCAGAAGAGTTGTCCAAGACGCAAGAACCACCTAAGATACAATTGTTTTAAAGAAAACAATAAGTAATGCACTCCTCCTCTATGGCCTGAATGCATGCTCATCACGCAAGACTCCATTGCTGAATAAAAGACATGTTCAAGGGCATTTAAAGTTGGCTCAGCAACATTTAGACAAGCCTTTGAAACACTGGGGGAATGCTTTCTAGTCAGAGACAAAAATTTTAATTTTTGGATGCCCTAATACATACCATGTTTGGGGGCTAAAAGGCAAATCACCCCAAAAACACCAACAGTGAAGTTTGGAGGTGAGAACATCATGGTGTGGGTCTATTTTTCAGCATACGGCACTGCCAAACTTTATAAGATTGAAAGAAGAATGATTGGACAACTGTACTGAGATATTCTTGATAAAAATCTGCTGCCATCTACCAAGATGATGAATATGAAATGAAGGTGGACATTTCGGCAAGTCATCGATCCCAAGCGCACAGCTAAGAAAACTCTCAATTGGTTTCAGAGATAGAAAATAAAGCTGCAAGAATGACCGAGCCGAACACCTGACCTGCATGTGTGAGGCCCGGGAATTTTCTCTCTGCGCTGCCTCGGAGGCTCGGCTGCGACCACCGAGCCGCTCGGATCCGTGCTTGTCGGGTTCTCTTTGCGGTGGCTCGAGCCTCTCACGAACCCGGGGGCAGGGGGAATCCCGTCGCCTCCCAGAGAAAATAGGGGGGTTTGGGTGGGTGTTTTGCTTTTGGGGTTAAAGTTCGTGATGCCACCCATGGGGCTGTGGTGAATTAGATGGACACCACCGCTGCCGTTGACTAGGCTCCCTGGGACGGTGTTGCGCAGCTTTGATGTTAACCCCTCCGTGGGTAGGGGCGTGTGTGGGTCCCGGGGCCCGAGGGGAGTCGCTGGTTTTGGCGATGGTGCTGGCGCAGGGCAGTGCAGGTGCGGTGCAGCGCGGCGCTCGGCCCCAGGGCACTGGTGTACTCACTCTGACATATGCACAGGAGTCTCTGGTAAACCAAACAAGATGGTGGACGGTGCCCACAGCCGGCTGCGTTGTTCCCCCTTACTCCGGGTTGGTGGTTTCCGCCTTTCTCATGCACCTGTGTTGTGTATGTAACTGCCTACGCTTCAGCGATGGTAGTTCGCTCCCCAGCGGTGTGTGTGTGCTGGGGAACCCGTTTGCCCGCAGACACTGGCCCCCTAGATCTCCAGCCGTGGCGGTAGCTCTCTATCCCGAATCGTGGGGCTGTTGTCCTCAATCAGGCCCCGTGTGGGAGTGAACTCCCGAGGTCCAAGCCGCAATCAGTTAATTCGACTAAAAGGTGGCTACTAGCCTAGTCGGGGTCTGAGTATCCTTCCTGGTGCTCCGGCATCCAGTTGGCTCCCCGGTTCAGTTCCGCCGGGCCACCACCCCGTCCCGGTCCCTCACGGCTCCACCGGTCGCCTTCCCGGTCTCCTGTAGGCGGCCACCACCGTCTGCCTCCTGACCAAAGGGGTGTCCGGGCTCAAACCCAAACCCCCTGTAAGTTCTGTCACTCCTCACTGTCCCTACTCCTCTACACAGACTCACTGTTGTGTTTTTCCCGCCTCAGGCCATCAGAGCTCTGCCCCACCTGGTGTGAACCTCAGAACCGGAGGCTGGTGACTCAGGGTTTTAAGGGTGGCTGCTGTGACCCTTTTTAGGGGGGAGGTGTTGTGCGTGGGACTATCTGTGACCCCTGGCTAGTCCAGGGTGTAACACCACACATGAAATAGAAAATTTATGTAAGGAACTAAAATTCAGACTTCACAAAGGAGCCCATGGGACCTTCAGGATTTGAAAAGTGATTATGTGGAAGAATGGACCCAAATCACACCTGAGCAACCTCCATACATAAGGCGTTTTGAATCTGTCAGCACCAACAAAGGCTTATGTATGAAGTATGAAATAAATTCCAGTAAGTGTATTGAATACTTTTTCCTTGTATCATTTCTCATTCTTACACATCACTAAATTTATGGACATCTATGATTTGATTTCTTTGCCTGTGTGGATTGGATGGGTTGTTACCAACATCGGGTGAGTAATTCATGTCAATAGAGCCTTCAGAAATATATTAACAGTGCCTACAAGTAGTATTCAACCCCCTGCAGATTTAGCAGGTTTGATAAGATGCAAATAAGTTAGAGCCTACAAACTTCAAACAGGAGCAGGATTTATTAACAGATGCATAAATCTTACAAACCAACAAGTTATGTTGCTCAGTTAAATTTTAATAAATTTTCAACATAAAAGTGTGGGTCAATTATTATTCAACCCCTAGGTTTAATATTTTGTGGAATAACCCTTGTTTGCAATTACAGCTAATAATCGTCTTTTATAAGACCTGATCAGGCCGGCACAGGTCTCTGGAGTTATCTTGGCCCACTCCTCCATGCAGATCTTCTCCAAGTTATCTAGGTTCTTTGGGTGTCTCATGTGGACTTTAATCTTGAGCTCCTTCCACAAGTTTTCAATTGGGTTAAGGTCAGGAGACTGACTAGGCCACTGCAACACCTTGATTTTTTCCCTCTTAAACCAGGCCTTGGTTTTCTTGGCTGTGTGCTTTGGGTCGTTGTCTTGTTGGAAGATGAAATGACGACCCATCTTAAGATCCTTGATCTCCAGGTAGGCCGTGCTATCCATCTTCTCATGGATGCGGACCAGATGGCCAGGCCCCTTGGCTGAGAAACAGCCCCACAGCATGATGCTGCCACCACCATGCTTGACTGTAGGGATGGTATTCTTGGGGTCATATGCAGTGCCATCCAGTCTCCAAACGTCACGTGTGTGGTTGGCACCAAAGATCTCGATCTTGGTCTCATCAGACCAGAGAACCTTGAACCAGTCTGTCTCAGAGTCCTCCAAGTGATCATGAGCAAACTGTAGATAAGCCTTGACATGACACTTTGAAAGTAAAGGTACCTTACGGGCTCGTCTAGAACGGAGACCATTGCGGTCGAGTACGTTACTTATGGTATTGACTGAAACCAATGTCCCAACTGCCATGAGATCTTCCCGGAGCTCCTTCCTTGTTGTCCTTGGGTTAGCCTTGACTCTTCGGACAAGCCTGGCCTCGGCATGGGTGGAAACTTTCAAAGGCTGTCCAGGCCGTGGAAGGCTAACAGTAGTTCCATAAGCCTTCCACTTCCGGATGATGCTCCCAACAGTGGAGACAGGTAGGCCCAACTCCTTGGAAAGGGTTTTGTACCCCTTGCCAGCCTTGTGACCCTCCACGATCTTGTCTCTGATGGCCTTGGAATGCTCCTTTGTCTTTCCCATGTTGACCAAGTATGAGTGCTGTTCACAAGTTTGGGGAGGGTCTTAATTAGTCAGAAAAGGCTGGAAAAAGAGATATTTAATCCAAACATGTGAAGCTCATTGTTCTTTGTGCCTGAAATACTTCTTAATACTTTAGGGGAACCAAACAGAATTCTTGTGGTTTGAGTGGTTGAATAATAAATGACCCTCTGAATAAACTTTTCACAATTTAAAAAAAAATAAAAAAAGAAATAACATTCTTTTTTGCTGCAGTGCATTTCACACTTCCAGGCTGATCTACAGTCCAAATGTCACAATACCAAGTTAATTCCGAATGTGTAAACCTGCTAAATCTGCAGGGGGTTGAATACTACTTGTAGGCACTGTACTTTAAATTTAGTGACGTGTTCAATACTTATTTCACCTGCTGTATTCATCTGTATCAGCATTAGGAGACCACTGAATGTCTTCAGTCTGCTGAGGGTTCCTGGCTATAATATACAGGCAGTGCGCTGCAGTTATTTTCCATTTCCCATAAATAATTAATGCAGGAAATAGTAATGCATTTATAAAGTGGCCACTGATTGTTTTTCTTTACTCCTTTAATTACGCGGCTAGTTGTGTCAGCTGTCCGCTAGCTCCACCATAAGTGTGATAGCTCCTTACATCTTGTCTTTTTCCTTAGGAATGTAAGAATCCATCCCCGGCAGCTTTTATGTTCTTAACAAACATTAATCAGATGAGTCTAGCACAGGGCACTGCCTGGTACAGCGCCGGACCACAGTGCCTCACATCCCAGCTATGGGAAACGGATAAGTATGGGAAAGCTCAGGCCTTTTCTGCAAGATATGTTTCCCCAATTAGGGAGTTTAATGCTTTGTCATTCCAACTGTGTGAGTGTTTAAGACATGGCAGGTATTAAATATCCGAGTCACTCAACGTAATGTATATTTACAGGATCCTTGGATTAAAATGGCTATAAAATATGTGCTAGGTCCCCAGCAGTATTATTGCAAAATGTAGACGGAGGCCAGAAGAAAATGTGAGTTTGTTGTTATAAAACTAAAGCGTTATTGCGAGAACCCACCCAAATGAGGGCACTGTGAGGTTGGCAGAGGGCTCACACAACATGATCAAAATTAATTTTGGGATTATTTAAACCACAGTTAAAAATTGCAACATAAGATTACAAAAATATATAGAAATTCAAATGCTGTATTTTTCGTTTTATAAGACGCACCGGATTATAAGACGCACCCCAAATTTAGAGGAGGAAAATAGGCAAAAAAAATTTTTACTGTAAAAATGAGGATTTGTCTTATAATCCTAGTGCCTCTTATATTAGCTCACCAGGGGGGAGCGGCTCAGGAAGGTCACAGGAGGCAGGGTAAGTGATGCTGAGGGCCCGGAGGAGGGAGTATCGTGGCTCAAGAGTGTCAGTGTCGGGAGGGTCAGCGATACTGCAGGCTTGTGGGGTGTCATGGCGGCAGGCAGCATTGACCTGCCAGTGGACTCGAAGGAGTGGGTGTCGTGGCTCAAGAGGGTCAGTGCACGGCAGCGAAGGGTCGGCAATACTGTAGGCTCGTGGGTGTCACAGTGGCAAGCACCATTGATTTGCGAGTGGACTGCGGGCTCAATTGAATTACTGGTCATTGCCACGATGTACTTCAAGAAAATGGCCGCAGAGGCGGTGCATGTGCAGATTTTCTTAAAGTCCATTGTGTGAGCCGCCGGAAATTCAAAGCAGCCTGCAGATTAATGGCGCCCACTACACCCCACGAGCCCGCAGTATCACTGACCGTCTGCTGCCACACACTGACCCTCTTGAGCCACGACACCCCCTTCTCCGAGCCCGCTGACAAATCAATGGCACCCGCCGCAACACCCCTTGAGCCCGCAGTATTGACGTCCCTCCTCTGCTGCACAGTGACCCTCCTGAGCTGCTCCCCTGTAGTGACACCCCCTCAGCCCTCTACATATCGCCGACCCTGCGCCAACACTGCAGCCCCGGTAAGCCATATGCAGTTTGTAAGATGCACCCCCATTTTCCCCCCAGTTTTGAGGGGAAAAAAAACGCGTCTTAGAAACCGGAAAATACAGTAATTATAACCTAGAAACCTGGAAAAAAAATCTACCACCTTGTATTAAGAGAGTGCAGGTGAAATATTTACATATAGTGCCATAAAATCCTCTGCTATTTAGACACCGGTATTGGAACTCATGGTAAAGGCCTCTGTTAAAGATTTTTATAGTTTTTTTTAATAGATTTTTCAAAAATAATTCTGCCAAATTCAGGAGTTGCGCAGGTTAAAAAGGGGTGACGTTTACAGGAAGCACAAACCCCCTGACTAAAAGTTAAGCCAATTTTTACAACATTCTTAGAGTATCCTTAAGAAGGTTCAGGCAATAACGTTTGATGCTCAGCGATCAGGAATGTATATCTTGTCCTATGGATAAATGGGACAGATGGTAGTAGCAGCTATGATGTTTCTGCTCCCCACAGGTGGAACGGGCCCCGGGGAGGAGGATGAGGGGAGTAGTAATGGCAGGCGCCGAGGCGCAGGACGGCGTCATCGGGAATGACAGGCGGACACAGTCTGTGCGGGTCCAGGTGTTTTACTCACAGTTATGTCACTCACCCGGGAAGTATCAGTCACCCGCTGTGATGGGCCCCATCAAACCTGGATCCTTTAGAGGTCATAGCCGGCACAATGGACGGCGGGCCCTTCCTCCTTGCGCTTGGTGTTGGATCCCCGTGGCCTGAAGCTCTTGTGGACCCCTGGTTCTTGAAAAGTGGTTACTCCCTGCCCATATGCAGGTGCGCGGGTCCGTTGTGGAGCCTGCCTTGGAACACGACCCCGGATCCTATCTGGCACTGTGCTCCGGGAACTGTGGGGGCCGGAGGGACATGCAATCCCCCAAGCCTGCAGATTTTGGCGGACAACTT